>NC_137456.1:245958138-246334713 GCF_964235325.1 Thermobia domestica | reverse complement strand
GTGGGAGCAACTTATGACTTATAGAACAAGCTTAAGGAATTAGAATTGCTTATGTCAGTGAAGCGATAAAGGAGTCCTAGTTTTCTCATAGCTGTACAAGATATTGTGCTTAAATGATCCGCAAAATTAAGCTTACTGTGAATAATAACACCAAGATCTCTGAAAGGGTTGACAGAATTTATGTTCTGATGACCAATTTTGTAGATGTGGTTTATAGGTTTCTATTTTAGAGAAATCGTAAGAGAAGTGGACCCAGAACACTGCGTTGAGGAACTCCAGAAGTTACGGGAATAAAGTTACAAAAGTGACCTGAAAGTAAAACTCGTTGTGTCCTATTACTGATATATGTTTCTAAAAGACTAAGTAATTTGCCATGTATATTGAATCTAGAGCTGATGGTGTGGAAGAGAATCGAAAGCCTTAGACAGGTCCAAATACAAAATGTCGAGATGAGAATTTTCTGAGATGCTGTTCACAGCGTCTGACAGAAGAATTGACCAACTAGTAAAACAAGATTTTTCTGAACAGTGCTCCGAGGACTTTATAAATGAAGCAACAAATTGAAAGAGCCTATTTTTAATTATCTTTTCACAAACAAGTGAGAGTGGAGATAATAAGGAAATAGGTCAATTGGAGGACACCTCATTTTTATTTTTACCAGACTTATGAACAGGAGTGATATTAGCTCGCTTCCAACTGGTGGGAAAGACACCTGTGAAAAGGCGATTTAGTAAAACCGAAAGTGGTTGAGAAGCATATTTTCGAAATACACAGAACTCTAGCCATAAGGCACTGTGAACGGGCTTACGCTTGGCAACAATGTAGAAAACATGAATGATGTTTATATCGTGATCTCGAGTCATTACCTACATATAGCAGAAAGTAAAAGCGAGATGCTGTAGGCCCTGGTAGCCGAGTGAGCTAGCGCAATATGCTAGTAAGGAAAATCGTTGTTGGCGTGGGTTCGAGTCCTGTTAGGAACGTTTTTCTTATTATTTTTAAAATATTTTATAATATTTCTTTCGTTAAAATAAGATTAAAATAATATCCAAAAAGTGATTTAACGATTATTTTTTTAAATTTTCATTAAACTTCTTTCATTAAATTACGATTGCCCTTGTACTTATACAGATCCATAGAAATAATAATAATAATAATAATAATAATAATAATAATAATAATAATAATAATAATAATAATAATAATAATAATAATAATAGTAGTAGTAATAGTAGTAGGAACGGGTTAGATTGCAATTCAGCATTCATTTGTTTCCGTGCGATGTTGCCAAACCTAATGCCTTCTGGCTAGGGCTGAGTGTATTTCGAAAATATGCGGTTGAGAAAGCGAACTAGCAACACTGCGTAGGGAGCAAGTATATATATTATCTGGCCCTAAGGCGAGCTGTTGTGGCAATGAAAAGAGAAGAGAGAGCACTTCAGTCGGAGTGGTACTGATAGAAGACAAAGACTCAGAACAAACAGGTTGAAGAAGGAAGCGAAAAGAAAGAGAGGGGGATGAAGTTAAGCTGCTAGCAAAATATTAGTTAAATACCTTTGCCCTCTCTTCTTCATTTACACATTCATTTTAGGTCAGTTCTGTCGGTATGCGAGAACTATTTCTTCGATTGTTTATTAGGGTCCAGAAACGCTTAGGATTTTTACGTGTACCGCATCAATTGTCATGTGTTCAATCTACTCCTCATACTTTCTTTTCATATGATATTTACTATGCTTTCTAATATCTGTAAAATTCTTGTAAGTATACTCACTGGGAAAATCCTTCCATAGCTACCATACACTTTTTTGTTGCGGAGTATGCACTTTAGTTCCTCATCAAACCACGGGGAAACTTTAAAGAAGGTCTTTTATGGAAAGGCACAAAGTCTTCAATAACATCCTGAATGACGTCCGCAAATAAGTCAGCTGCATCATCAACTTAGCCTGAGGCAAGTTATCACGATGGGAAAATATGAAGAGCTTGACGTATTTCATCCCAAGGGGTCTTTTTCCACTGAGGTAAAGAATTCAGTGATTTTTTTACTTTGAGATATTGTATGTTTGATGTGAGGAGAAAAACACACTGAGAGAGTCGTGATCTGATGGGAAAAAGTTTAACTTAGGGACCACAGCCAGTGATTTGTGAGTTGAAACAATATAGTCCAGGTTACTATCGCCTCTAGTAGGGTGCATATTATGCTGTGCTAATCCAAGACCATGTATAAAATTGTCCAAAAACCAAGAGTCATTATTGTAGGTTTTAGAATTCGGGACACCCTATGTGGTTGAAAGCCAGTAAATGGAGAGATTGAATTATCCAAGAAGAGTTACATTGCAGTCTGCTACGGCGGCAATCATGGAATCATGACAAACTTCTAATATGTACAACGGAGAGGTTTTGTGTGGTTGACAAAAGCAGCCTATGAGTTGTTTTGGAGTGTTTGGAACGTTTAATTGAATTCATAAGATTTCACAGTTCCTATTTTATAAGTCTTTGCGTTCTTTACTTTTAGTTTAGAGTTGACGCATATAATTACACTACCACCACGTGAACCCCTGTCCCGTCTGTATATAGTAAATCTGTAGGAGAATGGCAGTTCACAATCAAGAATGTCATTAGCCATCTAAGTTTCAGAAAAAAAAACTAAACAGTCATATTGTAAAAGTTCAGTTAGATGTATTTCGCAGTCGCTTAGTTTCTTTTTAACGTAGCAAACGTTTTGAAATAGATAGATAGGGCATGGCCCTCACTGGGTCCCGGATTGAGGTGGACGCCGCCACTGAGCAGAACGATCAGCAATAGGTGGTGTCATCTATTGACAGATTTCTTACCTGAGTCAACCTGCTCACAAGAAGAAAATTTCGTAATTGCAGTCAAAAGAGTCTCAGATAAGGATCATACCGGAAAAGAAAACATCCTTCCAGAGTAACACAGATCACAAACACAGCACTGAGAAACAAACTGTTTCTCAATATCTATGTTTCTCATTTGATTATTTTCTTAAATAGTTGGAGTTCAGAGTACCTTTTTGTAACCGATGTTATATTAGATGCAGCCTTACAGTTTGTGAAACACGAATCACTCCAATGAATTGAAAACTCAAAACTACCCCACTCGGCAATGAAGCATGAACCCTGTGCAACAGTAATACTCCTAAAAGCCACTAAATTAGTGAGTAAGACTTAAATAAGTTTATTGCTATTATTATTATAGCACCTCAAGATTATGCTCAAAGTCTAAGGGAGATGGAGGTAAATGACAATGAATTCAACGATGGCTGGAAGCCAGAAGAAACGTATATTCATGGCTTTGACAATTACAAAATATTAATAGTAGTCAGAACTGCTTATTATTATTCTCCATGTATACTATTAGTAAAGGAGTAGAGGAGAATAGTAAATTCGGTATCGCCAAACCATACTGCTTTAATGCAATCTCAATTTTGTGGAGTATACTATTTTTATCATAAAACCACAAAGTAAGGGAAAGTTTCACTCTTGCAAATATGTATTCTAAGGAGTAGAAAGAGATTCAAATTTCCTCCAAAAATAGTGTACTTCACAAATCACTGGTTTTACAGGCACAGAGCTTGGCTTAACTCTTAATGTAAAATAATAGAACACTTGTTCCAGTATTTCAGAAAATTCTGCTCCAAATTGGGAAAGAAGAACATTTATAAAATACCTAAATTTCTGTTGATTTAATGAGAAAATGCCGAAATCAATAATTTGCTTAAGTCGAAGATAAGAAATTTAGTCTATAAACTATTAATCAAAATAAGGATGTATATTTCAGCTTATGAAAGTTTCGCTTCTGGTAGAGAAGAAAGCGCTATTTTGAGGATTTGGAAATTCCCTTTATTTATTCACGAAATGCAGAATGTAATGATTTATTTAAGTTGAAAAAGTAAATGTCTGAAAAGAAAATAACGGGATAAATGTTTCTGTGTTGTCGGAAATTCCTCTTCTAAGGCGAAATTATGGGTCATTTCTGCAGGGTGAGGGAAAAGCCTGGATGTATTCCTTTAAAACTCGAACGGTGTGAGGAATTGTAATGTCGTTTGGCATGGGGTGTTTATATGTGGGGCCCAACTTATAGAAAGTTATGCCGACAGCGGTGGCCATCTTGAAATCCGCCATCTTGAATTTGCTTCACATTTCTGAAATGGAAAAGGGGTCAGGTCTCAGATCACGTTATACTGCCTTTTCCTGAGGAATACAACCATGGAATTCGTTTTGGGATGTCTTTATTTGTGTAGGAGTTATAACCTGTTAAATTTTAGAATTTCAAGGTGTTCAATTTTCCTTATCGTTGCAGGTGATCTACAATATCAGTTATACAGGAAAAATGCATTGAAATTGTGTTAGTGAATGTTAGGCAAATTACCAAAGTGATTGTTTTGATTTTAGTGTCCGGCATCCTGAGAGAAATTTCATTTTACATATGACCATTTCCAAGTTATTGGACAAAATTCGTGCAACAGGTTCTGTCACGGACAAGCCACGCAGCGTAGTCCAAGACCAGCCTCCGACGAGGAGACTACAACAGTAATTGTAACATTAGTTTTGAAAAGTCCGCATCGCAGTACGCGCCGGTTATCAGCAATATCCGGTACTAGTCAGCGTACAATCCTGCGTGTGTTGCAGACACGCCACTGGCACATATACAAATTTCATATAGGGAGAGCATCATCTCCTGTATGATAACCTTGATCGACGTATACAGTTTGGAGAATGGGCTCTGGATCAGTAAGGCAGTAATTCAAAGTTCATACGAAAGGTTCGTTCAGTGATGAAGCTATCTTTTATGTGCAAAGTGAGGTAAACAATCAGAAGCACCATTACTTGTCAGATGCAAACCACTCGTGGGCGAATCCCTGTGAAGGTGCTGGTGGTGGAAAAGTGATTAGTGACACAAGAATTGTGGGTCCGGTGTTTAATAAGTCCACACATAACATGATCAGTATATGAGGATAGTGAATTATTTCAGAATCACTAGAAACACTGGAATACAAAAAATACTAACCCTCTATAAGAATTTCCAAAGATTGGTTAATCCCAACGCCCATAGCTCTTCAATGTAAAAACTATGATTAGTATCACTACATTCGGATTTCTCAATTAATGTTCATAGAATTGAGAATACAATTCATAGTAACTTTATGAGGCTATGTGTAAACACAACTGTGTTTCTGTCTTCCCATAGGTGGAAATAACAAGCTGTTAGTTAACCAATTAACATCCCATTTTACCATAAAATTTCATTTTACCATAATCCATAGTGAATCATTTTATAGTGTATTAGTGGAACACGAAAAAGTAACAAATACACAGTGCCAGTTGATTTGAGAGGATACAGTAATATTATATTCTCTCGTATTCCTTTACTATAGTTTAGATAATAATCTCAGTATTATTATCAATAATGAACACATTGGTCCCTGTTTCTTCAATTAGATGTTTATAAGTCTGTAAGCGTAAGTCTGTTTATATCTCTTAGGAGAACGAACAACAATCTGATGATATCAGTGATTCTATTATATCGACAGTTATATTAATCCTTGTAATGATGTAATATATGATTAGATATATTAGTTCAGATATCTAAAGTTAACTTCATTTTTTAATTGAATTTTTAAAACATTTCTGTCAATGAAAATACTCAAGTATAATAGGTATTTGGTAAATGGTAAATGGAGGATTGAGGATGAGAACTGAAAACGGAAACGACCAAAAATAAACATGGGAAAGGCAGAGCAAAGAATAAAACGAAGAATAACTCAGTTTAGTCCACACATAATTGAAATAGACTTATATGCAATATAGCAGCAAAACTCTCGTATACTAAGTTCCATACTATAACAAAGTCATCGGGATATTTATAATTTATTGTCCATCATAAGTGCAACGGATGAATGTGTAAAACGCTGGTTATCCGTTTTGATTGTTCAGGAAGTTTAGGTTTTCTCGTCGAAGAAAGCTGTAAAAATTGTTACTACATTTTCAGAATTGTTTTTATGGTATAAAGATAAGGAAGTCAGTATGGGTTTGAACCAAGATTAAGCTTGTTCTAGATTCCTCCTCCATTACTAAAATGAGAAGTAGACATACAATTGAAATTAAATTAAATTGAAGCGAGTGTAACGAGCATTTACCACTTAACAAACCTGTATTAGGATGTACTCCCTCCAAGTGTCTGTATGTTTCACAATCACGCTTGTAACATTTCGATTTTATGTGACTTTTGTATATACCTTCTTCTAATCTTGCAAAATTTCTAGAATATATTAGCATGTAAGGGGGAAAAGTAGATACTAAGGCAAAATATATACGAAACGATATAGCTTACTGAGCTGAACAAAATGTTATACATGAGTGTGAAAACTTACACGTAGTATTCGAGTAAAAATAATGAACTCTTTTCTCGTGAACTTAGAAAATGGTAACACATACCATGGATAATTACATCAACACTATAGCTTTATATACAATTAACCCTAAAACCTTAATTTATGCCATGTATATATATTGATAGGACACGTCAAACGGAACAATATATCATCGCTTAGTGCAAATTTTTAGAACTAGTTTTCGAGAAAAACGACAAAAATAATTTTTATGGAAGAAGAAACTACGCCGTTCGTTTCAAATACTCATTGACAGTTTTTTCTCCCCAAACACACTGCCTATATCTACTGTCTGTCGTACCCTAACATTGGAATTCTACAACATGATTGTCTAATCATCAGTGATATAAAGATAGTAAGTTTTCTTTTGCACGAATAAAGTTTTTCAACCCTAGTAGAGACGAGAGAGATGTGTTAGCCAACCATCGATGTTGAATGCCACATGCACTAAAAAATCAGCTACCCACATAGAGGTGTATTTTACAAATATACGCATTGGCAAATGTTTACTACATAAATGTGCGTGAAACGTACATTTTCCGTATACTGCATACATATTTGCTATGACTTTGTACAATGCCAACTGGGTTTAACGAATATCTTGTAAAAGGTATCAGACATTGTATATAATGTCTAATACTAACACTATGGCAATAGTACGCCAAATGTAATCACGTACTTCGAAACCTATAAAATATCACTTCCTAATCCCGTTTTCACCTCGTGAATCTTATTTAAATGTGCTACTCGTTCTTACATTAATATTGACCACAAACAAATTTATATATATTTTCAGTATCCTTTATAAACGTAAGATTACATTATCAATGTCCTTTCGAAACTTACCAATCTTCTTGCTTATAGAAAGGTAACCAAGAAACTTATGTTGCTTTCCCACCAACCGCATGGAACAACAATGTGTCACTTAAGTCGTACCTGGAAGATCTAAAATAGTCTCCATCTGCATCAACGACCTTCTGGCAACGTTCTGATAGGCCATGGGTTCCATCGCGATAGAAGTTAGTGTGTCATAAAGCGAAAAATATCAAATGCATTTTTGCACCTTGGAACTGACGTCCTCTAATGTGATCGTCCAATGAATGGCAAGGTGATAATCTAGACGGTGATAATCGGAGAGTATGGCGGATGGAGTAATGTTTCCTATTTAAAGCATAGAATGGTGTCCCAGGTCATCCTAGAAACGTAGGGCTAACCGTTGTCCTGTAACAAGGGGATATCTTTGTGTTTCGGAAGTCCTGAATCAAGAGTTTTCATTTTTTCAACACAGGTCAACTATTGAAAGTACACAATTGCATTTATGCTCTGACCTGCCGGTAACAATACCCAATGCACAATTCCGCGAGCAGTCTATCAAACACAGAGTATGACTTCCTTCTGGTGCAGTGCTCTCTCGGCTCTTTAGAAACCGGTTAATATTATACTTAACCAATGATGACTGCGCCATTGAGCTTCATACAGGACCCACTTCTCATCACGTAACAACACTCTGTACAGAAATGTTTCCTTCCTAAGACGACACAGAAATCCAACACAGATGTCTGCTCGTGTTTGCTTCTTGCCGAGTCAAATCATGCGGAACCTATAGACCCAACTTGTAGTGTTGCCCAAGTTGATGTAGGTGCTACTAAAGGTTTCTCCACAAACACTGAATTGTAGTTGCATTTCCTTACATCTCTGGCCATTGTTCGCTTCATTTGCTGCCTGGAAATCTTAATTTTGTTGTGTTGGTATTCCGGCACGTGGTGCGTCTTCGAGTTTTCCGTCACCGTCCTTATAATTGATAAATTCTCGCCGCACTGTTTCCGTAGTCACTACACACCCACCAAAGGCCCAGCGTATCTTCTGCCCTGCTGCAGCGTTATTTGACCTCAGTTTGAACTCTTTCAGTATACATTCCCATATAACGCTCTGTAGAGGTCCCACGTTCAATCTGACTTTACGTAAGTTCACGGTGTAGCTGAACTGCCACAACCAGATTGTATGTTGATATACCCACACCGACAACTGGCCTTCGCCATATATTCATTTGCTTTCAAATCAAAGTGTTAGGTACAATTGAACACAGATTTCCACAAAGAGCGACAGAACTTTCTCGGTTACAGTTGATCATAATAATCTCATCATTGTTAGTCCCACAAACTAACTAGCTTGTAAGCAGTGTTGAACGTGATATATGCCGATAATTGTCACACATACCGCCTACCGTTTCCTCCATTAAGATCTTCAATTAGCAAATTCATCTTACAATACAGTTATTTTCTCTTTTCTTTCCTACTTTTTCAGCTGCATCCTCACATCTATTCCTTACTTTCTCCTCTAGTCGATCGTGAACATACATGCTACTAGCGGTGTCAACGACTGGGAATCCCCCTTGTACTCTGTGAGTTTGGAATTATGATATAAAGCTCATGACTTCGATTTTAACTTTCTATTATATTAATCTAATTCAACATCCTTCTGATAGTATACATCATGTTTCACATTATTGTTCTTTCTTCCTAAAAGTTTACCATCCAACCTCTTTTCTTTTCCTTCTGCCCTCTTGCTTTTTCTCAACGAATTGGCGACCAGATACTATATTAATCCATTCTATTAGACTGTGCAAAGTATTTACTTTCCTCTATTAAGCTTAAGTGGCTGGAATAAATTTTTGAATTGGACTGAGCTCTACTGTTAGTTGACTTAGAGACTTTCTCGTGTGTAGCTTTCGGTTGAGGCAGAAGAAAACGACCTTGCGACCCTTGGTATTGCTTTAGTATATGAAAGCTGAATTAACTCTTTTGGGTACATACGCTCGAGTCAACTTACAAAAAAAATGTATTCATGAATTCTTTTGTGTTTGGCATTCAAACTTCCGTTCTGTGTGCTCTACTACACATTTTGCATACATGGGCTGTTGCAATGTACGATTCCGTAGTTTCCGTGTTCTACCCTTGATGCTCGCTTTGAAACTTTGGAAATAATTATCGGTTTCAGGATCGAAACTTCTTCTTTTAATAATGTTAGTTGGAAATCCCGTTGCACGAAGTTTCGCTACCATACAACTTTTCGTACCACAATCTAATGATTTATATTTTTTCCTACGACGCTGAAATCGTAGCTTCGTTTATGTGGGAGGAGGAATAGCCGAATAATTATAGGGAATAAGAAAATATATTTTCAGCTGTAGTTTCACATAACATACAGCCCCGATACTCAAGCAAGGCGTTAAAATTAATGCAACAAGATACGCAAATACTATTTCTGTCACACAAGTTTCAACAACTTCAAATGCAACAACATTAAGAACAACGAAATTAACAACAAGTAATAACAGCAACAACAACAACAACTACTACTACTACTACAAATAATAATAATAATAATAATAATAGTAACAATAATAATAACATGAATGTAAAATTTACATATTAGTAATTGCTTTTCATGAACATTTTATATTTGATATACCTATTCTTATATTTCCCTCTCATCGTCCTACTACAACATATATTTATTTAGTCCAGTGGTCTGAAACATCAGATTCGAGTCAAGAAGAGAGCCAGTTAAGGGTTCGAATACTTCTGAAGGCTATTTTTATCTTCCTGTGAAACGGACCATATTGCATACTCTCCTAACCTCATTGAGATAGTTTCAAGAATCAAACTAGTTTTTCAGAGATTAAGAAAAGCTAACCTGAAATTTCATTCATCGAAATGCCATGTAGCATATAACAAGTGAGAGGTTTTAAACTTGGGCAAGATGAGCCATCACCAGTTCCATCAAAAATCAGAGATAACAATAAAATTCCCGAACCAAAGTTTTCAAAGATGAACGCTCACTTTCAGGTTGAAGTAAACTACTATCGGAGATTCCTAACACATTGTTCTATCGTAGATAAGGTTTTTACCGAATGATGAAACCTTCAGTTCCATACCATTTCGGCGACAACGTGAATTCGAAATTATTAAACGTGAGTTGTCTGAGACCATAGTCGTCCAAATGTTTAATATAAACTCCCAAAAGAATTACATGTAAATAGAAGAAAGAACTGCATTGAATCAGATAAAAATTGGAAATGGGAAGAGAAATTTTATTGCATACTTTGGCAGAATCTTCACTAAACCATGGTCCAAGTAATCTGTGCCAGAAATTGATACTCTATTTTTAGTGCAAAGTATTCTTCATTTCCATCATTTCTTAAATGAGATTGATTTCGTTTTGTATGCAGATGCATGTAGTCCTTGCTACTTACGCATTCTCACTTTTCATTTAAAGTATTTAAGATGGGCAGTAAGACTGCAACAATATTGTTTCAATGTCGTGCATAAACCAGGAGAAACGAAGTATGTCCTAGATTGTTTATCAAGGTATCCTATGGTGAACTATCTTCTAAAGAAACCATGGCAGTCAAAGAAGAAGAGGACTTGTTCTTTTAATCCTAAACGAAGTCAAAGACAAAGCAAGTGGTGCTGCTGCACACGCTTGTGTGTTGAAGGAGTGTGTGTCGTATAGAAAAATGGGAGATGACCTTAAGATTTTCGTTCCAGAGTCCATTATTCAACCATCCTACCTGTCACTTTTAAAATGAAATCTTTGAGCTGTACATTCCATGTTTATGCCGGCGAGGCTAAAGGAGATGGATGTCACCTTGAACTTTGATTGAACAAATTTTATTTTCAGTATTTTATTTACTTAATTGATAGGACTACTCTTTCTATCGTACTATTACTTTAGGGTGATAAGGCGGCGTGTGCATTAAAGAAGTACATCTTTCCACACCAAATTCTTCAAGTTCGTGGATGTATGTGGTGGTCCATTATCCGTAAGCAATGTGTAACGGTAATAACCAACAATTAAAAACTTTCTGTAATTTATCCATAGTTTCCTTAAAATTCGTAGAATTTACTACCCACACTTCTTTCCACCTTTAAAATACATCATTTAACAGAAACACAACAAAAAAAAAAAAAGAGAAATTATCTAGATGTAGCCTCTGGCTCGGATTTTTCTAGATGGCCGACCATTATATTTCCTTTGGACAGGTGAATTCGTCATTCTCTGCGAGCAATGACACTTGTTTACAAAAGTGTGTATATTATAAATGAAATACGGCCTCCAAACTTGAATTTTCGCAGAATTCTGTCTACACCCAAATGATAAATGTGCAACTTCTCTCTCTCTCTCTCTCTCTCTCTCTCTCTCTCTCTCTCTATATATATATATATATATATATATATATATATATATATATATATATATATATAAATCGTTATTTGCCATATACAATAACTTTTCCAAACATATATAATAAATTATTTTGCATTTACAATTCGTAGCGATGATTGAAAAACAATTATGCTCTTCGTCCTCTAGAGGGGTTGGCAGATTCCTTGGTCGACCATTTCTTGTCCAGTTTAGTATGGTGTGCATCCATTTATCTCGCTGCATTTCCCATAAAGTTTCCTGTTGTGTTAGGAGCAACGTTTGTAGTTGGCTCATGTAGTTGTGCGGAAACTTATAGGAAACCTGGACAAAAATGTCGCAACTCTTACCTCTTTGTGATATACAATATCAAAATTATAATTTCTTAGCAGAAAATACAATCTCAATAAGCGGGGATTAATAATAGAAGAATGTACTCTTTGTCCAAAAATCCATCAAACGGGCTGAGATTCTGTTAGTGTTAAACGATGTACTGATGGAACTTCTTTATTTCAAGTACAACAGCCAAAGCCTCTTGTTCAAATTGTGAATAATTACGTTCAGCTTTAAAAGAGGATTGCTGATGCGCATACCCCCTTTGTAATGAGTTGTTGGCACTATTAAATAAGACAGCTCCCACATCGTATGGTGATGTATCTATCATAATAAAGATCTCTGAAGCTTCATTAAAAGGATAGATAATTGGTGGCTTTGAGATGTTCTCTTTGATTAAATTAAAGATATTTTTCTCCCAATTCCATCCAACACCTTTATGAAACAAATAGTTCAAATTCAGAATTTTCATTGATAATGGTGACAGATGTCTATGGTAAAAAATTACCATTCCCAGAAAACATTGTAATTCTTGAATACGTTTTAGTGGTTAGTAGTGGTTCTAATTTGCGTTTGGTAGAAAAAAATCTTATCGCTGTCCAAATCGTTACCTAAATACACTATTTTTCTCGAAAAATATATTCTTATCCTTTCTAAGCTTTACATTGTAGCCCGAAGTTTTGTTCCAATAATTTCATTATTATGTTATATGACTCCTCCGACGATTGACTTCAAATCAATATATCATTTGGTTACCTAGAAATTCCATAGGAGCTTTGCAGTATTTGGTCCATAAAACGTTGAAACATTTTAGGAGAGCAATTTAACCCAAAATACAATCTCGACTAATGAAAAAAAACAAGGTGTTTTGATTACCGAATATTTAGAGGAGTTTTCATCTACCTCTAAGTGTAAATACGCATTACTGAGGTCCGACTCAACAAAATACTTAGTTCTTCCAATTTTGTTGAGAATATCACTTATTTTCGGAATCGGATAAGCACACCTTTCAGTATATCGATTGAGAGTCTGTTTAGAATCAAAGCAGAAACGCATATCCTCATTTTTTCTCGAACTACTGCGATGTAAACCAATCCGAGAACACAACCTACCTTCATATATTCAAATACATAACCTATCCACTTTCTTATTCACCTCATCTAACAGTACGTATAGAGTATCATATGCTTTCCTAGAAATGGGAATGCCTCCTGGTGTGGCGGGAATGCTTACTTTATATCCGTTCACAGGGTGGTCAATATTATCCAAAAATTTCGAATCGAACCAGAAATTACAATATGTTGTTTATAATACTGAGCTTCTGTGCTTTTGTTCGCAATCGATGAAACGGTTTGAATTTTCAAAAATTATCTAAGTTTTGCAGCCTCCACATTGGAGTTACTACACCTAACCTATTTTTTCCCACGATGGGAATGGATAAGTCATGCCTAATTACAACATGAAATAAATTGTATTTCTGATTGTGAAATTCAACACTGACATTCACATAACCCAAAGTTGAGATAACTGATGAGTCTGTGTTTCTAAGTGAACTAGAAAAATCCATCATTTTTTTAACGAGAACCAGTCCTGGTGTTGCTTTAACGTGACGGTCGATTCTAGCACCTCTGTGTCCAATAGGAACTGTAACTCTCGATTGTGACAACATAAAAAAAACAGTTAAGAGGTATGATATTTTCAGCTTACTGTACCGTATACTACCATCTGGGCCAAATATTGCTAGCAAGAATCAAATAACGCAGTATTTTTTAAAAATAATTAATAACCGTTTAATCAATGAGTGAAGCCTTGTTCCACAATTACACCGGTGAGTGACTGATTAATCGTTCTAACAATAAACAACATATCTTATATAGTAACTTTATTCTCAATCTGAAATTACATTAGCTTTCCCATTCAATCTGTAATTATAAAAGCTTCCTATATATATTCGTACATCGTCCCCTATCCTTTCGTAAACCTTCGTAACCAAATTGCTACTATTCCATATAATCTTCATTAACACATTCGATCTATCTGTAATATTATTACATTTTTATCTAGCTATTATTTGCACAGTCTGCTACATTTTTGCAACTCATAAGACAGTACTCAAACTCAAACAGTATCAACATTACACATTTTAAACTAGAATCTAATTTCTAATATACAACAAATAATGGCGAGTCATAAAATGCACAAGTCTTTCTAGTATATTGGCGCTGTATGTGATAACATATGGTATCGGACGATGTCAACACATGTGTCTTGCTACTGACAGCTATATAGTTACAAACAAAAATACATTTGAATTTACCGTTGATCATCGCCAGTATTCGTTTATTACATGCTCTAAATAATTTCAAAATTTCTTATTTATAACATGTATCCTTAGGAAAATCCTCGGTCATACCCATGTGCTGATACTGTCTGGTGTCGTGAGTATTGCCATACTATGATGTAATGCGGGGAAACAATTGTTTAAATGCAACGCATTAATATCAAGTCCGTGAAATGTATATACTTGTTGTCAATGAGTCTTCTTGTATCAGGACGACATATTCTGACCGAGCCTACCAACTCAAATTTCCATTTATCCACAAACTAAGTTCGATTTGATATTACTTCATTATTATTAAAATTTAGTTTTATAAAATAATGACAATCGTGTTTTTTAACGATCACAAAATCTCTCTCTAGAAATCAATATCTCAAAAATGTAAGTTATTTTTCAACTTATCATACCATATTTAAATCAGAAGTGCGTTATTTCATTCCAATATATCAACAAACTTGCAATAATAAATACTAAACAACATAGCAGCGTGCTCAACTACGTAATATTTTGCAATGATGATGAATAATGCTCTTAAATAGTTTATTGAAATTACGGATATGCTAAGATATGTTGCAATTACACACATTGAAATACAAGTTACCTATGTATAGCATAGTATAAGCATTTCGTTAGTAGTAATTATTAACATACAGTAGTAGTTACAATAAAAATAATTTAAAGCACTCCATGATATCAATAGGCTTTTAGCATGAAAAACTTAAGAGAACATAGTTATTCTAAATTATATACATTATCAACATCACGAAGAAATATAGGTTTATTTTCTTTTAGTTTTCAATGTGGCAAAAGTAGCATATATAATTAATTTTATTATAATTACTAAGTGCGTAACATTTCTACACAGCATGGCAAATAGATTCAAATAGTAATAATATATTATTAAGGTAGCCAAGGAAGTTCTCTCGCTTTTTGTTGAGCTGTGTGTTCAATTGTCTCACACACCGTGAGTTGAATGTGAATGGAGATAAGGCGAATATCAGTTGTTCGTGTGGGTATATCCAACATACCACCTGGTTGAGGTAGTTAAGTTATACCGTGAATTTGCATAAGGACATAGTGAATATTGCACCTCCACAGAGCAGCATAAAAGTGTGACACTGTATAACGTAGCTCAAGAATCTCTGCCGCGATTGGCGCCAACGAAGAATTTCCTATGACAGATATTGTTGAAGTAACCTAAGTATAGCTTACCTCACGAATCTCTTGCCGTAATTGACGCCAACTAAGAATTTCCCGAAAGACACACTATTTCAATAATTTAAATATAATACTTCAGTTACTTCTGTATTAACTGTCTTGGAGTATGTTCTTCGTTAGTGTCAATCGCGGAAGAGTATCCTGAGCAAACCGTTGCTAGTTCAAGTTAGGGCTAAGCGCCCTTGCAGAGGGTCGGAAGATATACCAATCCTTTGGCAAGACTGTCCTGACTAGGAGGACATTCCGGCGGTTGTTAAACATGTTTGAGGACCTTGACGAACCAATCGAAGACGCACCACGTGCCGCATGACTAACAAGTGTACAAAATGAAGATCTTCAGGAAATACAATGGCCAGACATGTGACGATAAACCTTTCGGCAGCACCTCCATCAACTTCAGGAGCACTTCAAGTTGAGTCGATGTCTCCAAGTGATCTGACTAATGGCCAGAAGGCAATGCGAGGAGACACCTTTGTTTCCTTCTGACTCCTCTGGGGAAGGAGACATTTCTGGACAGGGTTTTGACGTGTGATGAGAAGTGTATCATTTACGGAGAACCATGACGCCGTCATCATTTCTTAGCATTCCATGAACCAGTTTCAAACACGCGAAACCAACACTATACCAGAAGAAGGTCCTCCTGTGTGTTTGATTGACTGCTCGCGGCTTAGTGCATCGGGAAATGTTACCAGCTAGTCTGAGCATCAATACAGTATTGTCAGTAGTTGAGCCGTGTTAAAGAAAATCTCAATAGTCAGGAGCCAGGACTTCTGAATCGCAACGGTTTCCTCCTGTTACAAGACAACGGGAAGCCCTACGTGGTCAGGACGTCCTGGGATACAATTCTACGCTTTGGATGGGAAACACTATTACATCGGACATACTCCTCTGACATTGCATCGTTCGATTGTAAACCTGTTCCATTCCTTCGGCAATCACCTTATTGAACGTCAGTTCAAATCCCTTTTAGAGGTGCAATTCACTTGATACCTTCTTCGCTTCACGGCCCACAAAGTTATACCTTAATGGATGCTGGAGACTATTTGTGTTCTTCCAGGTACGACTTACGTGAAACATTGATGTTGGAATGTGTTTCGTAGAAATGTGACAGAACTTTCTTAGTTACCTTTATATTTAATGCACAAATGTACTTACATCTTAAACTAGTTACCTCCAAACTAACAAAAAATGCACCTATTTATAATAAAATGACCATCGTTGAGTTTTCAGCAATGCACTTGATTACAATCACGGTATAGCTTCAAGCTCGAACATTTGCTTCACGTTTTACGTTTTTCAATAACAATTATTTGTTTTATAAATATACACAGTATACGGTTTCTGTCATAATAAGTTGTATACAGGTGTTTAAATGTAATTCGACAGGCAGATATATTTCTTTGAAATAAGTTGGGTCCTTCCAAAAATCAGAGGACCACCTCTCCGATACTATAGGAATTTAATCTAGAGCTTAAGCAAAGTCTTGACCATGTAAAGTTTTGCAGGGATTCCAACATCCATACAACAGATAATAGCCACATAGCCATATGAGAGCTTTTTAAATTAGTTCAGATAAATATTAAGATACAAAATTTCTTAATTATCCACTTTTACTATGCTTGGTTTGCACATTAATGCCCATTTTAATAATGCAATTGTTCGTATCAAATGTAAATCAATAATAATAGACACACGAGTTCCTCAGGCTAAAAGGTCTTTGCTTTCTGCAGCAGTTATCCCACTGAAATAGCATAACGTTTAAAAAATATTTCACTACTGACCCCTCGTGTTGTTTCTTCTTTAACATTAATTGAAGGCCAAATGCTGAAACTGTTTTAAGTTACCTTTTGATGTGAAAAAAATAAAATTGCTTCCAAGTGTTGGCTGGAAGTAGATGTGGCATGTATGTCCGTCCAAAATCAAGAACTAAATCTCCAAACGGAAAGTATATGTCTGCGCTGATAATGTTCATAATGCTAATAAGTATAATGTGGATATACTTACGGAAACATTTTACTGTAAACTGATTTCTATATTTATTTATTGCATGCATTTATCATTAGCTTTATGGACATATGTTTTATCCATTACTTTCTTTGAAATAAAGCTTTGTCACAAACACAAGCACACAAGCATTTCTTGTTATTTCTTATCCTTAACAAAGTTGACTATGTAAATGGTGAAAAAGTACATTATATTAAATTGTAAAATCCTATTGCAAATATCTTGACTTCATCTGTATTCAGCAACCGTGAAATATATCAATCACTTTGTAAATAGTCAAGTCAGTATAGTGTAGGAAGCGTTCGATGACTTTTTGTTAAAAAAATATTTTTTTTCATTATGTGAAGCAAAAATGTTCTTAAGAAACTACATTCTAATGAACATTTACCACGATTGTCTTAATGTATTACTTTTATCTTTCAAACAGATTTACTCTACGTCATATGCTGGAAATGTATATTAGTAAGGCAAAAGTCAGCAGGAATAACCATTCAAAGGTCTTGTTACTTTTCATGTGGCCAGTGTTTTCGTAGGGCATGTGGGAAAACACTGGTTCACCAAATGTTTATGAGTATTAGCATTATCTTATTAGCCTTGTACTCTATGAATTTGACTATAACAATATATATGAATATAATTATAATTAACTACCTGTACAAACTGTTGTTAGACTTGTATGAATAAGGAATTATAGTTTTAAACCTTTCTGTTATTGCACGTCAATAGGTCACAACATCCAACTTAATAAGGTGTAGGTATTTGTTGCACAAACTTGCTTCCTTGTAATGTTGAGGTAAGAACTTGATAATCGGTAAATTAAAAAAATACATTGTTCTGATGGATCTTTTCGAAGTGTCACTGACGACCTTCAACTCTGTGAAGAGCAAATTGTCTTGCAGTTGCAAACCTCAAGCTTCTTTTACATCGTTAAATATTGTTAAATATCGGTTTCAAATGTGTTTGAGGAAAATGAAATAAAATAATAATAATAAACAAAAAATTAACTGTATCATGGAATTACTTAAAAATAGAAATACGCTCCATTGTGTTGAAAAAATACTTCATTCTTCCATCTTTTGAAGTATCCGTAAATATTACCTCCTGGTAGTAGATTATAACAATTATTAGTTACAATCAAAGTAAATTTAAAATCTTATAAAGAATAAAAAAATGTTTCTCCAATAATATTCCACAGAAAATTTTACTAATAATGCTTCAGCATACATGAAAACAAACATATGTCAAATATGTAAAATAATACGACGGTATACAAATTCAAGACCAATATATTTTATTTTAATTATTTAAATTATGTGTCTATGAGGCTTTTCATGATTATTAATTTTGTTATTACTACGTACTGTTTAATACAATTTCCCACGTACTCATATTTTTGGTCACACTTAAGGAACTGAATTTTACAAAACATAGTTAATTGTTTGAAAAATAAAATGGTTTTATTTCAATAATATATTTTTTATTAGCATGTCGAACAAATGAGACATAAAACAATCATTGATTCTATTAGTTCTAAGAAAATAATAATTATGACCATAAAATTTTCTTCTGTAGCTTTTCACAAAAAATGCTAATCTAAAATTTAATCCTTGACCTTATGTATAAAATTATTCAGTGTATAAAATTAATTTATACTATCTTTAAGTGTCTCATTAGTACAATATTCGGAATGAGCCAATATGTACAGTAGTTAATGTAATGTACCACATTATTTCTAGTTTATATTACAATACTTTTTATTTATATATAAAAACTAGTGAGGAAAAAAATTCATATCAAAAGAATGTATCCATATACAGTAAAATATTGTACTCTAAAGGCCTAATTGTCATGAATAGTAATAAAGCAGGAAAAAGAAGTTAAATGTTATGGCCCTAAAAGTTGTTCAGTAATAATAATACATTGTTTCTTAGGCAATATTTTTATATTTATGTCCGAAGTGTATGAGTCGGGATAAATTGCTAAGGCAGATTCCATTTATTGTGTTTGTCTTCGTCCTCAGTGCAACAAATTTTCTCATAAATACTTTTCTTACTCTACACGTTTCCGTTGATGCAGTTGTCTTCTCCTCGTCTTTAAGTAGATGAACCATGGTCTTAACAGAAGAAAGTACAACACCTCTAAGATGCTCATCATACTTGCTCCAATAAATAACCCAAAAACTCCTCCAACACTTACTGAAATAGAGCGTGACGAAACATTTTAGTTTTATTATATGAACATGTCATATTTGTACATTTAATGCGGTTTAACACAATTCGTACGCCATAAAAATATATTATTAGACATGAAAATTGATCTATGGTAATACACGATATGAATAAAAGTTCACGCTAGAAAGAGTATTGTTACTTACGCAAAATTTAGTTTATTAATCAGTGAAGTGAGTTGCCAGACCACACATTCTGGCTGTTGATAGAAATTTGTTTCCGTCTCTAGAAATATACTACTACATAAAACAATGAAAGTATCACATATAAATGTACCTTTAAGTATGGTCCATATGTAATTACCTTTTAAAATTCTATATACAATTGACAATCAATATGTATGCTCAGGGCTCTGCCATCATAAATAAGATAGTTAGCTTATATATATATATATATATATATATATATATATATATATATATATATATATATATATATATATATATATATATATATAGCATGTTCTAGCATACATAGAGTATTACCCAAAGGGATTCTCCCCTCAAACCCCTTGTAATTCGCCCACTGTTCACAGACATAGACACGAAGCGTCAAGAACAGTTTTCCACGACGACTGTGGTAACCATAATATAACTCGCGATATCAATATATTTATGGAATAGGTTACATTTTATTGCTAATTATCATGAAACATTGGAAGATTTTACAACTTATTTGAAAATTTATATTGTTTTATGAATTATAAACAAAGGTTGAATTAATATTTTACATGTACTTACAAATGACTACTTCATTGGTTAAAGCAAAACGACAAAAATGTTTACTCGAGCAGGAATCGAGGCCGGGACACTTTGTTTGTGAGTCGCAGATGCTCTTAACTCTGCCACGTCGTCACTTAATACCTTTATGTGAAGTATGTTATATGCGGGAAGTCGGAAACTTTAATACCCTTAACACTTAATATTAACACTTTTTTGAGCATTACCACCTCGCCTAATATGATCCTGAAGTTTATTTACCAAAGTCTGCTTTCTTCCTGTTAGTGGAAAATCTGAAACTTAATTATCTCGTTTTTTTTTCTAATTCCATGTTTACTCGTAATTACAGTCCCATTTTATCTTTATGTTGTATATGTTATTTGAGGCTTTCCGAAGTATTTATTAAATTTTTTTGGTTTAAATTTGAGAGAGAGCTAATATCTCTCCATTTCTTACGATAATGTTCTCAACATTGTTTGTTAAAAAATTGATTTGCAAGGTTAGTAGCGACTCGTGTTAGTTGCTTACAAATTTCGTAAATGGCAAAGCGTTGAAAATATTTATATGAAAAAATATGTTTGCTCGATTTTAGAATGAACTATATTACTGGTAATAGTAGCTACGATTTTCACGAGGATAGATTTTTGTAAAAAAAATGTGTAATGCTATTGATCGTTACCACAAATGGTGAATAATAGGTATTGCGTTTTTCTCTTATAAAAAAACGCAATACCTATTATTCACCATTTGTGGTAACGATCAATAGCATTACACATTTTTTTCTCTTATAAGGAATCGAGCTCCTCCGTGGCTAAGCGGTTAGCGTACGCGCCTTTGGCGTGGGAGACCCGGGTTCGATTCCCGGCGGGAGCTCATGTGGTTCGGATTCCACGTTAATCAGTAGGTCCACGTCTCATATAGCCTCGCTGCTGAAAGGTACGCTAAACTAAAATCAACTCAACTCAACTCTCTTATAAGGAAATTAAAGAATAATGACATTATACACTTGCTTAAAATATTCGATTGGACATAATCAATATGCGTGTTTTTCCACATTGCCATACAGCCTCTTGAAGATGACTGTTAAAAAGATTCTTTTTTAAACGAAATTTGGGACATTACTTTATTCATCCTGTTGAATGAATTCTATTTCTAGTTGTAGTCGAGCAAGAACGAACTGGAAAATTGACAAAAGCCATAAAACCAAAAGGTATTTTTTTTTTGGGTTCAGCCTTCAAAAATTATGTTGAGTTTAATAGAATGCATTTAATACTTCCTTCATTACGTTTATATTACCCAATGTCTTGTATGAAATTACAATTGTTCTAAGTTTGCAATATAAGCACATAATTAAATAATATTCGAAAACAATTTTTCTCGATAATGTTCGTCAAAATCACTATTTTTATTCGGAATAGATTATGTTATTGATCAGCTGCTTGTAATCAAATCAATCAGGAATAAAAGTCAATTTTTCCCTTCAGATGAATTAGGTAAACCAACATTTCCAAAGAATGAATCACGTGAATGTTTATAAAACGAACTCGATTCCAATCCTCAAAATTATCATCATCAGTGGATTTAAAGTAACACAAAATAAGATAGTGATTGTCCAGAATGTCTTAATCAATACTTTATTAATAATAGAATGACATACGTACGCTACAAACCAATGCACTGTTTCAATTACAACATATTCAATAAACAAAGCGGAAGAGAATATCAGTGCTTGCTTTCCATAAATCATGCTGACACGTTTGTAGTGAAACAAAAGTATTACGATACACCATCCGTTTGCGTTTGCTTTTAAGTCATGTGTGCTTTTATGTCGACACACAAAGAAGTCTTTTAAATACTTTAAGCATTTAATTTTAATGCACAAACGGAAACGTTACAGTGATACACTTATTTAACTGGGTATTGGACATCTGGTTTACACACATCTTAAAGTAAAAATATATCCTTACAGGAAAATACTATTGAACAGTTAGGTTCCACGGTTCGAAACCCACCAATCAAGATTATACGGAGCTCATTCGTAGCTAAACGGTTGGCGTAAGCATCTTTGGTTTAAGAGACCTCAGTTCGATTCCCAGCAAAAACTTATGTGGTTCAAATTACACATTAATCAGTAGGTCCTAGCAACGCCGATGAAGGATACGTCAAATTCAATTTTGAACCTTGACCTTCAAACATTTTCAATTTTTAACAATTTATATCCATCCAAGGAAACGAAATTAGTCCTATACAATAACCATGAGTCTACCCTTGACTCGAGAAAAGTTTGACTTGAGAATTTTAGATTTCCAAAATTTGTTGTAAACCTTGTAGTTCGAAATTTTTATCTTCAAAATTTGGTTGAAAATTTAATTCGAAAACTTTGGTTTGGAAATTTGTTCGAGAATAGTGCGATTTAGGAATTTTTTGAGTTTTCATAAACATACTTTAAAATTTGTTCGAAAATATTTAGTTCGGAAAATTTGAATTGCAAACTTCTTTGGAAAAGTGTCGTTTGAATTTTCTTAGTTTCATTTTTTAAGTTTTGTAAAAACTTTATGTTTTTTAGTTTGAAAAAATTTTAATTTTATAAGTTTTTAGTTTTGAAAATTCTTGCGCTCATTTCGAAAATAATCGGATCAGTTTTGATTTTAAAAATCTCGCTATACTGTTTCCTTTAACGAAGCGCTTACTAAGCTTAAAAAATCGCTCAAACCCTCATCCTAATCTCTTAGAAGAGTTATTACAATAAACCAATCAGTTTTAAGTAGAGCGTATATGTAACGTCATGTCTTTGTTTAATTATACGCATGAAAAGGTTGTGTATTAAAGTGTTATTTAGATGGATCTGGACGCTCCTCTTTCGTCACTGTTAGAGAATAAATGTATCATTTCATTGACATACAATTGAATAATTAAGCAACATGGTTCGACGGACACCAATCAGAATTGAACCTTGACCCTCAAATGTTACATATCCTTTCCCAAAGTTTTTGATTTTAGCAAGTAATATCATTCGAAAGGAACACAATTAGTACTGGACAACAACCATGAGTGTACCCTTGACCTTTGACCTCTGCCAAGGGTTCGTGCATTTATCTTTCCTCTTTAACAGACAACCAAAACCCTGTATTTAATCCTATAAGTTACAATCTACTCACTAGAACATGTATGGTGGGCCTTAAACGGGAAGTCCTGTACCAGCTCAAGAAAAAAAGATGCTAACAATTTTGATTGTGAAAGGGAAAAAATATCATAGGACCGAGCCCTCAAGGCAAGGTGGGACCGAGCCCTCCAAGGGAACTTCACTACACCATCATGGTATTAAAAGGGATAACCATAAAAGGGAATGGAAATTCAAAAATCCCGTTCACAAAAGATAATTAGGGATTCCTTGCGAAGGTGGATCACGTGAAGTAATGATATCATATCATGTGACCCAGAATTTTGAATTCCCCGCGTAAGCGGGGCCTACGATCACACAAAACCTATCAGCCGATCAGAATCGGCAAATTTTGCTGACTCGCCTAGCTATAGTTTGGTCCCTAATACTACATCGAAGGATGTTGCCGGGGTAATCCCCAGCGTCGCCATCCAGGGGGCCCACAACCCAAATTCGAAATTTTGAATGGAAACTTGGGTCGATTGATACCTCGTTTGATAGATCTTCAAACACTAAACAGCATTGTGGAAAAATATATTTTTCATAGGGATCATAGTTTTCGAAATGGCCACTAGGACATCGTGCTTACATTAGATTAAACGTCAAGTACCACTAATATGAAAACGGCTGGAGATAAATAAACAAAACAAAAATTCTAATAGAATATCACTGAAGGTAATTGTCATTCCACGGCTTGATAATGTTGCAAGAGAGAAAAATATAATTAAAGTGAAAATGCTATAATGGAAAGGATAAAATGAAATTCCGAGAAAATTACCTTTCCGACCTTACTCCGTATGTAGTGAAGCGGGAGGGAAATTTGAAATTGCGTATGAGAACCTTAATTTTCGGAAATTGAATTTACGCAAGAAAATTATCTGAAATGTGTTTTAGAAGAGATAAATGTAGCTGTAATGAGAAAAGTAGATACAATTCATGTTAAACGGTACAATTGAATCTATCCAACATAATTACGTGAAATGTGTTTTATAAGAGATAGATGTCTCTGTAAATAGACATAGTAGTTAAAATTCGTGTTAAATAGCAACTTCCATTTCTATTGCAGGTAATGATTTGATGCAAAAATGATTAAACTGAAATGCGAGATAAATTGTCAAACAATGCAGCTTTAAAACAATGTATACAAACGTGGATTTTGAACAACAGTCGTGTGCACGATATTGGTTCGATTCTTTTCCTAATGTATAGTCTTTCACGTCTTGTCCAGGACTTTTACTTTGTGTGTCACCTCACTTCTTATGTTCGGGTTGTTTTTTCTTCGTGTTTTCTTGGTGAGTAGCCTCGCCTGTGGAATCTATCTCATAGTTTGTTCAGTGATTGCTCCATTTGCCAGTATACATAAATTAATCATTCGGCGAAAATGCATGACTGTTTCTAATAAAATCTTACGACGGATTTGGACACAACATACTCGAATTCACTTCATCGTATCTTCCCTAGTAATAGGTTTGCGTTCATATACAAAATTATTTAAATATCCCCACAGATAAAGATCTGTTGAGAATAAATCTGGGAATCGCCAAAATATTGGTCCTTTTGTCCTAATCAATTTCTCATTATATCGCGTATGCTAATACTTCCCCACTCTTTGAGCTTTGTGAGGTGCCGCTGCATCTAATTGTACGTAAAATAGTAAGATAAAAAGTTGGTCACACATTTACATTTGTAACTAATATAAATGTGTAACTTTGATTTGGGTACTTACTACTGTATACCGCTGACTGTGTCTTTCATTTAACTCACCTAACAGGTTTCGTATGTAGAATCTGGGATCAAAGGCTAGGTCACAATGTGCTATGTGCATGTATATGATCACAAGTGTCTGATGAACCAATGAAAATGAATCAATCACAGTTCCTGTGGGTATTGACGGTGCTGGACATGTGAATTCACGAAAATCAACCCTAATAATAGTACGGACAGTTTGTGTACATAGTACTATCACATTGTAATTTAATAATTTAAACAACACAGTTTTCATTTTTTCAATCTTTAAAGTGAATATCACAGACAGATAAAAGCTTGAGGGCTTCGCTTGGAGATTCAATTTCTCGTACGTAAGGTGCAGGAACGAGAATTGACGTGACATGACTTTATTTTGTGACGTGCAGTTGTTTAATGCAAAGAAAGCAAGTTAATGGGCAAATATGTGTAAAGTCAACGGTTTTTCCGGGATACAAGTACCATCCCGATATTTCCCAAGTAGAACAGAAAGACAAGGATTATCTCATTTATAAGGGGGGAGCAGGATGCGTGACAATTTTCAATTTACTTCCATCGTAATTTCAGTTGTGATCCTTATTAACGGAGTTGTACATATTGAAGAAGATACCACCCAACCATCGTCCACGCATTGCGTTAAATTCTCAAGGGTGAAGGGTGTGGGCAAAATGTGTGGAAGTTCCAAACTATATTTTAAATCCTTTGCTGTACATTTCAGTTACTTCCTTTTTCACATCAAATCACAGTTCACCATTCAGACCGAATTTCGTCTTTCATTTATTCATTACAATACCAATCACTTGTACATAGCAACCATACATACAAACATTATTTATTACAAGTAGCAGAGGGCTTCGCAATTCATTTCCGCTTCAATCACTTACGAATGGAGGTCTTAAAAATAATTTTCTAAGATTTGGATTTCATCCTTTCCATTATGTCACCTTTAATTTATCATCTTCTTCTTTGTTGCATAGTTCTCGAGCTATGAAATGATAAATACCATCTGTGATTTCCTATATACGTTTTATTAATGGTACTGGAAAAATGTGTGGAAGTTCCATATTAATGGTACTGGACTTTAATCTGATACAGACGTCACGTCTTGGCGGCCATTTTGAAAACGGTGGCCTATGTGAAAAATATTTTGTCATAATGCTGTTTAGTGTTTGGAGATCTTACGAACGAGATATCACTCAACCTAAGATTCTACTTAAAATTTTGCAGTTGGGCCCTGGGCTTTAATGAGGTCAGCCCTTGGAGCACCCTTACAACAACATTCGATGTGTCCCATCGCATTCTCCATTTGAGTTTCCGTTTGGTTGATTTATATTCAACATTTTCCGAGATATTTCCATGTATAGATTACAGTGGGCCGTCGTATATATATATATATATATATATATATATACAGAATTTGTCTGGGAAGTAATAGGACTGACTTTATTCCGCCATGACTGTATTTCGGAGCGTGCGCGCACCGGCTGAATCCGGTAGAGGGCGTTCCTAGCTAACGAACGAGCGGCTGGTCAGTTGTCTCCGAGCACACGGGGAGTAAGCATAGGCTTTTTCGCGCGACGTGTTTCTGTGAATGGTGCAAGCCGAAAATGCAGCGTTCCTTAGAGCAGAGGTACGCGATTAAATTCTGTGTTAAACTCGGTAAATCTGCGACAGAGACATTTGATATGATCAAGCAGGCTTACCCAGATGATGCTTTAGCAAGAAGTGGCGTGTTTCGGTGGCACAAGACCTTTTCGGAGGGCCGGGAAGAGGTCGCCGATGAAGACCGTGCTGGAATATCTTCGACTTCGACAAACACCAACAATGTGACTCGTGTGCGCGAAGTTTTGAACTCAGACCGTCGACTAAGTATTCGTTTAATTGCCCAGATGTTAAATTTACCGAAAACTGTGGTTCATGAAATTGTGACGAAGCATTTGAACATGCGCACGGTGTGCGCGAAGATTGTCCCAAAAGTGCTCACTGACGACCAGAAATAGAGGCGAGTGGAATTGTGCCAAGAAAATTTGAACATGTGTGAAAGTGACCCCCAAGTTTTGAATAACGTAATCACAGGTGACGAATCATGTATTTTTGAGTATGATCCCGAGACAAAGAGGCAATCTTCCGAGTGGCACACGCCGGCGTCTTCTCGCCCAAAAAAGGGAAGAATGAGCAAATCCAAACTGAAAACGATGCTCATTGTCTTTTTTGACATCAAAGGCATCGTCCACCATGAATTTTTTCCTCCTGGACAAACCGTCAACGCTAAGTTTTACGTGGAAGTGCTCAAGAGACTCAAACGAAGGGTCAATCGGTACGACCAGACATCGGAGCCCACTGGAAGCTGCACCACGACAACGCCCCGGCTCACACCGCTTTTCTTGTGAACAGCTACCTGACCAAGGCCGGCATCCTAACGCTTCCGCAGCCGCCCTACAGCCCAGATGTGGTTCTCCCTTATTTCTTTTTGTTTCCTCGCTTGAAACGCCCGATGAAAGGCAAGCATTTTCAGACGACAGAGGGGATCCAAGCAGCTTGCACCGCGGCTCTCAAGGCTATTCCGGAGAATGACTTCCGTGACGCCTTCAATGCTTGGAAATCGCGCTGGCAGCGCTGCATCGACGCAGAAGGAGCCTATTTTGAAAGTTTTTAAAGAATTGTAACGATTGGCTCAATAATAATTATATATATTACTTTTCTGTTTTTACGCTTCTAATTTTCTTGGCAACTTTGCAAGGTTCCTACTTCAAGTGCCCTCAAATTTGCATGAACAGAATGTAAGGCGCTGACAAAACACATCCAGACGCTTTTTCACACATTGCCGGAATGTGTATTCAGAGATATGCATGAGAGTCGATATTTAGTATCCACACAAACGACCACAATCGATGGATGCTGGGCGTAACTAACGAAACGCAAGGCATATAACTGATTGATGATATATTTTGCGGGCCGCGGTGGCTAAGTGCACCTTGGATACACGAGGCCCCTCGCGTGAATTGAACTTTGTGGTCTACAGAGGCCGTGTATGTGAGTTTTTTTAGGGATTGTTCCGTTTCTTCTTACTTTTTTCATTACGCCATTTCAATTATTTCTCATCATCACCACCTCCTTGGGCTTAGCCGGCATAAGTGTGGGACGTAAAACTTCAAGATTTCATTTCATTTCATTGTGGATTCATTTCCAAATTTATTTTCTTATTCTGAACATGAAAATCACATCAATAGGAAATAAAGCAGAACGAACGTTTGAGAGTACTTTCCTAAACACTATGAGCAGGGACTGACGGGAAGGATCGACTTAACTATGTATAGCTGCGGAGAAATCACTCAGTAGTAGAAGTTCGCATTACATTTGAATCACTCTCTCATATATTAAACCTTATGGGAGAGAGAAAGTGGACGTAAGAAGAAATGCCAACAAAACAACATAAACAAAAATATTTGACCCTCTGTTTTGATTGCTCACTGTCATCGTATGACACTGAAAAACTAGATACAACAAGATATTTGTGTTGGTACCTACAGAGAATTTACTACTTAAAGGGTTAATTGTTCGTAATGTACAGGCTGCCCTTGCTCTGGAGATTCAACTACAATACACATTATGCTAAACGTTTAGGCACTACCGGAACAAATAAAGCATATTGTCCTAACTGGACCTTAATTCGACATTTCGTTTTCGGGTTAATATCACTTTTCTCCCGTCGCGCCAAATTATATGTGGCCGCTATCTCATAACGGTTATCTTCTGTACATTTGTTCATTTTCTTGAATTGGTTCTTTGACACTGTATTTCACCAGTCAGTTTGTTTTCAGTATGTATAAAAATACTTTTCGTACGTTCCACTCACATTTTTCAATCATCTTCAATTCTTGAAGTTGAAATAAACGATAAGGAGGAAGATAACTTACACTAATATTTCTTTAAAGAATGGTTTTAATGAGTTTCTAATGCAAATAAATGTTGTTAGTGAACTCTGTGTAAACAATTGAGAAGCAATACCTAAAATCACATTGAAGTAAAATTTTAATATACGTCATTTGAAAACACGAAGTATGAGAATTACAAACTGAACTTCAAGTTTTAAAACGCTATGACTTGAAAACTGTTGGATCCCCCGCGAGCAGTTTTAGAATTAGCCCGGAACAAGGATACAATCTATCTAATATATATCTTTAAGTATTATTTGTTATGTACGCAACAAGCATTGAAATAGTACTTAACAGTGTATCACAGTAACATATCACACCTTAGATATGCTGGTAGGTAGGTATGAAGATTGATTGATAGATAGATAGATAATAGGGCGGTCATGGTTTTAAACTCTGTGAGATTCATGAGTCTTATTCCCGGAAGTGGATTTATTGAATACTAAACCTATTTATGAACAAAATTAGTTTAATTGGAAAATATTAAATGTTACTAGAAACGACCTTTTTTTTAATATAAGGGGGCTTACATTATATTAACTACAGTCAAAACAAGACGTAGCAGCTGTAACGGTTACAGATATAGATATATATTCCGTAGTGTTAAGATGGTTTTGAGATTCTTGATAAGTTGAATTAGTTTCCTACTCTGTACTATTTTTAGCTAACTGTCTAGAGGAAGTTGCGTGTCTTGATGCTGTATGCTTAACCATAAGCGCCAACGGCAATTTGTGGAATTACTCGTCCTTCGTTTGAAAGCTCGGGGTTGTTCCGAGCATAATCGTTCGAAATGGGATAGGTGCAATATCACCTAAAAGTGAAGTCAAGAATAAGTCGGTGGAGATTTGCTATTACTACTTGCGATATTTGAGAGTATGATGGAAAAATGCAAGTTTAAATAATTGCAAAGGTTTATCCAGAAATGTTACTTCGTTTAATTCATTGGCAGAAAGTTAGGTTATATATTGGAGTGTTATATATCTTCTTATGGTGAATTGTGTTTGGTAAAAAGAATATCGACGCGAGTGCAGTATCTTGACCCATTTTGATAGTGTTCAACAAATATAATCAGTCATTTCATGTGGTTTAAATAGTGGTATATTTATGGAATAACTCCTATTATACAATTCATACAGTATATTGGTAATTCTTTTTGATATTTTTCTAATTAATGTTAATAATTTTGTATATATTTTTGAAGTTTGATATAACGATATGAATTTTACATCATTATTGAAAAAACTAGGATGCAATTAGTTGGTATTGAGAATTCACTTGCTTGAAATGTATACTCAGTTCTATTTTACTATTTATAAAGTATAAAGTATAAATAACCTTCTTTTGTTTCTTACATAATTAGTTATAGTTAGACCTTATTCATTGCATTTGCATTGGCATTTAATCTTAGATGGCAATTATTATGTTTGGATTGCGTTATAAATGTACGTCTTGGTGAAAGAATAATAATGCTTCTCCCCGATTTAGTTGAGTCAGATTCCTATTCTAAACAATTATCCCTGTTGTCCCGTTTTTATTCTTTCCAATACCATTGTTTTTATTATAATCAAAAGGAACTGAGGCTAATATTCAATTCTGTGCAACTACGTTTATCTAATGTAAGTTACACAGCTTGTTTCCTTAATATGTTTCCTTCACTGTGCACTGAAGTTAGACAAATTCATATATGGAGCTCGACTAACAGACCGCATGAACAGCTTCTCGTCGCGATCACTGTCTGTCTGATATAACCAAAGATATCTGAGTGTTTAAAACATACTTTTTTCTATTAAATTATGAAGTATCTGTAAACTAAATCAGTATTAAGTAAAGCAAATAGTTATAAAAACATACCATACTAACAGATTTCATTGTCTATTTTCGGATATGGCTCAGTGTCTAGGAAGTTTTGAGCCATTTTATACTGGGGAGGCGTTCTTGTCTTGCTCTTAGTGTGTGAGTTGGTAACTGACCAAGTGTATCACCAGTTCACAAGAATATGTATGACCCCATCACGTCCTCAGTGGGGTTGATAGTCTTTGGTTGGCGTACCTACCGGTGGGGGTGAGCCCTTCGAGTATCCCCTGAAATGGGCAACTAACCCGTGCCCTTGGGTACGGGAGATAAGGCTTTGTGGTTTCCAACACGCTAAAAGGAGTGGGTGGCTGGTGTGTCTAATAGTGTGGGCGGATCCAGCACCCTACCAGGATGGTGATGTAGGTACTGCCCTCAAAGAGAGTGTAGTGCGTTCTCTTGGGAATGGGATGGGATTTTAGTATCCTAACGAATACTCGTACCTCAGGAGCGCTGAGGAAGTGGGTCACTCCCACGTCCCAGGCGTGCATATTCACTTGGTGCAGGAGCCACGACCCTACCAGGGGAGGCGCGGCTCCAAAATGGCCACTGTCTTTAAAGGTAGACAGTCTAAATCAGCCATCGGGTTTGGTAATGTACGGTTGTCCTCTCACGTAAGAAGAGGTGGTTCCGTATTGTTCGAATGACCCTACCGAAGGAAGAGTGCGGGCGTCCCTTCTAATAGTGGTTTACACTTACCATTGTTAATCGGACGAGTAGCTAGCTACAACGTGTACGTGGTACCTAAACACGTTAAAGATAAGTAGCCCTGTATTGTTTGGGTGGGTCTACCAGGGGAGACACGGCTCCCAAATGACAATGTCTGCTTTGAGCAAACGGTCTACATCAGTCATTGACTCTGCTAATGTACGTTGTACCTCTACCGTAATCAGAGGAAGTCCGTATTGCTTGGACGACCCTACGGGATGGGGGAGTGTCTGATTTCTGCCTGCCGGGGGAACAAACGGAAGTGGGGGAGGGACCAATCCCAGGAACCTGGGTAACGGTACTAATCCGGCAAAAAGGAGGTAACTCTTTAGGATATGGGCCGGCACCAAACTCAAATGATGACTTAACACGTACCATTGGGTCCGGGATGATATACGGGAGTATCTCGACATGTGCGTGGTACCTATACACGGCAAGGCGGTTGCCAGTTTAACGATAGAGGTAGCAAGGGCCGGGATTGAACAAGCCCCCTTGAGCATTGCCTGGGGCCCCGGATTTTGGTTGGACTCTGCCGAGCTGTGGTCATACCGTGGGATTCGGTAGCTTGTGGGAACCAATCCCAGGAAACTGGGTAACGGGGAACACGGGTGGGAGGTGAGCTTGCCATAACGTTCGGGCGCCATGCCTGCAGAGCATGATAGGACTGGCTTGCTAGCAGTCTGCCTCAACCAGTAGGTTAATTAGTAGGCACTAACGACTTCGGTCGTACTAAGCGTATCCCACTCCCTCAGAGAATGGGAATTACATCGCTTAGGCGTGTCAGGATTAGGGGACTAATCCTGACGGTGCACCACGTGCACCAGGGTACAATACTAGTATCGAGGAACTCCGGGGGGTGCCTTGTTTGGCGGAACCCGTCCATTACATAGACCGAACCATCGCGGGCATGCTCGCCATGCATGTATTTAAGCGTGGCAATAATAGACGACTAGAACTAACAATGTATATGCATAATGTGTTGCAATTCTTATAATTAGAAGTAAGTTACTGCAAAGTGACTATAAGTGTATTTCCACTATACTGTGCAACGTTTTTTTTTTATTTTATCTCAGACTGTTACGCAGGTTCATACTAATGTTCATAGTGAAGATATACTATCAAAAACAATAGGAAAAAATATTTCGGTCTCAATTGTCTGCAAGTGTCGCTACCTAAAATACTCCCAGCAATTACCGGTCAAAAAATATGAAAGATGTGATGATATTGCGGTAATAGCAGAACAGGAATAGCATGTAATGAAACACTGCCAATGATCTAAAAATGCATCACCAAACAGTATTAAGTCATTTGGAGGAAACTCAGTATAAAGGAAAACTCGACATATACTGTTACATGATATGGTACATCTCAGAAACAGCTGTTCTGTCAAATGTCTATCTGAAAATCTCTAATGATAACCTGCAACATTCCTTGAACGTTTGCTGAAGAATAATACAAATTCGGTTATAAAAAGGGGAAAAATTTGCGTGTAGGTTATTGTTGGAATGGGGGTCAATATTGGGGTCACTGCAAACCCCACCAACAGATAACAAAGGAAGGTTTGCGGTATTTGGTGTGCTACAATATGATTCCGCCGGGCAGAACGATAGACTCGGAGGTCGAGTGCATTTTTCATTTAAAGGGAAATGACATGAAAACATAAACAGAACTAAAAATCGTCTAACTTGCTGAAAATAGCAGATATTCTACATATTAAAGAATCTGTGAGAAACTGGCGAATGCTGCCTGGAATGTTTTATTTCATTCACCATATAGCACGAATTTATCACGACAGAACACCATTTATTGTAGTCTATTGTGAATTATGTTTAATTAGTTTCAAAATAGATCACTGAAAACTACCTGCTATAAATATTTTGTTCAATAAAAACAACAATTTAGTATCAACAGGATAATGGTGTCAAAAAGAACGAATTTTCTTCGAACAGGAATGTGAATATGTGACTTCAACATGCTGTTTTGAAACATAATAATTATATCATCAAGTTGTCTCTTCAAATGATTTTTAAGGGAACCTGGTATCATTTTGATTGATGATAATCCTACTCTAACTTAAAAGCATCTAAGCTAGATACAGAAAATGTTAACGTTTTTGCTAATAATGTCTAGATACATGAATCCGGCAACTAACTTTCTGCATGTGTACAGAAGTTTCAAACCGCATGAAATATTTACCTTCGTGTTAATTGGATTGGTATGTGGAAATATATTGTTTTAACTTTTTGTTGTTGTCTAAGATTAGTAATTTTATATTTCATATAGTTATTTGAATCGTTATGGAGAAATATATCCCTTATACAATATTTTTCTGATGAATATGCTGTTGTCGTGTATAGAAATAAAGCTCTGTGAGTCTGTTTCGTAAGATAATTATGGAAGTTCGTATGGCGAGTCATATTTCAAGCTAACAGTCTACTACAAACAATATTGTCACATATACTTTCCAGAAAAATATGCATGTGTTCGTGCCGTGGATTAATAAAAATAATTAGTACTCATTCAATAATATTAATGAGATATGGAATTACAATCCACTTACCTACGATGTCAATAAACTCACGAACAGCTCGCATCTCTGTAGAGAAGGTTGAAACTTTAAGACGTATTCTGATTGTGCTGTACATAGTTTCTTTATTACCATATACTCTGGAAATATGGAAGAAGTTTAGATAAGAAGAAACAAAGGAAATGGAAATAACACACCTTTCTGACTTCAACTTAGAATAATTTATATTGGAAAATGGGCAGACCATAAAATAGTTTTGGAGCAAGATTGTCATTGATATAGATGTTAGATACTGTTTCGACACATGTAAGAAAGCATTTTTGTATATTCGGATGTGTGAGTAAACTTATGAACTATGATTAATAAAATTTCAACCGGTAGTTGTAGTAGCTTCTTCATAATCAGACTTTAGTAACGGGTATTCATGTAAAACATTCCTCAATAGCATTAACAGGATGGAAATATAACGGAGGAAACCATGGATACATGAAGCGATGCGTAAGAAGATATAGGAATGCAAAAGGGCGGAAAACACGGACATCAGAAAAAGTACAGAAGGCTGAATAACTAATTGACAAGAGAAACGGACAAACCCAAAGAAAAGTCCATGGAGCAGGTATGTGAAGAAATAATGTAATTTCAAGGGCACGACAGTATGATCTGAAGTACGAGAAAGCACAAGCATTAGGAGGAGAAGATAACAAAAGTATACGAACGTTTGGCGTCGAAGGTCTTAAGGTAATGTAATCATATGGTGGTTCGAAAAAATCATTTTCAATTTCTGGAACGCTACAGTGCGCAAAAGTATCCGTTCGTATAGACAAGAAAAATCCCAAAAAGGAAAACTTTTATTTACATATCTTCCGGTTCCGCATCGCCGATCAAATTTGAAAAATCCGAAAGAAAGACAAATTTTCAATATTTTTCTAAAACGACTGAGTAATATAGGATGAGGACCCTATATAACCTAAAGGTTTCTTCACGTATATAAAGACAACTTTAAAATAAACAAACTATAATTACATAATATCTTCTGATCCTACAACTCTGTCAAAACATTGCAAAATTTGCAAATTTGCGAATTTGGCTAAATTGAAGAGTTTAAAAGGTTTTCTTCTTTTCTTGAAACAAGTAAGATAAGGCCGCTATTCACCACGAGTGGATGGCTGCATTTGGAGTTCCACTACCCAGCGATTCCAATGATTAGGGTGCATTATTTACAATTGCATTTACAATTTATAATTTCACTTATTTCGTCCCCATAAAATTAACATTTTCTCCTCTATTTTTGGTCATTACAAATGACTTTAAACTCCCATTTATGTGGCTGGGAAAGGCGATGGCTAAGTGGTAGGGCATTGACATCCGGTGATTGTGGTCCATGGCTCGATAATAACTTGCGCCTTGTGGACTTTGTGGTGTACAAACACCGTGCTCGTGGGTTTTCTCGGGATTCTCCCGTTTACTCCCACTTTCTTCATTCCACCATTTCATTCATTTCTTATCATTACCCTCTCCTTTAGCCTAGCCGCCATAACAATGGGACGTAGAACTTAAAGTTTTCATTTTTTAATTTTTATGCGAAAATGTAGGCATGGTAATTTTGAAAATAACGTAGCTCTCATGAAGCCGACTGTAGCACTGTGTCCACACACTCTACACGAAGCCTCCGTCACAAGCTTAACGCATCATTCGACAGCATGAGTATGGCATGGGAACTTCTTGAAATTCCTAACTGGCTTAGTGTCTCCTTATAAGTTGTGTTATTTCGTCATTAGTCAATGCTCCTAACAAAGGAGGAGAAGTAAGGTTACAAGTATCCCCTTGTAATATTTCGGTGTAATATGTAGCTCCAAAGTTCAGGTTTGGTGGCATAACATTGTAATAGGGTCACTTTCAGAAGCTGCTTTTCTTGCCTTCAAAATTCGTCTGTACCCAACCTCTCGAATTTGGTTTCTGGATGTGCAAAATTTTGGGATGTGCAAAGTAAGCATTGCGTTCTATAACGAGGTCTACAACTTATTTTAGATCTTCTGGCAGAAATACTGCGTTTTCTGAATGGTCTCTTAATGTTGTGGACTTTTGGTCAAATTATTGCTAGACTTAGTGGCATACCACATAGGCATATATGATAAGATAAAAGTGGTATTTGACTCATTATTTGAAGGATTTTCCATATTAATGTATAGCCGCTGAATTCGATTAATTCTAGTGAGGGATCTTGAATGTAACAAATGGCCAGAGTCACGACTGAAAAGTCTTCAGAGCAGTGCCCTAACTGGATAACTTTTGATTTGTCCAGTAACACAGTGCTAGAGAAGGTTTCATCAGAGCTACACTATTGTCAAGAACACCAATGCCACTTTTTCGCATAAATCAGAAAATTGGAAAATTGACATCTTTGTTTTATATCTCACGTTATACCGGCTAGGCTAAAGGAGACGGTGACGATGAGAAATGAATGAAACGATAGAATGAAGAAAGTCGGAACAAAGGGGCAATCCCGAGAAAACCCAAGCATTCGGTATTTGTCGTCCACTACAAAGCGCAATTGGCGCGATTTTGGATCGAACCAAGGATCCCATGCACCAGAAGTAAACGCTTTATCACTGATTTTCCTCCCACATAAATGAGAGTTTAAAATCATTAGTAATGGACATAAATAAAGTGGTAAATGGAAAGTTGTAGGGGACGAATAATGTGAAATTATAAATTGTAAATACAATAGTAAATAATACACCATAATCTTTGGATGGCTGGTTTGGCAGTGGAACTCCATTTGCAGCCACCCCCTCGTGGTGAGTAGAATTTTTATTTTTACTTATTTTAAGAAAATAATAAAAGAACATATTAAACATTAAAATTTTGCTAAATTCGCAAATTTTACAAATTTTTGACATCGATGCGCGACCATAAGATATCATATAAAAATAGTTTATTTATTTTAACGTTGTTTCTACATACTTGTAGAAAGCTTTAGGCTATATGGAGTCATCCTCTTATTCTTTAGTCGTTTTAGAAGAATACTGAAAATTTAATTTTTTTCCGGATTTTTAAAATTTCAACGGCAATGCGGGACCGGAAGATATGTAATTTTTTTTTCTTTTTGGGTTTATCCTTATCTATACCAACGTCAACTTTTGCGCACTATAGCGTTCCGGAACTAGAAAATATATATTTTTTCGAAGCACATTAGTAATCACTGACCATCAAAGAATCTTTAAAATCTGGGATGAAATCATGAAAATAGGTATGATGAGAAAAACTGAAAACAAATATTAATGCAAGCAGAGAAAGAGGTAGTTGATGATAAAAAGGACCCAGTATATTGAAAAGTGCAGCAGTATAATCAATAAAAAAAATGCAGAGTACAAAAGCTACTGGAGAACACCACATACCAGCTGGTTTGCAAAAAGGGGTTAGGAGGCATTTCAAGGAAAATGATGACTTTACTTATTAACAAAATCTACGTGAGTGGCCAAAAGATTTTCTTGACGTTCCACTGAGTGCATTGCCCAAGAAAAATCAAGGAAAGAAGTGGAGCGATCACAGAACCATTAGCCTGATTTCTCACTATATAGATTGTTGCACGCATGCTGAAGACGGTTCTGGAAAGTAAGATAGATGAGAGGTTAGATGAAGATCAATTTGAATTCCGGAAAAGAAAAGGCCCCAGACATGCTACTTGGCTGATGAAAATTATTCCAGAAAGACGTCATGATATAAAGGAAGAGTTGTGTTTCTGCTTCATCGATTGACGAACTGTTCGACTGGGTCAATTGGACGAAACTTCTGAAAATACTTAAAGAAATCGCAGTCAATTGGAGAGATCTAGGACTCATTTAAATTCTGTACATAGTATTTGAAGTGAACTTGCTCTTGAATGAAGGAGAAACCAACAGTTTGGTCGCCAGAATTATTCAATAATTACAGTGAATGTTTAATGAAGGAAACAGTAATGGGCAGATCATTAACAAGATCTGGTACGCAGATGATACAGTTATAATAGCTAAAACCAAACGAGGACTACAGGACATGATTAACAAAACAGTTGACATTGGAAGACTATATGGAACTGAAATCTACAACAAAAAGTCGAAAGTTGTGAGAATATTCCGAAGAAACAATCTCATACGGATCAGTGTACAACAAAGATAACCTCAAGAGATCGACAATTTGAAGTATATGGGAAGTATTTTGATATGATACGTTTACTACAGCGAAGAGATCAGGTGAAGAATTGCTAAAGCTAAAGAAGCATTCAACAAGAAAATATCACTATTAACTAACAGACTCAATATTAGACTTAAGAAGTTGACAAGTTGTATATATGGAGAATTGAATTGGAATGGTTCAGAAAATTTGATATTACGGAAGTTAGAGAAGAAGTGTTTAGATAGTTTCCAAATGTGGCGTTGGAGAAAGATGGAGAAGATAAAATGGACAGGGAGAGCAACAAACGAAGATGTTTTTAAACGTTACGTCTATCTAGCATCCTTCGTAGGAAGGACAATTTCATTAGACACATCTTGCGAGGAAATTATCTTCTTCACAAGACGGACATAGAAGTAAAGATGGAACAGAATAGAGGAATCAGAAGAAGAACACAACTGAATGATGATTTGAAAAATACTAGAAAGTATTGGGAGTTGAAAGAGGAAGCTAAAGATCGGGAAGCGTGGAAGAAACATATCCAGGCCCAAATCTAAAAAAAAATCCTCATTATTCTCAGGACTTGACGAAAGGCAGAACACTTCATAATAAGGGACAAGTACTAAATCGTATTTTGCAGGTGCTGAGTTTATTCCAGCACGTATTTGTTATTTGTAAATATAGCAATATGCCCGCAAAATTACAAACAACACCAGGTGCTTAAGCACAAAAGCAGCAGAGAAATATTATCTCCGATGAAATATGAGAAGAACACGAAGAGTCACGAGGAGAGCCCCTAGAATCACTCCACAGGCTTCGTCTGCAAAATAAGCTATAGGAGAGGACTCAAGAGGCAGAAGTCATCAGGCTAGCTTGTTACGTGTTACATTCTCTTTAAGCTGCTCTAGGTGGGAAGGTCTCTCTATCCTTAACTCTGGGTTGCATCGGACAAGAAGTTCCCAACCAATTTCGGGTTGCTCTGGCAGGAGATATCATCCCACCTTTGCGCTTCTACTTTCTAACCAATAAGTCACAAGGCTCCCAAGCTGCACTGGGCAAAAACGTTCCAATTTATAGAGTGAGACATGTTAGAGACAATTAGTGTTTGTAAGTTCAATGTATAGGCTGTACAAAGACTTTTTATAATATGAAATTTAGGGATAAACCCGGGTTCTTCTCTGACATACATTACAATATAGTTCCATTATGAGTAATTTCGAATATTTGAATTATAGATATACTACTTCCAATTTGTATTGAGAGTTATGAGACAGGAGCGGCTGTATTCTTACCTCTTTGAAATGATATCAATATTTTTTTTCTATATAGGTTTCAGTGTTTATCGTATGTGTCGACGAAAGGATTGACACTAACAATCGTTTTCCAAGTCTTCCAATACTTATGAATGTTAAAGTTTGCAGCTCTCAGAGCATTATGATAATTCCAAATCTAAGGGGATATGCATAAATCCCCTTTCAAATAAATCTAGATGAAACCACATTATTTCCACTTAAAGATATTCGAAATTATGAGGATCAAATGAGCCCATTGTAAAAATTATATACGTTACTCATATTAATACTGTAATAAAATAATGAGGCACGCTATAAATGACATATTTTAGTATTACTGTAACCCAATAGACTTGTATTTTGAGCATACAGGATTCAATGAATAATCTCTTCAACACAAATTTTTGGATTGTTCTTTTCAATTTAAGCAAAAATAATACAAAAAAACTTGAATGTTGTAACTACTTTTATTGACATATGAAATATTAATTAAAGGAATTCCTTATACATATAAAGTACGCCTGTGGGGTAGTGACCCCCCACTTTTCTGTATTTGTATATATTAAATAGATTATACTATAGTTAGATAGGATATTTGGTAAGTTATGGACAGCGCTGTTTATCATTTAATTTTTTTCCCGTCCTTTTTCCATTGTTAACTTCTTTTATTTGCCAACTTCAGCAAATATTATATATATGTGTATATTTCGTTATTTTTTAATTGAGTGATCTGTTACCATGGCTATTGGTAGAAGTCACGTGATTGTAGTACTGCATTCTGATTGGTTGATAGGTCTTCTCTGCGATGTATAGGGAACAAGTGAAAGGGCCCATCATTTGTCCCCTGCAACTGTATGTAAAATACATGTTGTATTTAAAAAAAGTTTATTATTATTAGTGTTATTACCACTCGCTATTCTGTACGTGAGTATTTAATGTAGAGTATGTAGTCATTGACTGAAGAAGTTTGTTAGCTAAATAGGAGTGAAAAATTATATTTTTGGATCATTTTTTCATGTTGTTAATCTGAATTATAATTGAAGGCAGTAGCCACGTTGAGACCGATTTCAAGTTAAAGCATGTGGTATATCAAGACGTTAAGGAATAAGTAAGTGTATGTACGCAATCGAAAACTAAAGATAACTCACGATTCATGTATGTTTTATTCTACAGAAAGTTTATTCTTGTAATAGAAGTAATAGAAAGTGTCAGTAATAGAAAGTTTATTCTTGTTACATCCTTCATTTTTTTATTTTTCGTTTTGTTAATAAAATTTGTTATGTCGATTTTATTCCAAGGTGTTGTTTGTCAAGTTAAATATCTACTTAATCCTGCATCCAATGATGACTGAATATTCAAATTCGCTTACAAATTATTTCTTTTCCAGCTATATTCTCATTTTTACGTGCGCTAAGCGACGTTATAAAATACATACCTGTAGGAGGACGACTTCAGGAAGGACAACTTATTTATTTCCTTTGCATTTTTTTTTAAATTTAGTCATCGTCAAAGTTGATCTTTTTGGGAGGGGGCTGGTAATGACATTACCCACCCATAACATCGGTTCATGCCTTAGTAACCAGTAAAAAATTCTTAACACACGTTTAATTATGGTTGAGATCAGGTTTTCAATGAAAAGACAAAAATAAGTACCGTATCAGCATAATTTATAGCAGATTAAGATTATTTCTCAGGACGTTTTTATATCAATACCCGAAGTCTAAAGCAATATATATATATATATATATATATATATATATATATATATATATATATATATATATATATATATATATATATTAAGTGGGTGTGTGGGTGTGTGGAACTAAGGCGTTTGCTTTGAACCGCTCACGGTAAGGTCCAATTGTTACTACACAATTGTCATATATTCCACGATAGCATTAATTTAAAATAAAAGAGACATTTGAAAAAGAAAGTAGTTTTCCAAATTTTAAGTTATCAATACATGATTAATATTCTATTTTTTCTTTTTTTCAAAAAAAAAAATAAGAACTCCATTGTTTGAAAAATCTTTATTACGCTAAACATTCTCCTTCTCTGTTCAATTGTCGCTTAGTGGAAAGTATATTTAATGTTCGTCGTTACTATTACAATGATCAATAATGGAGTATACGAAACCATCTTATGCGCTTTTCAAACTATGTCATTTTAGCCCCCTCCGCCCCTGACCCAAAGAAGGCAAAGCTGATCCACTCCGCTGGGAAAGGGATGGTCTCAGTTTATTGGGATTTCCAAGGTGCGATATTCATTGATTACCTGCAAAGGGGTTTTACCATCACATAACAATACAATGGTGACATCTCAAAAATACTCAGAGTGCAAATTCAAGAAAAGACCACAAGTGATATTTAAATGAATTCTCTACCATCATTACAAATCTCCCGTCACACATCAGCAGTTTCCATGGCTACTATTCACGAATGAGACTTTGAACTTGTTCCTTATCCATTCTATTCTCCAGATCTGGCACTCGGAGATTTCCACTTGTTAATTAATGTAGAAAAGACTGTAGCATGACGACGTATTGCAAGCGATAATGATGTCATAACAGCCGTGGAGGAGTTTATGTGGTCAATCCTAACGATAAGAGCACTGCAGCGTCGTTCCACCAAGTACCGTTCTATACATGTATGTATAGAAAAGTAATTTTCAGAGAAGAAGGAATTTACGAATGTAACAAAACAGTCAATAAAGTTAAAAATATAACACCTTTTACGTGGCATTTAATAGCTATGACAGAGGAAAAAAATATTAAGGACGAATTTGTTAGATAATGTGGAAGGTTACAGGATTATCGAGAAATCTTCTTTCCATTACATAAGGAGTCATATTTTATATAAGAATGCAATGGCAGTTATAAGCTCGTGCTCTACTTGAGGTGCTTCAACCTGACTACGGAAAAGGAACCGGCTATTATTCCTGGAGTCTTTGAACCCTTAAGTCACCTAGGGATAAGATACACTTTCTTAACCTCGATTTCACTTATGAATATGCAAATTCAAAAATAGCAAAGAAGTGTCAGCAATATACAGCATTCATTACGTATAAGGTGAAGTAAGTTTAAAAAGAATATTACGGGCTAATCAGATTATCTTTTACTTTGAATAGGTTAACGCAATCTGTGTTAGGAAAAATTTATTACAAAAAAGTAACTACTTTCTATGATTTTCTCGATGGTAGAGGTCTTGAAAGAATACGAGAAGATTTAAAACTGATAATTTGACAGTAATGTTTGGCAAATGATGTCATACACAGAAGAAATTAAAATTGCGGTGCAAATTTAGAGTCCGAAAACTAGAAAACAATTGCATTTCTTATTGAGATATTTTTTTCTTACTATAGAAAGAATATACCAAACATTTCAAGAATAATGGCACCTTTGACACACTCTACAATAAAAATACAATAAGTTTCAAATGAGATGAAAGTCAGAGGAGCGATCTACAGGAATTAAAAGAAAATTTAATTGCAGACAATAAACTCACTTCTTAGGGAAGAGAACGAATTTCACATGTTTGTACATACTTCAAATGTCAGCACTGGATACGTTTTGTCTCAAAAGAGGGAACCAAAGAATATACATGTGTCGTTTCTTATGGTTCAAAATATCAGAGACGGAAATGATAGTATAGCATGACTATGTAGGAATTACTGGGATCACTGAAATATTCGAAGTTTATTTAATTTATGCTCTTATTGTGTATGTCAACACAGATCTTGAAGCGTTACTTAAGATGTCAAAATCTAATCCTTCGTCAACATGGATCGCTAAATTACCGCATTTCCAATTATTTTGAGGTATAACAGGAACTACACATTATGTAAATTATCTTTCTAGATAGATAATGGATAATGGACTGGTGCAATAGATTTTGAGAGCTTTGAACTTGCCAATTAGTATCTTCCTTCAAAATCGAAATATTACAAATTAATTTAATTCATAAAAAAGGTGATTCTGCGGTGAAATGCGACAATTTTATATACGACGAAAGTTTATTAATTGATACTGAATTCAGCAAGAGAATGAAGGAGTTGAAGAAATTGCTAAATTGAAAGATAAGTTCTTTAGTGGAAGCAACAGTACAACGAGCTTACATTGATTCACTGAGTCCATTAAGTAGATCGGGTACAGGTGGTAATCTGTACTGCATGGTCACAACGAATATATTCATAAATTAGTGATATTTTTTCAGTTACAAACGTTACTTCTAAGACAGCAGGTAATTGCATTATACGCTTTTCTGCAATAAGCTGGGAGGAAGTACATTTCCCCATTATAATCTTAAAACTACTGAAGGTTCTCACGAGTTTCCAAGTTCACATCGGATCTTAAAAAAAGGTGACGATGGCCCAAGATTGCACAAATCTAACTCAAAGAAAAGGAATGAGGCTTCAACGTTATTTTATGGTAAGAGAAGAAAAGTACTTGAAAATGGGTTAGACGGCATGAGTGAGAGCGGTGCGAGTATGTTGTGCATCCAAATTCATTTCTGGCAGCTTATTGCCAAAGTATCTTGGGTCTTATCTTTTCTTTAATCAGTTAGCAGCAAATACATTCATAGCGAAAAGCATTCACAAACAAGGCCGTACAAGTGAATAGTGATGAGGTGAAACTGTATAGAAAGCCACCCGGCTTTATTAAGCATCTTTCAGAGCAGAAGAAGGATTTACTGAACAGAACTGGTGAGATAGCGGAGACGGTGAGATATCTCCCTTAAAGAAAACTTTCATTTCCAGAGAAGAGAGAGTAGGAAAAGGAGAGGTTGTTTGTTATCAATTTATATAAAGAATTTTAGTTTCAGTTTAAAAGCTGTAGGTTAGGTTCCCATATTTTCAGATATAGAATATGTCTAGACAAACCGAAACATTTTTTGATGGAATGAACCAGAACAACCATTTTATTTCCTTTTTCAGTATGTCCATTTATTTCCAATACAGGTCTCAAATCTTTTGAAATTGCTCAACATACATGAGATATATGGAATTTGTAAGCTTTAATATTTTTAATTATTTTGCTTGATATTTCAATATGTGAACAGACATTTTCACAACATTAACTGAAATGTACGTAACAATATTTTAAAATTATCGTTCTCAGTACATATTTAACGCGCAAGGCTACAAAGGGTATTCCAATATAAATGTTACTACATTATATTTAATTACAATTTATCGATTTAAGGGGTTGTCTGAATAGGTTTACCAGAATATCAACAGATTGTTATTGATACGCGTATCAAGAATCAGAGGAGCAAATATCGATTAATTATAACTGCAGTCTCTACTCAATTTCTAAATTAGAATATAAAGAAATTGACATGTGCTAAATTCTAAATACTAATACTAAATTCCTTAATTCATTTAATATGAACTTCTGATATGTTTAGAGATATGCGAGATTATTTTGTTAGTCTTTTACAATATTTGTCCTCCGGTCTCAACGTTAAGAGAAAGAGCAATAAGTATTTATAGCAATTTAAGGAATAAAATTGTTGTCCAGAAGAGGTAATACTGTATTTAGTTTTTCCTTGTTTTCGTTAAACTCTCAAGCAGCTTGGAAACAATTCCATGCAAATTAGCCATATGAATGCATTTCTTTGTTGTTGGCATACTGTACACGAACTAGTTCTACCGGCATTTGAGACGTTCCTTGAATTTATTGTGCAGCATTGCTATTGTAGTAACTTTTCGTCATATCACAGTATTCAAATCAAATGTGATTTATCATAAAACAATAGCAATGTAATTTTAAACGTGATTTTAATGTTAAATATGTACTTCAATTTTCAATGTCTCTGTCTTTATCATCTTTACTTCCTAACGATCAAGTTTGTGTTCATACCGCCTCGCTGAAAATATCAACACGACTTATGATAAGGAAGGCCAAAGTGAAAATGTATTCGTTATATAAATTTCGTTTTGACTAGAGACTTAAGGCCATAAAAGCTAGAGATTCAATTGTACTTAGCATAATATTTAAAGTCCATTATTAAGAGAGTATTTACAGTTGTGGCTATTTGATTACAAACTTCCATTTATCGTATTTTATTTTCTATTCTTAAGTACTAGGGTTTAACATCAAAGAACGTATTTCTTTTCCGCCAGATGATGTGATATCAAAATAATATATGCAAGACGTTGAAATACGTATAATACACGTTGGCTGGCAACGCCAAATTGTGTGAAGCACATCGAGGGGCCAAGTATGAAACGTTTCTGGAAATGAAGCAGTTTCGTGTTTTTACACAGAATATAATGCCTTACTTTCTTCTTCTTCTTTTTTCCTATGCGTAAATAGTTGCATCGGAAAAAACAAAATGAACTCACTTTAAACAATAAGGAAGCAATTCTTTTATTACAACAATACAAGGGACAATTTCACGCCATTGTTATCAGCACATGGTGCTCTATGGCCTCGGGCCACAAATACAATGTTACATTCTGAGGCCAAAGATTATCTTTGATCTGAGAAACAAATAGTAAGTGAAATTTCCGTGCAAGTATCGCGGCCTGAAGCAGTAGCTGAGGTAATACCCAAAAATGGATACCACGGCTCCACGGGTGACGTTCAGACTCCCGTTTTCGGGTCTCATGACAGACAACGTGTAATATGTAATCCCATAATGAATATTAATTTTTTGGTGTTGTGATTATCCTATTATTGATCAAAACTGCCATTGATTACTCGAAATATTGATAAATACGTTCCTATTGTTAAAACAACCAGCGTTATTATGTGAACTGAGTTATTCAACATATAACAGTTCAATGAATGTTCTTTTATATAAGTCTTGCTATATTTTGGGTACAAATCTGAAACTAAAAGAAAAGAATAAGTTAAGGGTTTATAATATTGTTATTAATATAGTACTCACGCTCTGAAGTGAGTTAGGAAGTGGCGTGGACTCACACAGTCTCGAAGGCAGCCGGAGTTGTCCTCTTTTTCTTCTTCCTCTTTCGCTAAAATGTAATAGCCGATATTCGTTAATACGTGCCTCATTAGGAACATAAAACTATATAAAATATAAATTTATCTTTTTTCTGCTCTAAGTGCTTACAGACACATTAGATGCATGCGTCACCTTGTTCAATTCATTGAGGGAGGACGTTTCTGAGCACGGTACGATACCCAGAATTCCATCCTGAGCGACAGGTACCTTCATTAGATCGACTCGAGAGCCAACAAAATGAAAACAGAAGTAAATAACGACTACAATATTGCGCTTTAACACTAATATCACAAGGGACAGCTTTATCTTTCTCAGAAATGATTTGTTTCAGATTTCGTGAAGGTTTGAATGTATTTGAGCTGAATACCATTCCTATTCTAAATTTCAAAAGTACTTACTTATAACTTGTTCGAAGACTTGAATACTGTTTTCATTAATTAGATTTTACGAATTACATCTAGAAGCACCGCCGAAGAATCATATTATTTTTCACTTCCACTATACACAAGTTTTTATATTTGGAGAGTATTAAGTAATATCTTTAACCCTTTTAGGATTTCCACTTTTTGAGGTAAAGTTTAGACTTTCATTTATCCTGTTACTGCTTCCTTACTGTTTATTGTAGGATAATGATTTATATCTCGTTTTATTAACAATAGATCATACTTTCCAAAGTTACCACTTGCTTGTAGGTGTTATACACCAGAAACGGAAAAATGGGTAAAAACTGGCAGCTAAAACAATCCAAATTTTTATGCCTCTCAGGCCTGGGCCTAGGTTCACGTAAGGATCTGATTTTTATTAAAAGAAAACACGCTGTTTTCTAGATAGTACGAATACAAAATTCCAATCTTGTATCTTGAAAACTAAGGTCAGAAGAAATTTTTGAAAGTCTGAAGGTGGCCCATTTTTCATATATACACTATATTGTATATAACATTAAAAATTTTCTATGTCATTATTGTTTGGCATAGATTTATAGCCCTTTTCTTTAGTATATGAAGACCTTGTTAACGGTAGTAGTCGTATGTCGCTACCCTTAAAATAGGGAAGAAATTAGATTTTTTCAGAGAAAATCAGACCCTCTCAGAATTTGCGACGCTCGGATCCGTCTCTGGTTTCGTATAGGGATCCCGAAAAATTTTGCGAAGTATTGAATGGTACACACAATCCGTATGTAAAGTTCCAATCTGATACCTTGTAAACTAAACAAGTGAAAAAATGGAAATTTCCCTCGAAGAAAGAAAACTTCGTGACCCTACGCCTCCACTTTATTCCACCAAATTGACCATGGTGGAATAATGCATTTGTGGTATTCTTTAGTCCATCCTGGAATTGACCAATATTTTTTACCACAACCTACATCTATCCTCTACTGCGGTGGCGTTACCTGTAACTGAGGAGTTCTGGTGAATGGACCTGCAGAAAATCCTTTTTACATATAGTGTGAAGGAAAGACTGTCGCAAGTTGCACAATTGATTATCAACTGCTCGCAAATGAAAGCTTCATATGAGGTTTAAAACTCGTGGACACATTATTACTGTTACCATCGGAGTGAGTGAAAGACCAATTGTAGCTTCCTCTACGAATACTACCTATGAGGAACCGGTTCTGATTTAAGCTGTCAGTGGAAAACAAAGTTTTGGAAGTGATCAATAGGGTTCAATTGATACTGCTATGAAGGCAAGTTAACCTTTCAGCAGTTGCGTGAAATCTGCAAAATCAACTCTTCAGTTGAAAAATAATTCATCTTTGGTAATGGTGTAAACCGGAGACAACCATTGGACTCTACTATGATACGACTGACGTTAAATTACACCTCATATATTCAGGGAAATTAATATTATATCTATTTAAGAGTGGCATTTTACGAAGGAAAACATTGCATTTTAGCGGATATGTAATTAAATTACAAGTATATTGCCCTTCACTTGCAACATAAAAAGACAAAACATAAGCACACGGGTTTAAGGTACCGTGTAGAAGGTAAAATAAATGTGTATTATTAAGTTTTGAAGTTTAGTCGCAAATAAATGTGTTTCATTAAATTTTAAGGATTTGTATATTTTTGGTAATACAGTTAAACCTTGCTTACCTATCCACTTATATATGCAGGTAAGGTCTGCGCCTCCATAAATTAAATTGCAATATCTCTGACCCTCTGAAATTGAGGACGTATAAAATAGTTTAGTTGAAAATTAAAACTAAATACATTGAAATCATTTTATCGTATAAATAGAAAAGAATAAAACATTAATGAATTTGAAAGTTGTCAAGTATTCTACAAAATCTTATATTTTCCTAGAATCATAACACGTTATTACACAAAACAATATGAAGTTACAAATTTTACATAAAAATTAGATTACATATGTAGTAAAAATATATAGTTACTTATATCTACCATTAGAATTTTCATATTACAAAAGTAAGCATAGACAATCAATACCAATATATTATTACAAATATTTTGAGTTGTTGAATATTATTGTACAAACTTCAATAAAAGACATTAAAAGAAATAAGATAAAGATATTTATAAGCAAACTATAATAGTAACGATAAAGCACTTCAATGAGCAGTAAAACTTTGTGTTACTTTCATCTATAAAAATGTTGAAGTTGTTTCAAGCCAAAAAATTACTGCATAATATAAAATTTTATCGATTGTCATTTTAACAAACATTAGTGTGTTTAGCATAACGTCTTCAGATCTTTTCCGAAAAGGCCTGTAATAGTGATAAAATTTTTTATTCCTTTAAGCGCTTTCTTTTTCTTCTTCTTCTTTTTCTTCTTTGCATATTTTCCTTTTCCTTCTATTTCTTCATCATCTCCACCGTCAACATATTACTATTATTATTATTAGTAGTAGTAGTAGTATTATGATTATTGTTGTCTTGTCTAACGCTTTGATTACTTATAGATAGTATGAAACGTTAGAAATAGTTGTACTCCATATCTGATCTCAAAGTGAATCTGTATGCTAACCAAAGGTACTTTTGCCCAGTTTAACAAAGAAATCGAAAACACGCCTCTTAAGAGCAGCTCTTACTTGTAAAGGAAACATAGTGATCAATTTCGACTGTTGTAATTTTCTGTCCGAACAGCGTGTAAAAAAATCAACATAGTATAACAACAGAAGCTGCTTCTCTTGTTCGTAAAAAAAGAGGAAAACAAAATCTTATTGTGGTAAGTGTAGGGTGCGCAGAAATCTCTACCTACGGCTCTGCACCTTGTTTAAACGCTGATTGTTATATAATGTAAATAATTACCATTAGGTAACAGATTAAGCACCAGAATAATAGACCCTTCTTCATATTATTTTCTTATTGAACCGGTATTGGTAAAATAAGCAACTTCCAACATTAACTTTGATCGATACACGTTGTAAAGTAACGGAGGGGCAGAATTGGCTTTCCTTCAGTCAATAAAGCATCGCAGTAGTGAATTTCATTTTTACTCTAATTTCGTCAATAAAAACAGAAGTGAAAGAAAATTATTTACTGCTGGTTTCTCCGGTCATCGCTGATGTGTATAAACAATAACTGATAGAGATATGGTGTTTCCTGCGTTTCAATCAAGTAAACGTTTCAATACATTTCGTTTTCCTCTTTAAATGTACTGAAACCGTAAGCGGTAGAAATCTCCTGATACTTGCTATTTCTATATTGATCTACCTGTAACAAAATGGTAAGAGATAGCGGAAAGCGATTGTGTGGGATCGATTTAACGTTCTAATAGTATGTACCATCTACTCACTTAATCAATTTCCAAACTTGAAATAGTTGAAACCAATACCTTCTGGCTTTAACGTTGATTATTACAGAGTGAAATTAGGTACTTAAAGCAAAATCAATATTGTAATCAATTAGTCGTCTCAACAAATATTCTATTTCCACTTGTATCTCTATACCGAAACCTAAAGTGGTATAAAGGATCTTTCCTAGTAAAGTAGTGAAATCCGCCCTTGTTCAAAATTGGGTTGCTATTAACCCAAAAGGCTACCCTTGAGCTAAAACTACCTCAAAAAATGTTTGAACCCTACCCCTTCTTACTACCGAATTATCATATCATACATGCTCAAAATTGAATATTTTTAAATTTTGGTGGTGGTGGTCCAAACATTTTGAAAATCCCACAGATTGTAGATGCTATCTAGATGTAAATGTGCATTTTTCAAAACTGTCGATAAATATTTTCTTTATATTTTGAGTATTGAAAATTTCAAAAAAATGTAGAAAAATTTGGGGCGGCAGCTTCCTGATTTTTTGGTTTAAAAATTGGTTATACTCTTAGGTACAACATATATTTTTTACTGAAAGTGATGGCAGCATTGTCAAAAACAAATAAAACTGAAAACAAACGTGTTTTAAACATAGTTTTCCACTATTTTAGGGCCGTCAAGGTGAGAACCACTACAAACAATTTTTTGACAAAGTTCACAATTTCCTTCCTCTTGCGTCCCTTATGATTCTGTCGTTCTTTGGATGCTTCGAGTCTGTCCATTTCCGAATAAAAACACCAAATAAAATATATCTGCGCTACAATGCTTCAACTTCAAACGATTCTTGCAAACACATACCTCGCGCCGGTTCCTCGTATTTATCAGTGCTTGCTTCAGTTTCCGCAAACACTGACGCTCTCTACCGGCAGCGCTATAAACCGCGAGATGTGCGTAACTTTGTTGTGCAAGAGTCGGTTGAAGTTTAAGCACTGTGCGGTCATACATTTGGTGTTTGTGTTTCAAAATGGACACAATCGAAGAAGCCGAAAAACGACAGGAGCTGAAGGGACGCAAGAGAAAGAAAAATTGTTAACTTTGGCAAAGGATTGTTTGAAGGGAACCCCCACCTGGGGGCCCTAATTTGGTGAAAAACTGCAAAAAACGTTTTTATTCAGTTTTATTTCTTTTTGACAATGTTGCCAACCATTTCAGACCCCGAATAGAATATATGTTGTACCTAAGGTTATAACACATCTTTTAACCAGAATGCCCTCCCCCCCGAAATTTTTTCTACAATTTTTTGAAATTTTCAACACGCAAAAAAATGAAGAAAATACGCATCGATAGTTTATTTTAAGAAAAAATGCACACTAACATCTAGATAGTATCTACAATCTGTGAAACTTTCAAAATTTTTAGACCACCTCCACTAATGTTTTTAAAAAAGCTTCAATTTTGAGCATGTATGACACGATAATTCGCTAAGGGGAGGGGTAGGGGGTGAATTGTTTTAGGTAGTTTTAGGTCAAGGGTAACCTCTTTGTCAATAGTTTCACTATCTTATAAGGAAAGACCCTTTGTAACATTAATTTTTAACAATATTTAAGGAAATGTCACAGCATTGAAAGAAACTTGATCACGTTGTCTAAGTCCGTTTCTATTACTTGTTTTCGTTTGTACTATTTTTGATGTGTTTTGGGTTTGTGAAGCATCCGAGTAAAACGTTTATGTTCTACAAATAGTTCCAATACTCAAAATGCTTCTGTGAAGAAGTAATTGTACAGAGGAAATGAAGACGTAAATATATTCTAACATACATGTACGGGAATATATTCTAACATACGTAAAGAAGATAATAAACTTCTTCCTTCCCCAGACTTTGTTTTAGAGCTTTGTAAAATTGAAACCGAGCCAAATTATTCATAAATCTCATAAATTTATGTTTGTGAAGAATAAGGATAAACATCACTGTGATTGGTCCATATCAGTTAAATAAATAAATATAAAATTTAGTGTAAACGCATAAACTATGTATTTGCTTCTCCTGCGAATACACTATTTTTCGTCAAAATAATTTTGCCAGTCAAGTCTAAATTACGTCAAAACTATCAGATATATGAGGACAAACCTCGCAAAGATGCATATAAATATAACATAAGGTCTTTTAGTCGGTGTCAAAATTACCACTTTATTTTAAAATGCTTCATTTTAAAATCTAAGGAATATATTCTACTTTCTCTGATGGAAAATGTTCCTGCCAGTGATGTGATAAGAATCTACATGTCAACAGCAAATCCACCTTTGACGCAATTGCTTATTCTTGTATAACTCTATGTCATAGTTTCACAGAGAAGTTGGAAAAAAGTTGTTTTATCTATATTTCTTTATTACTGATATTAACACACCATTCTCTTATCATTATCAGCATCATACCTATTCTTCCACTATTGCCACGTCACTTCCCCAAATAAATAGCTTTCATTCTCCTAGGTCCTCCACTAACCTATTTGTCTTCACGTATGATTCCCTGTATTCATACCGACCATCAATTGTACCTCAATTGCCTCCTCCCTCTCTTTCCTGTCGTTTAACCCTCTAGCACTTTCCTCATAAAACAGCTCCTTCTTAGCAACGTCCAAACCAGTGTAATTTCTCTTCGACATAATATTTACAATTGTTTTCTCTCGCACCATTATTTACACCTTCTCATTCGTTTTCCGATTTTGATATAATATTGAAAATTATATGGAAACAAATAATAATGAAATTGAATATTAAGTATAAAATCGAGATGTAGAACATCAGTAAATTAATTTTACAAAACACACCCAGAACTTTCTGACGAAATACAGTATCGCGAGTAACATTGCTGAAAGTAACCAATCTTTTTAAAGCAATGGTTCTAAAATCAGCTACTAAACAGACCCTATTAATTACCTTTTTGATAGCCAAATAGGAAATTTGTGCAGTTGCAGTACTTCAGTCTGTTTTCATTCCGGTATTGCTCAAGACAAATCTTTTGACTGTAGTAATTAAACCCTTTCAATCCTTTCGTTTCGTAATGGAACCTGCATCGCCGTAAATCTTCACTAAATTTCAGCGTATTCTTATTGGCATCTTCAACATATATAGTCCAACTTAGAAACATTTCATCAACACCGGAAGGAACCGCCACTTTTACTCCATGGCCCATCTTCGATAATGTTGCTGGAACTCCATATTTGGAATTTATTGAAAACTTGAAAAAAATTTCATTGTATTTTATTATTAAAACCATCAAGCACATTTAACTTAACCGCTGTCAGAAGAAACGTTAGCATGGTGTACATAAATATTGAAAGAAGTTTAACAATAAATTCATTATGTACTAATTTCCCTTTACTGAAACTAAAACTATGGTTCTTACTACCAATATCATTTATCAATACCACATAAAGTAAGTATAGTAAATACTAGTTGAAAGATTGGTGTTCTATCAACTACAATAGAATCTATATTAGTGTAGGAGAATTGGCATTTAACCCAGAACAAATTGGAATATAAACGATTGGTGTTGTGTATTAACTATAACATGCTAAATTACAACATACTGAAAATCCGCCAAAATCCAGTCAAGGGAACGTATTTATTTTCGCCGTTTTCAAAATGAATGCCGCGTGAAGAGAGAACATTTGGGCTTAGCTCCATTACCCCATAACTGCCCGAATTAATATTTTTTCTGATTTTGTAACATTTTCAATCAAGTTTGTTCCATATGATTGTAGTAAATATGATAATAACGCAAGTTTTGTTGTTATTGTTATAATATGTTGGCTGTGCGCCCTGTCCATATGGGTGTTTGGATACACACACACACACACACACTCATACACATAAACACAAATAGAAAAAAAACACTATAGTATTTTTTAAAGAAAAGTCTATATTTGTAAGAGTACAAATGAATGACAAATTGGAAACAATACATGCAATACCTTTCCGCACATACTGTTCTGTGAGCATCGTTCAATGCAATATATTCCACATCAACGCACTTGTCTCTGTCCCTGCATTTCACTATTTAGATGTGTGAAAACTCTCAAAGCTTTCGACGTACAATCCAAAATTGCACTTTTCACTCCTTCTACGAACTGCTGATGACTTCTTTTCGCAAGCATCAGCGAAGGACCTTCTTTTCTTTTAATTTCTTGTATCAGGTGGTTCATACCATCAGGTGGGTCATACTATCGGAAACTCGAGAACATGAGGTGACGAAATGAATAGTTGGACGTTCAGCTCCTTTTAGAGCAGATCCACTGAGATTATCTGGTGTTTCCCCAGCGTCTTTATCTGCAGAATCTTCATCAGTCTGCACGATAGGATTAGGTGGAGAGATGAAAAGTGAATCAGCTTCTGGAGTATCTGTGTTCCCCTGTCCGAAGATGATATCTAATGTCTCTTGCACTGTTACTTCTGGAGTTAGACAGACCTTCAATCCAGTGAAAGAGAAAAAATACTTGTGTAGTATACATGTAGTTTAGTTTCAAAACAGTAATAAAAGAAAATTACAATTAAAACAACTGAAATTTTCAAATATTTTACGAAATATCTACTACATTAGGTAAAGTAATTGATCTAATTATTCATAAATCAATCTTTACTTATATATTATGTATTTTTCCATCCAGACACGTATTCACAAATACTTGTGAAGTGCGTTAAGTGGTATCTGCGTTGGATCTAGCTCAGTGTGCATGTGAAATGTCTTGAATGTTCCAAGACCTAAAATTAGGCCTACCTTTTTAGCAATTTTAAACATTGAAGTGATCTCTGCGAATCCTGTTCCGAAACCTACACTCGAAAAGCATAGCGGTTTCCATAATTATGAGTAGGCATTATTATTCTCTCTTGTTACTCATTTGATTACAATAATTAAAAAGAAAACACGTAGCGTTGTTAATTGCTGCAATAATATATTGTTTTAGATTCATGAAGACCAGACGTTTTTTTGAACTTTGAAGGTAGATCCAAGTTTTACTTATATAGTGAATTAAAATGGTTATGGAAGTATTTCTATACTTTATACACAAGATGTCAACTAGAGTATCGGTTCTTTCGTATTGCAATTTGTGCAAAACTATTATGAATCGAGAAATTAAATTATTTTATTTATGCATACAATACAAGGATTATATTTTGTAATAGTCTTACATTGAGTGCGTCATATAAAGTTGAACCTCTAGTTATTCTCGTTCATAAATACACCACATTGACATTATCACTGCTCAGAGTGTCCATATGAACACGCACCAATTTGTTTGCGTGCTGAATGCATAAAATTAGGAACAAAAGATTTCCAATAATGTAACATGTTAGACTGTAATGTTGGTGAATAATGTACACAGTTATGGCCCAATAATAAACTGCAATAATTAAATAATAAATACATACCTGACATAAACACACATACTTTTCCAATGTAAAGGAACGCCGCCAAAAGAATTTAGCTGGAGTAGTTTAAACTGTTTTATATCCAAACTCTGGAGTATGCAAACAAAAGACACATATGTTTAGCCACTCCTAAGAGAGTAGCCAGGTCACAAAAGTCCACACACAAAAATTCCCGCGTATAAAATGTTACTCATATTTGTGATTCTATCTGGACACGCTGAGAAGTTAAGGGTTATAATTTTCTAGAGTAAAGAAATCAGAGTTAAAACTTATTTTCCCGTGCTTATTTTGTTTTTTTTTTCTATATAACATTATACATTATATTTGCTTCATTTAAATAAAGTCTTTATCATAATTATTTTTTATTGTTATTTCAGCTATCGATAGAAATGAATAAAACGTAGATCTCTCGGAAATCCAAACTGCTAAGTTATTCCAAACGAGTTAAGAAATGGAGTCAATTACAAACGTTTGTGTTGTATGTGAAACTAAGTAACAAACAGGTAAACTAATTCCATTAACAATTTAAGGTACTAAAGAAATTAATAGGGCTGCTAAGTTACTACGACTGAATATCAGTGACTCAGATAATAGTTTGGTCACGCTTCCTGCCGCAAACGTTTCATGGATAAAAGGGATATTGAAATTACCTAAGAAAAGCTTCTTATGATGTGGAACCTGCAGTTAAAAAATTATGTCTTTACAAGTGTGGGCGATTTCAAGAGCCAAATTAATTTCTGTGGACAAGTTGTTGACTTTAAGCATTTACCTAAATCAGAGTGGTCAAACACACAATTTCTCTAAAACTATAAGTGATATTTGTGTCGAAAGGAAAGATGTTTGGTCTCTTCATGTACAAGGACGCTTACAATATTACAGTAATAATATTTTTGCCGCAGGCTCTGTATGTCACAATACTTGTAGTTCAGATTTCCGATCTGCTAAGCATATTCCTTACCTGTACAGGAAACAAATATTGGGAGCAAAGTGACAGTTGTACTTAGAAGACCAGGAAATGTGAAATTAACACAATCATTCCTGAAAGTATGTTCTTTCTTAGTAGAACATCAGAATAATCAGTTTACCGTACGAGGTCTTGTAGCATTAGCCAGAACATTTAAACGAATTTAGTGAAAAATCATACTCTCAAAAGTACATGAAATCTAAATTGATTGATCCCTTTGGAGAACATATATATTTCTGTGCGGAGGAAGGCAAGAAGGACATTGTGCTTATTAGGAAATCTGTGAAGTCAATCATAAGAGATCATAACGAAAGAAACTGCTCCGTGGATGATGACATGAAACAGTTATATTTGCGACAGATAATATTGATCATAACGTGCAAACTTTAAGAGCTCAAAATACACTCCATGGCATGGGAATGATGGCTTCAATAACACCAAGCAATAAAAAACAGACACGAGTAATTCCGCAAAGGATTATTTCAAATAACTACGTGAAAGAAATGTCAAAAGTAAACATGTGTAAATTTATCAAGTGCAACATATCTTCATATTTAATGTTTGAACAACTACCAAAACTCCAAGGGAAAAACCTCAAAAATAAACATCCTATCGAAGGCAATGTGTCATCTGAATTCACCAACCCCAAGCTGATCAGCAACAATGAAAGGAATTCGTATTTCAGGCGAGTTTAAGAAATTTTCTTTAGTGATAATTCCCTTCATAGGTATGCCATCAAGTAACATGAATTATATTCTGACTACTTTGACATACATTGACAATTTATGTAGAGTTCATAAGCTCACTTCAGTTATTACCTTCGACCAGTCATTATTCTGGAAAGCGTCGATTATCCTGAATGATAGAAGATACAAAATTGAATTTGGAGACACTGTGTTGATGTTGGGGTCGTTTCACTTGTTAATGAACATCATAGGTGCGATTGGCACATAAATGAAAAGTTCTTGCCTAAATTACTTTTTCCAAGTTGTTTATGGAGAAAATACTGTAAGACGCATGATAAATGGCAAATCTGTCTCAAGAGCTTTCTGATGTCACATGTTAGTTAACGGTTCTTTGACCTCTTTGCTACTTGCTGAAGTCTTGAACGAACAAAGGAAGAAATTTGAAAGTGGAACAAAACCTAACGATTGTGCAAGTATTTTGAACTTATATGAAGATTTTATATCAAATACAAGACTCATGCATGAAATCGAAAAATCAGAAACTCTATCTTGTATACAAAACTTGGGAGAACGGAAAAAGTGTGGTTTATATGAAACCTCAATGACAAGTAAACTGTGGGTAGAATGTAAGTACAATGCACAAGCTTGTACAAGCAGATAGAAGTGGTACAGGGTTGATGCATTTGAAAACTGTTCACGAATGTCTACCAATGATTGCAGCAGCAGGTCATACCGAATATCTGAAATATGTCAATCTGTACTTACAGGAAGTGCTGGAACTCTCTGAAAGCAATATATATATATATATATATATATATATATATATATATATATATATAATGCATTTCAAAAGGGACAATTTGTTGTATACAGGACGAGTACTTTATTGTGGGGCCTTGGAGGTGGAGTAGCTTTGAAGAAATCTTGATGAGGTCACTAGAGACTACTGGCGGTCTCACAAGACGAAGTGGGTTACCAGAATTTCTGCGAGCGATTTGGGTACTTTCAAGGCCAGCAACTTGCGACTTGGTTGTTCAAAGACGTGGTTGTTCAGAGTTTGGCAAGAGTCGTATCAGTAACTAGATATAATACTTATCTAAGTATTTTTTCGAAATAAAGCATTTCGAAAATATCTAAATTTAAGCCCTACAGACTTCGTTCCTTTTCATTCGAAACACGTCATACCATGACCATGGTATCCAAATATACCTTAAATATGTATTACCCTGTCCATCTTCGTTGTGATGTATGTATGTTAGAGGGTTCCACACTTAGAGGATACTATTGCATTCTTAGCTTGCAACACTGAGTAAATTTTCATTTGATATGTTGATTTCAAATATAATATGTAATAATGTGACGTAGTGGCGTTTGAAAAATATAATTTTATATTGGGTTGGCAACACTGTTCATCCGGTGATATTACAAAATACCCAGGACGTTGTCCCTCTGCCTATAGTTTCTTGGTGTAATTTTTGCTTCACTGCCTTTTACGATTTCTGAGATATTTATTACTGTGATTATTATAAATAGACCACTCTGTATATTGAATCGGTTTATGTTCATTTGAATATAAGCTAGTTAACTCAACAATTTTGTTTTCAAAGAGCTAAATCTAAATATGATTCTTTAAGTGAACAAAATTTATGAGTTTGTAACAATCTAAAAGCTGTAACAGTCAAATAATGGCAGTGGTGTAATTATATATTAGGAAATTGTGACGCATCTCGACGGTTAAATTCGATCGACATTGTTGAAGATTTTCCGTGGACGGATTTCGGCGGATTTTTTGTATATTATAGGGGAAGCACATTATTATACTCTACTCAAATGTCTTTTCTGTTCCAATTTGTTCTAGGTTTTACATTATGTTTCACTATTTCGCCTACACTATATACATGAAATTGAAAATCACTATGTTTGTGATTTTGTGATTCTAAATCTCCGGAACCGTCCGACCATTCTCGATCAAATTTGTAGCGTGGATGCGGTTCAAGGCTTGGCTGGTTTTAGCCTATTCTCTTTGATGGAATAACCTAGGGATGGGGGAGGGGGTATACAAAAATAAATAAAACTTAATAACTCCTGAACCACTCGACCAATCTTGATCAAATTCTGCAACATAGATGAGGATCAGGCAGGATGAGGTTCAGGCCTGGGATCGTTTTTGTCATTTAACTTTGACGGAGTAACGTTGATAAGAAGAGGGAGGGGGAGATATAAAAATCAATTTATCTAAGACTGAAAGTGGATATTTTGGTAACTTAATAACTCCTGAACTATCTGACCGATCTCAATCAAATTTTCAAGATACACGAGGTTCGGATCAGGAAACATTATTTTGATTTCACTTTAACCGAAGATCCTAGGGATGGGGGAGGAGAGGGGTACGTATAATAAAAAATCTATAAAACCCTAATAACTTTTGTACCACCCTACCAATCTCGATCATATTTTCAACATATATGACAGTCGGGCCTCGCGTCTTTTTTTATCGTTTCAATTTGACGAGCCAACGTAGGGGAAGAAAGAGGGAAGATACATGTAAAAAATTAAAATAAAATGATTGCCTTTGTGACTTCATCAATCTTGAACCACGACCGATCTCAGTCAAATTTTGAACATATATGAGTTTAGAGGCTGGGATTACTGTAGAGTATACACTTTGACAATGCAACGTAGGAAAAAGGGAGGGAGAGAAATTTTAAAATGATAAAAACTGACTCATATTAATGTCGAATCCACAGTTTTAGGAGTAGCTGAGATTAACAGTGACAATTCTAATGCCATTTGTCGTACCACGGAGGAGGGGGAGGGGAGGCTATAAATAATCGAAAATAGCCACTGTGGAATTTATAGTTTTCTGGGTTCTTTAGATGGACAGGGATACTTTCGATCCCGTTTAAATCAAAATTCAAACCCGCATCATGGGGGCAGGGGAAGAAGAGAAATTTAGGATTCATAGAAAATGACCGATTTTAGTGCTAAATCCACAGTTTTTGGGGTCGGTGAAATAACCGGTGACACTTCCGATGCCATATCCCGCAACATGGGGATGGGGAAATATATAAATGATCAAAAATGACCGATATTGATGTTGAATCTATAGTTCTTGCGGTTGCTGATATGAACAGTGACATTTCTGATGCTGATTAAGTCCATTTTCAGCTTCGACACTTAGGGTATGAGGAGAGGGAGCATACTTTAAAATGATAGAAAATGAGCAATATTAATGCTGAATCCATGATTTTCGGGGAAACTAAGATGAACATTGATGCTTACGATGCACATAGATACAAATTCAGCCATACAACTTGGGGGATTGGGTCACCATACTTCAGCATAAAATTTAAGTTATTTTCAATCTACAACATGGTATTATATGATCTTCGGAACTTGGTGACAAGCTACATAGTTCGTATCATAAGGTATGAAAAGGTAAGAAAAATGGCAATAAAATACATGAGATACAAAGGTGTGCATTTAAATTATTTATTTGAACCCAGCAAAGCGGGCAATATATGCTAGTTGAAACTAAATATAAATATTTGTACAAACGATTACTTAAATATGTAACAGCACGTTACAACGAGCGGTGAAAAAGTGCAAGAATTTTGTTCTAACTCTTTATTACTAGAATATAAGTACCTATTTGTTCAATCATCTTCAAAGTAGCACTTTCGAAACACCCACACACTCTTTCCCCCTCTCCACTGCAGCCAATGGTGGAAATATCGATAAAAGTTTAATTTCGTACTTCTAAACGTCACATTGATTTTCATCTCTTCTACGATGACGAAACAGGGGGAGCAAGTGTCAATCTCTTCTAGCTTTCTAGCTTTTACAGTAGGTAAAAATCCGATGATTCCTAACTGTTTTTAAAGTCACTGAAACAGATTTCCCCAATTTGAACACGAAATTGTTTACTCGGACTGTGACATCGCAGCACATATCCGTCCGTTTACCTACATTGCTCGTACACTGAGTGCTATCACATGTTCACATTTCTGGAATTGATAATTAGGCAACCTAAGAAATATACTGTACAAGATTTATTGTGATTGCACCAAAGTTGCCTAAACTACAACATTCCCGAAACTTTTCTCTGCTCCAGGATACGTTTCTTAAAAAATAATAAAAAGATACATGCATTAGAATAATTGTTTTTATGTGCTAACACTACAGACCTTTTCTCTTACTCAAGATGACTTAAGTGTAACTCTGACTTCGAGTCGAGACTATGGCCGTTGGATACCTTGTTCCAACAGAACATAACACGATAAAGAATAAATCCTCGATTGCAACCGTTTCATAAGTATAAGATTGAAAAGTTAGAAATTGAGCTCCATACTATACATTACAAAGTCAGATTCCGGGTCAGATTTTTCGAAACGGTCGAGTAAGGAAATTCAGCAAATACATATCAAATTAGTGTGTATGTCTCCGGGGCTAGCAGGGTCCCAGGTGGGGTAAAACTCAAAATTTGCAAATGGTACCGGGGGTCAAGTAGCATATTCTATGAAATCTATTGTTAAATAAAAGAAGATAGAACAAATCTCAACTCTCTACAAAAAATCCTGTGCAAACGGTCAACTGCTCAAAATTTCACTACAACCTACATCAGAAACTCTATGGCCTCGCTTCTAAATCCGTTAAGTTGCAACAATAACAAAACAGAAAAACACGTTTAAAAGTGCAAGGTATTGAAGTAAAGCAAATTCCTGCAGTCTCTCACAGAGTCGCACAACGGATCTTATTCAAGTAAAAGTGTGAGTTTGAATGAGCAATGCACCATAGAATAACCATTACCATTGGATTTCGTGTCCTAGAAGAGAAAGGATACATTCTCAATTGCAACCGTCGTGGAGGTAAAAAGGCAACGGTATATGTTTCGCGCACCAGGATCCCAAATTCACAGATTGCACTGTGAAATGTCTGTCGGGGGAACTGCTAAACGTGAAACATGATGTTAAAGACGAAAAGGAGTAACTTTGAAACTGTGAGGCAACTTGGAGAGGAGTGGGGTTGGAGAAAACTGGAATAATGGTGCAGAAATAAAATATATCGGAAAGTGCTTTTGAGAGAGAGACTCTGCAGCAATTTGCTTTACTTCAATAGCTTTCACTTTTAAACGTGCTTTCTGTTTTGTTATTGTCGCAACTTAACGGATTTAGAAGCTTGACCATGGTTGTATCGACATTTTGACCAGTTGCCCGTTTGCCCAGGGTTATCATAGAGAGTTGAGATTAGTTCTATCTTCTTTTATTTAACAATAGCTTTCATACAATATGCTACTTGACCCCAGCTTCCATTTGCAAATTTTGCGTAGGACTCCGCCTGGGACCCTGCTAGTGCCCTGGAGACACAATTTTTTCATTTAAAAGGTGCTGTACTCCCAACACTAATTTGATATGTATTTGCTAAGTTTCCTTACTCGACCGTATCCGAAAAAACTGACTCGGAATCTGACTTTGAAATGTATACTATGGAGCTCAATTTCAAAATTTTCACATTTATATCTCCGCTACGATTGCGATCGAGGATGTATCCCTTTTCGTGTTATGTTCTTTTGGGACAAGTTATCCAACGGCCATAGTCTCCACTCGGAGCCAGAGTTACACTTAGATAGGTTCCCTCGTTAAATATAAATTTTCTAAATGTTCCGATATATTTACTAATAATTTACTTTGCTTTTCTTAAGATTGTACTTCAATTGCTCAACAGTGGAATATATCAAGTTCAACTGAACTAAGTGTTTAAAAACACAAGATCCTTAATTCAAAACATTTTATGAAATTGCTTGAAGTAATAGTTATTTAAATTTTATAGTTGTACAGGGTGCGGCACGTAAAACCGGCCCGTCGTAATATTCTGGTATATTACGTTTTTGGCAACACTTAAATAACACTAGTTAACAAAGGTTTTGTTACATAAAAAGAAAAACCTGTTCTTAAATGAACTTTTTGCGCTGAATTCGAATATGCACTCGGTTTTTCTCCATCACGTACTATTTTCCCGTAACAGAGGGATTTTCGGGAAAATCCCTCAAAAATTTCCCTTTTCGTTTATTTTACACCCCAAGATCTTGTCTCCTTGCATATACTAACATAGAAATTATACCTAAGTATACTTTGATTCATATTTAACAAACCCTCCAAGTTTCGTAATAATCGCTTTATTCTTTCTAGAGAAATAAATATGTTTGTATGTATACTGTGTGTACTGTTTATTGCACCTTATAGTAATGCTTTCAGATCTCTTAAGTTGAGGTAAAACGTTTTGCTTTATTACCACAAACACATATATAAAATATAATACAATATAATTTACAAGTGTGACAATTCACAATAAACAATAATACAAATGTACCAAAAGGTCATGAAAAGACCATCAAAACTATCACAATATATGAAACTTCCATTTGGTTACAAAAACGTACACTACTTCTTTCTTTTGTAAGAAATGTTGCATTCTCTAACAAGACCCCAACAATAGTCCCCCATCATTGAAGGATCCCATCGTCCCTGGTACCTTTTCTCCATTGCCATTATATCTTGGTGGAATCTTTCCCCCTGTTCGTCGCTGAGAGCACCTAGGTTAGCAGGAAAGAAGCTGAGGTGGGAGTGCAAAAAGTGGATTTTTAAAGACATCCTACAACCCAACTCTTTGTATTTCTGTATCATGTCCTGTACGATTTCTGCGTAACTCTCAGCTTTGTTATTGCCCAGAAAGTTGCGCACAACACACTTAAATGCTGTCCAGGCAGCTAGCTCAGCACTGTTTAACTTACTGTCAAAGTTATCATCAAGCATTAATTTCCTAATTTGGGGACCAATAAACACTCCCGCTGAAATCTTAGCATCACTCAGGTTAGGGAACTTATCTCGCAACTACTTGAAACCTTCACCAGATGTGTCCATGGCTTTGACAAAGTTTTTCATAAGTCCTAACTTGATATGAAGTGGCGGTAGTAATATCTTATTAGGATCTACCAAAGGAGCGTATTTGACGTTGCATTCTCCAGGTACATAATTCACTCTAGGTTCCCATTCCTTCACTTCATAATGTTTGTCATCAGCTCGGCTATCCCATAAACATAAAAAACATTGGTACTTCGTGTAAACGCACTGCAGTCCTAATAAAATACCAACTACCTTGAGATCACAACATATTTGCCAACAATGGTCCTTGCAATTTATAAGATTTAGCAAAGTTGACATGGTGTCATAGGATTCCTTAATCTTCACTGAGTGCGCAAGTGGTATAGAAGGTTTTTTATTCCCATTATGTAAAAGGACAGCTTTAAGGCTGACCTTTGACGCGTCGATAAATAACCTCCATTCTTCTGGAACGTAAGGAATTCCTAGCTCCGCCATCAACCCATTTATATCCGTACATACGCACACATTATCTTGTATTGAGAAATAGCTTGAAAATTGAACATGCCTTTTCCTGTACACTGATATGTTCGTTTCTGCATCCAATAAGTTCCACTGCTGGAGCCATGATCCCAGAAGCTCCGCCTCTTGTTTTGTCAGGTGCAAATCACGGACTAGGTCATTAAGTTCACATTGCCGGATGAAATGTGGCTCGCGAACACAGTCAGGGATGAACGTTGGATCCTTGGATGCACATGTTGATGTCGATGGTTCATCAAGGTCATGATCATCATCAGAGTCTTTTGGCCATATCTCTTCCCAGTTGGTAGGGGGCTCGGGAAGTGGAAGTTCTTTTGCATTCTGTTACATTTCATAACAAATATTGATAACCATTTCATGAACAAAACGAAAAAACTTGGAGAATTGTATATATATGTATTAAGATATACATATACTGTACGTTTAAAAAAATATACGTTGGAAGTACATTCTATTTTTATACACGTTTCTAATTTACAGAGAGCAATACAAGTGTGTTGTTGACTATTGGAAATATTCATTTTTATGTCTGTGTTTGTAGTAATAAAGCAAATCGTTTTTACCCCAACTCAGGAGATCTGAAAGCATTACTATCAGGTGCAATAAACAGTGCACACAGTATACATACAAATATATTTATTTCTCTAGAAAGAACAAAGCGATTTTTACGAAACTTTTAGGGTTTATTAAATATAAATCAAGGTATACTTAGGTATAATTTCTATGTTACTATATGTAAGGGGACAGGAGCTAGGGGAATAAAATATCTGAAAAAGGGAATTTTTTTAGGGAATTTCCCGAAAATCCCTCTGTTACGGGAAAACTGTACGTGATGGAGAGAAACCGAGTGCATATTCGAATTCAGCGCAAAAAGTTCCTTTAAGATTAGGTGATTTTTCTCATGTAACAAACAAAAAGTTTAAATTTGTTAACTAGTGTAATCTACCTTCCTACCAAGAGATGGCATGTCGAGGTCAGGTCGACTTACGTGACCTGCAGCAGTCACGTGCAGCCGCAGCCAGTGAAACTTGTCGAAACCAATTGAGAAAGAGGCCTCGTTGTGTTAAGCCGGGTGAGTGTCAGAGTGTGATAATACCGTATTCGATACCCGAGCGTGTTGCCATGGTTGAAGGGTTCATTCTTACTGGATCTTTTGTGAAAACAAAGAATTTGTTTCGGGAGAAATTCCAGGACGTTCTGTGCCAGCAAAAAGCACCATTCCAGTGCCATTCCGCCAGCACCATTCCAAAAAGCCATTTCCGCCACACGCGTTATTGGGCCCATATTCTTCAAGAGTTCATCAAGAGTTAGAACAATTTGTTCTTTTTTTAAAAAAAAATCATAATTCTCAATGGTTCAGTAGCGTCGCAAAAGAGCTCCTCATTGGTTGGCCCTACATATTCCCATAGTTGAGATCGGTCCGATTCATTACACACAGAACTACGTACCACCAGGTAACAAAAAGTTGTGGAAAGATCATCAATATTTTGAACAAAATCAAGAAGGCCAAGGATTTACGTGTTGCGCGTAGTTCCAAAACTACAATTGTGCTAAAGGTAATGGATAAAAGTAAATTAAAACAAATTATTACATCTACAGGTTTATGACCCACTGTCGTAGCCTGTGTGCTAAAGAAGACAGACAATAATAAGGCGAAATGAAATAGAAGAATTGGTCCAATGGTGATTTGTGACAATAAAGGGGAGGGTCTCACCCGAAGCAAAAATATAAGAACAGTAGATATAATGTTCTTCCTCAAAAACTCACTTGGTCGTAGATCTAAAGTGGATACCTTTGCCATATAGGTGCACACTATCACTAAGTCACCATGTACCCCACTCCCCCTCTCACGTAGTGAACAACAGATTGTTTATACGTATGGGTACTGATGGAACATAAAGGCTACAATATTGGTTATGTAACAAAAAGAGGTAAAAGTCGTGTTAATAAGGTGAATATCTCTAGAAAAGCTAGTAACTTATCCTTTCAGATTTGTTTGAAAGAAATTAACACTCCACAGTGTTGTCTCTTAGACTAAAGGAGACTGATATTATAAGAAATGCTAAAAGAGTTCAGGAATTGAAAACGTGCTATTCAATAGGAGAAACGCAAGGAAATCAATGGACACTTCTGGAGAGAATCCTGCTGATTGTGGTGACCAACATGGAACGTTTCTTGACCATGTGGGTCACGATGTAGTTAATAATAAGAAATATGGTGTTCACAGGGAGTGGAAGTGTCATTGAACAGATCAGGTGCACACAGACAGGTCTGGGAACAATAGCACAATCTAGATTCACGGTAATCCTTCTTCCTTCAATACCTCCTTCCCTCTTTGATAACGAACATATGAGATTATCACAGAGGCAGACAATAATTGGAGGTAAATACAAAACTCGTTTTCAAATAAGTTTTGTTTGGCTATCAGCCAGTTAATGGTGCTAGCATTCGAAGTTTCGAATACAGAAGTCGCATTCATCTTCAGAGCTTGTAATTACCCGTAACATCGTAACCATGGTATTTAGGAAGATTACTTCATTGGCCCATATCCTACACCAGCTCGATTAAATGCACATTTTGTTGTTACTTTATTGCGTTTTTTCCAGTATTATTTAAAGAAATTTCGCAAGAACATCGTCACCACATTTGGCTCCAACATGAGGTAGTCTCGTTCCATTTCTCAAATGATGTGGGGTAATACCTTAATAATGGTTATTCGAAGGAATGAATAGAATGATTGGGACCTCTGAGTAGTCCTATTACTTCAATGTGATACTTTTTTTAGACTTTTGCCCCTGCAAAAAAAAAAAAAAAAGCTAAAGCTCAACTGCCAGAAGAAGAGTTAGTTGCAAGAACTGTAACTGTTAACCACAGCTTGAAAGGAGCCACCACATATGTTAACAAATTCAGAACTAACTGCGTCAAATTTGCAAAGGCTGTAGTGATATCGTAGGCGTTTCAGGCAGTTTCTCTAGAAGTGGGAATACAACTTCCTTGCATATGAAATGATGTCCTCGTTTGATTGTTGTTATTATTTTTTTGTTGTATTGTTATACAATCAAACACACTTGACACAACGATCACCATTTGTTCTCTAGATCAGTGCTATTCAACCGGTGTACGAGTAGCCCTAGTGGTACGTGAAGATCTTTCTAGGCTTTTTAATACTGCATCTTGAGGTATGCTATTATTATCTATTTACAGTTCACTGCAAATGAAATTGTCACTTGTCAATTTGTGACTTTTGTATTTATGCTCAAAAAGTGTATAACGAATTTAGTGACAGTACTATTTTACAGTTTCTTCTATTTTCATCAACCATTTTTTGTGAACAGGGTTTCTCTGCATTGACATTAATAAATACAAAGCACAGAAATCGCTTGAAAGTCCAGAATCAGGTCTGAGTCTCGCACTCTCGAAGATTCGCCCAAGAATTGAGGAGTTGGCTTCTGGAAACAAGCTCAGTCATTTCATAAACATGTTAGTTCTAAAGTCACTTTCAGTTTTGGAATTTTTAACATTGTCCTCAGTGCACGAATTATCAGGGAGTGTCCATGCGTTTCATTCAAGAAGTGTCCATGCGTTTCCTCGCGGTTCTCCAAATGCATAGCAATTTTATTCATTTTTCAACTCTTTTCACATTTCTTTAATTATCAGCTTCTTTTAGCCTATGGGGCAAACTGAAGAACGTTAAGCTGCTTCACACAAATCTAAAACGGTAAGTTACCAACTCTTCCCTAGATATCTACCTACTGAACACGACTTTCTCCTGTTCTCGTTTGATAACCAGTATTGTAGCCTTTATGTGCCATCAGCTCCCAATACGTTGCAAAAATCTGTTGTTCGCTAGGTGGAAAGAGGAAGGGGGTACATGGTAATTTAGCGTTAGTGTGCACCTATATGGCGAGGGATCCCAATTTAGAGCTAAGACCAAGTGAGTTTGTGATAAGGAATATTGAATTTAAAGTTGTAATCTTTGTTCTCCTTGCTGGTGACACTCCCATATTCTCGCAAATCCTCGTTGGATCAATTCTTCCAAAATAATTGAGTATTATTAATGCCTGTCTCCTTTAACACAGAGAGCATGACTGCGGCTTATGAACCTGCAGATGTAAAGATGTCATTCAATTTCCTTTTATCCATTCCACCAGACCAACTGTAGTTATGCAACCACGCACAACGCTTCAAAAATCTTTCGCCATGTTGTCTTTGTTCAAAATATTATCTGAGGAATTGCCTGTTTCAGTTTGTCAGTCTAGTTCATTAACACCCTATATATATATATATATATATATATATATATATATATATATATATATATATATACAGGGTGTCTCAGAAGTCCCTTACCACCCCTATGAAAATCCAAATAGATGTCCTTTCAGGGAATTTGATGTGGTAGGTGAACTTGAGGGTTAGGGGGACACTTTCTGGCGTAGGTTACGCCGATGGCGACCAAATTACTACCGCCATCTTGAATTTAACTTTTTTATTACAAACGCTACTTGGGTCGTGTGATACATGACCATAGACTAATATTTCACCAGAAAACCGAATCTGAAGTCAAAATGCATTTATCTTTATGTGGTAAACTGTTATCCACAATTGAAGTTGTGGATTTGACTGCGTTTCTTTTCTGTTGCAGGTTGTGATCCATGCCGTTAACGAGGGAGGAACACATCCAGATCATCAAAATATGGGGCGGGAAAAGTGCTCGCGCAGTGGCTGCCGTTTTCAATGCGTGTCATCTACAACGAGCACCTGTTTCGCATGTTGCAGTGGCACTGTTATTGACCAAATTCGAAGAAACGGGAACAGTTGTGGATAGACCCGTAGCGGACGGCCAAGGGCAGCCAACGGACGAAAAAACAGCTACTGCCGCGCTGGCCTCCTCGATGTCGCCGCAGCGAAGCACACGTCGTTTAGCAATGCAGTGTGCCGTGAGTCACAGTTCAGTGCACAGGGTGCTCCAAAGGTATAAGTGATATCCATATGAGATGCAATTGCAGCAACATTTGTCGGAGGACAATCCCGATCGTCGCGTCCAGTTTGGCGAGTGGGCTATTGAGCCATTGATGGTAAATCCGCAGTTCGCTATGCAGATATTTTTTTTCGGATGAAGCCCATTTCTACGTAAATGGTGAGGTCAATAGGCAAAACATGCGCTATTGGTCCCGTGACAACCCCGCTTGGACAGATCCCTCGAAAATGACCGGTGCAGCGAAAAGTATGGTATGGGCAGGCATATGGGGAACAATGATCGTCGGTCAGTTTTTCAATCCAGGAACGTTAAGTGTAGACCGATACCTCGCGTTGTGGCAGGAAAACATAATGCCGGCTCTGATGTCCGAGGATGGTAACTTCCCCAGGTTCTTCCAACAAGATGGTGCACCACCCCATTGTGGCATCCAGGTGCGTCAGTTCCTGGATGTACAATTCCCTGGGACGTGGTCGACGTGGACCAGTGGAATGGCCTTCCCGATCACGAAACTTAACCCTCCTTAACTGCTACCTGTGGGGTCATGTGAAGGCTGTGGTGTATGCTGTGAAAATTCGTGATATTCGCCATCTGGAACAACGTATCATGGCTGCTTATGAAAAAAATATCCCCAGAAACCTTAATACGTGTCCATATCAACTGGGAGAAGCGTCTGAAACGTGCCTTGCCCAGCACGGACAACATGTTGAGCACATTATGTAATACGAAAGTTACAGCTGCAATTGTGGATAAATGTTTACCTCATAAAGATAAATGCATTTTGACTTCAAATTCGGTTTGCTGGTGAAATTCTAACCTAAGGTCATGTACCACATGACCCAGGTAGCGTTTGTAATAAAAAAGTTAAATTCAAGATGGCGGTCGTCCGCGTACCCTACGCCCGAAAGTGTCCCCCTAACTCTCAAGTTCACCTACCACATCAAATTCGCTGAAAGTACATCCATTTGGATTTTCATAGGGGCGGTAAGGGACTTTTGGGACACTCTGTATATATATATATATATATATCATCATCAGGGACAGACACGTCCAGATCTTCAGATCTTCACAATCTCGGCTAAATAAATTTTTATTAATGTATACGATATGTATTATAGGGAGCTAGCTTGTTTACCAGCGGGGGCTGAGGTAAAGGGGGAAAATTTTCAACAATCTTTCTGCCTGACTCTTGCAACACTCCCTTACCCTCCTTCTATATGTCAGCGTTGCCAGGGTTAAAAATTTGTCACTTGAATGTCATTCTGAAGAGAGTGTGAGTTGGTTATTTGTTGTGTGCTATTGTGGTTGCGGTTTTGTTGCTTATTATTCATTTGACAATGGCTTCACAGCGTAAGAGAGGGCAAACTATACACAGCGAAGCTAGGGAAGTAATAAGGAAGGCCATAGTGCAGTGCGACGAAGAAGCGAGGGAGAAAAACTGAAGCATTTGTTATCACAGCCTAATTTGCGTGTGTCCACGTATACAGGGACATTCGCTAGGGATTGCATAATTGCATAAACTCTTTGAATTAAGTGAGTATTAGCTGAATTTTTTCACAACGCACTGGCAACCCTGCCCAGAACCGTCGAATGACCGTTTCTTGGCGACAGGGTGGGGAACCTGCCAATCAACTCTGAATTCCTCAGCCTCGCATTAAAGCTAGCTCCCCATAATACTTTACCCACAGTGCACATCACAGCCAGTGGACGTACATATTAGATCCAGAACGTCCAGTTTTAGTACATTGACTTATGCGTAACATCTATTGGTGGTCCATATTACGTTCGGCAATGGATATCCACATTCTGAACTTGAGTGGACGGTCCATTGGATGTCCATATTACGTTCAGAAGTGAATATCCATTTTCTGGACTTCAGTTAATGGTCCATTGGATGTCAATATTTAATCCACGAATGAAACGTCCACGGACCTACATGATCTGGATAAAAAAGGGACGTACGGAAAACAACATTCAATTGTTAGTGACGGCACATGCGCAGATCCTTGCACAGTACACTCTCAGCCGGTTTGAATTGAGTGGTTGATTAGAAGCGTAGAAATTTCAGTAATATTAATACTTTTAGTTCTATGTCTAACTAACTATGATAAAACTAAGAAGAGATTGTATCATGAGGGACGTCCTAGAGGGTATGGTGTCGGGAAAGAGAGGGAGGGGGCGAAGGAGACTACAATTAATGGATGATATAAAAAGAGAAAGATCATACGCGAAGACGAAGAAGTTAGCGAAGGACAGTGGAGCTTGGAGGCTTCTCAGCTGCGGCAAGTGACCTGCCAATAAAGGCAGAATACCTATGATGATGATGATGATATTTCTATGTTGGAGTGAACAAGGAAGAGAGAATAAGAACTGCGAAAAAGGTAAGATATGATGAGTGACAGGTTTATATAGATTTATTCCGGTGCACCATTTATTATACAACTGAAAGCTTTTGTGTATGTGGACAAAAGTAACTCATTATCAATTATAAGTAAATTATTAATTAAGAAGGAACAATTCAGGACGTGGATAACTTCACTACTACGTCGACATGCCATTTCAAATCTTATATTCGGGTGTATTATAATAGGCTGTTGTAACGTAGATGGGCACAGCGGAATTGGTAATATATATATACTATATATCAGTGAATTCAGATGGTGAAGGGTGTAATAACACCCTCATATAAGATACTATTGAGGTTCGTTCCTTCTGTAAGAAAAGCTCAGGACTCAATTCGACATTACTCGAGAAGACGGTTCTACCAAATTTTGACAGATTTCTTACATTCCCAGTTTAGATTAGAGTTTTGTATTTCTTTTAGCCCAGCATGTACAAAATGAGGAGCTCCATTACTACTTGCAGACTGAGTTCAGGAGGGCTCAGTATGGGTTAACTACTGTATCGCCGGACCAATTTTAGAAATTTTTTTCATTAAAGATGTTCGTGTTTGATTATTATGATTAATAATGAAAGCAGCATAAGCAATTAGCATATAATAGAAAAGGGTAATTAGTGCTGTTATTACTATTATGGTGAGAATAATAAATGATATTTGTTCAGCAGATTTTATAATGATGATTCATTTAGGTAAGAGTCCTAAAAATGGTGGAAGACCTCCTAAAGATAAAAGACTAGTAAAGATAGCTAATTTTGTTGTTACAATAATTTTATTAGAGAAAGTTTGATTAATATGAAATATTTTGTTTATTGCGAAAAGAGTGACTGCTATTATTGAAAGTAGGGCGTAAAATAAGAAGTAGAGGGATGTTACTTAATAGAAGGGCTATGAGTATTCAGCCAGTGTGATTAATAGATGAAAACGCTACGATTTTACGTAGTGATGTTTGATTTAAACCTCCGATTGAACCTACTACTAAAGATAAAATTAAGGTTAGATAGATTAGATTTGTGGGTTTTAAACTGTAGGAAAGTAGGCCGAGGGGCGCTAATTTTTGTCATGTTATTAAAATGATGCAGTCTATTCAGAGTATAGCCTCTATTACTTCGGGCATTCAGAAGTGGAGAGGAGCTGCTCCTATTTTAAAAAGTAAGGAAATAGTGATTAGATAATATGTAGTTTGCAGCACTATATAAAGTAAAATAATTGCTATTAAAAGTAAGGATCTTGCAATAGCTTGTACTAAAAAGTATTTTAAAGCAGATTCGGTGTGACGTTGATTGTTGGTCTTTGAAATCAGGGGGATGAATGATAGGAGATTAATTTCAAGACCAATTCAAGTACCAAATCATGATGAGGAAGTTAGGGAAATAAGAATTCCTAACACAAGTGTTGTAGAGAATAAAAGAGTTTTAGGGTTAGTGAGCATTAGAAAAAGATGAGTAATCTTCATATGCGGGATATGAGCCCACTAGCTTATCTTAGCTTATCTTTCTACGCTTTAGTGTACGGTGCACATTGATTTTTGATATCAAAAGTGAAAGTCTAATTCTTTTAGGCGTAATGAGAGTATATTAAAATACTTGATTTATCCTATCACGATAATCCTTTCATCAGGCATCTTATTATTTAATAATTATTTATAGAAGTATACGAGAATTTAAATAGATGAGTATTGTATTATAATAATTAAATTTAGAAATATTATATATTAATAATAATTAAAACTTGAAAATCTATTAAATCTTCTTAATTAGCCTGAGATACCGGCTAAAGGTATATTAATAGGACTAACGTATCCAAAATATGCTAGTTTTTACAGCATATGTGTAAGGAGAAAATAAATATACTTGTATAGGATACAATTTTGTTTGAGGAAAAAAAAAAACAAAATTGTATCCTAGATAAGGGGCAAATAGGTTTTAATTAATACTAATTTTTATCAATTAGATTAAATACATAATTAATAATTATTTATTTTAGCGTTATAAATTAATAGTAAAGTATTATCCTGGATTTTCTTCTCTTGTTTATCTAGTTTTACATGTAACCTTCCGGATAAGAAATAAGTATTATTTATCTTGAAGGTAAATGATGAAGTATAATTGGTCGCAGTACTTGTTTTTGTTTATTAATTAGTGTTTGAAGCAGTTAAGGTTTAGGAAGACCCGGCGAAATTCGTGCCTGCTGCCGCGGTGAGACGAGGGGGCTGAAGGGAAGAAGTATTAACGGTTAAGGTGTAGTTATAAATTTAAATTATAGGATTTTGTCTTTTTATTGTTAGGTGAAATTATTATTTAAAATAATGAATTCTATGTTTGAAGCTATGAAATTATTTGTTAAACTAGGATTAGATACCCTATTATTTTTAATGTAAAATGTAATACCTGGGTAATAGTAGTTATATTCTTGAAACTCAAAGGATTTGACGGTATTTTAGACTGTTCAGAGGAATCTGTCCCGTAATCGAAAAATCCACGATATATTTTACTTACTATTGTTGGCAGTTTGTATACCGCCGTAGTTGAAGGTATTAAGGAGAGGTTAGAAACCTTCATTATCTTTATTGAGGAGGACTTCAGGTCAAGGTGCAGCTTATTAGTAAGAGGAGATGGATTACAATAGAATGTTTATACGGATTTTATTATGAAATAATTAAAATGAAGGTGGATTTGAATGTAATATTACTTATATTGCTATTATGAGTAGGGCTCTAGGATATGTACACATCGCCCGTCGCTCTCACTTGTTTAGGTGAGATAAGTCGTAACATAGTGGGTGTACCGGAAGGTGTGCCTAGATTGATTTAATAACAAAATAGAGCTTGTTAGTTGAGCAATTCGTTTACATCGAGGAGGTTTCTGTGCGATTCAGATTATTTTGATTGAAGGATGTGCTTATATGTGTATATGATTTTTATATTGAGATTAAGTGAATCAACTTTAATTGATGTTATTGTATAGGGCATAGAGTTAATTTGTTGATATTATAGTTAATTAGTACCGTAAGGGAATGTTTAAATAAGTGAAATTTTGTTTGAAGGGAAGAAGACATGAAATGTTGTACCTTTTGTATCAGGGAGCACTGAATAATATTATTATATAATTATTTCCCGAAATGGAAAGAGCTAAAATATTATGATATTATAGGTAGCATACTATTTATAAATTTTATTTTAGTGATGAAATGCCTTTCGGTTTCCATTATATCTGGTTGTGCAGGAATTGAATTTAATTCAGCCGCGGCTAGACTTGTTGTAGATTTGGTTTTTGTAGTTCTGCCGTGAGTAATAGTAAGGGGGATTTGCTCTTTACTTGTATTATTTATAATGTGGTTTTATATTAAATGAATGATGTGGGCTTAGGAGTAGCCATCATTTGTAATTTTGTTATAACTTATTTGAGTTGTTTATCATATTTTATTGCATTTAATTTATTACTGTACTTTTGCTTTAAATTAGTTAAGATAATTTATAATGGTGTTATTAGTATATTTAGTCTGTTAGCAAGATTGACCCCATACGCAGATGAAATTATTGGAGATTATCAGTGCGGATTTAGACGAAATCGGTCAACTATCGACCAAATATTTACCAATCGCCAAATACTCGAAAAGAAGTGGGAATACAATATCCCGGTACATCAACTGTTTATTGATTTTAGAAAGGCTTACGACTCGGTTAGGAAGGAAACATTATACAACGTTCTTACAGAACTTGGAATAACGAGAAAGCTAATTAGATTAATTAAGATATGTTTAAGTGAATCCCAAAGTAACGTCCGGGTAGGATAATTTTTGTCCACGAGCTTCCACTTCGAAAATGGCCTGAAACAAGGAGATGCGTTGTCGCAATTATTTAACTTTGTGCTGGAATACGCCATAAGGAAAATCAAAGATAGCAACCAGGGCCTAGAGTTGAACGGCATTCACCAGGTTATGGCATATGCTGGTGATGTAAATTTAATAGGGGATGATAAGAGAACAGTAGAAATAAATGCAGAGATCTTATTAAACGCTTGCAGGGACATGGGTTTAGAAGTAAATGCAGAGAAAACTAAATACATGGAAGTGCGTCGGGACCGGAATACGGCAAATTGTGGAGGCGTTAAAATATTAAATAATGCTTTTGATAAAGTGGATACTTTCGAATATTTAGGATCAATATTAACAGACGAAAATCATATTCACGAAGAAATTAAATGTCGACTAAAAGCAGGGAATTCGTGTTAATATTCGGTTCAAAATCTCTTGTCGTCGCGAATTCTGTCGAGGAATTTGAAGCTTAAAATATATAAAACGATAATCATGCCTGTTGTTCTGTATGGCTGTGAAACTTGGTCACTTACTCTGAGGGAAGAACATAGACTGAAAGTATTTGAGAACAGGTTCCTGAGAAGAATATTCGGACCCAAGAGGAACGAGAATGGGGAATGGCGGAAGCTTCATAACGAGGAACTACATAGTTTATACGGTTTACCCAACATTGTTAGGGTCGTCAAGTCTAGGAGGCTTAGGTGGGCAGGTCATGTAGCTACAATGGAAGAAAGTAGAAACGCTTTCAAAGTCTTGACTGGTAGACCCATAGGAAAACGACCATTAGGAAGACCTAGGCGCAGATGGGAGGACAATATTAAGATGGATCTCGCAGAGATAGGAATACAAAGTAGAAACTGGATGCAATTAGCTAAGGATAGAAGTCAGTGGAGAGCTTTCGTGAACGCGGCACTGAACCTCCGGGTTCCATAGGCCATAGAGTTAGTTAGTTAGTTTTTAGTTAGTTATTAGTATATTGGAGAGGATGATTAAAGGAATTCGGCAAAGATTTCCTCCGCCTGTTTATCAAAATCATGTCCTTTTGTTAAAATAAAAGGTCTGACCTGCCCAGTGAGGTTTCAAACGGCCGCGGTATATTGACCGTGCGAAGGTAGCATAATCCTCCTTTAATTGTGGGCTTGTATGAAAGGTTGGACGAGTGGAAGACTGTCTTTATTCGTAATATTGAATTTTAGTTTTGAGTGAAAAGGCTTACATAATTTAAAAGGACGATAAGACCCTGTAGATCTTTATATTTAAGTAGTAATTTTTGTAGTTGGTAATGAATAAATTTGCTTATTAATTGTTGCGTTGGGGTGACGAGAAGATAAAATAAACTCATTTTTATATAATTACTTTTAGGTATTTTTATGATCCTTTATTAATGATTGTTAGACTAAGTTACCTCAGGGATAACAGCGTAATTTTTTTGAGAGTTCATATCGACAAGAGATATTGCGACCTCGATGTTGGATTAAGATTTTATCTAGGTGCAGAAGCTTAGTGTATAGGTCTGTTCGACCTTTGAAATCTTACATGATCTGAGTTCAGATCGGCGTGAGCCAGATCGGTTCCTATCCTTTATTGGTGATAGTACTTTAGTACGGAAGGACCAAGTACTGATAATATTTGTTATTAGGGAATACAAGTAAATGAGCAATTACTTTGGCAGATGAGTGCATTACATTTAGGATATAATAATGGATGAATTGAATCCAGATAATAATGTATTATGATTATATTATAGGTGTGGTTTCTTATTTTGTTTGATTATTTGTGTTTTAATTGGGGTTGCATTTCTAACTTTATTAGAACGGAAGGTTTTAGGATATATTCAAATTCGTCGAGGACCTAATAAGGTAGGTATTTGTGGTTTACCTCAGCCCTTTGCAGATGCAATTAAGTTATTTACTAAGGAGCAAGTTTTCCCTACTATATCTAATTATTATCCTTATTATTTAGCTCCTGTTTTTAGTTTATGTTTATCCTTGTTAGTATGATTAAGAAATCTTTATTTAAGTGTTGTACTGACTTTTTCTTTGGGTTTATTGTTCTTTTTGTGTTGCACAAGCATGGGTGTATACACCGTAATAATTGCTGGTTGATCTTCTAATTCTTCATATTCTTTGCTAGGAGGTCTTCGAGCAGTAGCACAAACTATTTCTTATGAGGTTAGTTTGGCTTTAATTTTGTTGTCTTTTGTATTTTTAGCTGAGAGATATAGATTGTTGAATTTTGGTTATTATCAGGAAGAGTTATGGTTTTTATGAATCACGTTTCCTTTAGCATTAGTTTGATTTGCTTCTTGCTTAACCGAAACTAATCGTACTCCTTTTGATTTTGCAGAAGGCGAGTCAGAACTTGTTTCTGGATATAATATTGAGTATAGAGCAGGGGGATTTGCTCTTATTTTTATAGCTGAATATGCTAGTATTTTGTTTATAAGAGCCTTATTTAGAATTTCGACTTTAGGCCATGATATTTTTTCTGTTTTATTTTTTTGTAAGGTAGTATTTATTTCTTTTGGTTTTGTTTGGGTACGAGGAACGTTACCACGATTTCGATATGATTAATTAATATATCTTGTTTGAAAGTGTTTTTGCCTTTGTCTCTTAATTATCTTTTATTTTTAGGAGGCATGAAGCTTCTTTTTATTTCTCTTTTAATTTAAGTGTATTAAATTGAGAATAAGTTCTTAGAGCTTTGCTCTGTTGTATGTTTTCAAAACATATGCTTATTCTCAGCCAAAGAACTAAGTTTTATTTAGTAGGGAGTCTCATAAGGAGGAGAGATATGGCATACCGTGCTAACTATAATTCAGAATATAATTTGGTTAATAGGATAGAATTGTAAACCTCGTATTTTTCTAGTATGAAAGAATGGTATAATTATTAAAATGAGGATTGATATTACTAAGGCAATAACTCCTCCAAGTTTATTAGGAATGGAACGAAGAATGGCATAAGCAAATAGGAAGTACCATTCTGGTTGAATATGTACTGGTGTGACTAATGGATTCGCTGGAGTGAAATTTTCAGGATCTCCTAGTATGTAAGGATTTCAAAGGGTAAGTAGTATTAAGGCTGTTATTATTGTTAGAAATCCAATAGTGTCCTTAGTTGAAAAATAGGGGTGAAAGGGAATTTTATCTTGGTTTCTGTTAAGGCCAAGAGGGTTGTTAGATCCTGTTTGGTGGAGAAATAGGAGGTGTACTATAGACATGGCAGCTACAATGAAAGGTAAGAGGAAATGGAAGGCAAAGAATCGGTTTAAAGTAGCATTATTTACTGCAAATCCCCCTCAAATTCATTGTACTAATATTGTTCCTAGGTAGGGGATAGCTGATAATAGATTTGTAATGACTGTTGCCCCTCAGAAAGATATTTGACCTCAGGGTAGGACGTAACCGACGAAAGCAGTTGCTATCACTAGTAGTAGAATAGCAACCCCTACTCTTCAAGTATGAAGGTAGAGATAAGAGCCGTAGTATATTCCTCGGCCTACGTGTAAGTAAAGACAAATGAAGAAAAAGGATGCTCCATTGGCATGTTAAGTACGTAAAAGCCACCCAAAATTTACATCTCGACAGATGTGAATTACTCTGTTGAAGGCTAATTCAATACTTGATACATAATGTATTGCCAGAAATAGACCTGTAGCAATTTGAATAATCAAACATAAGCCGAGAAGAGAGCCTAAGTTTCATCAATATGAAATGTTAATGGGAGCTGGAAGATCTACTAAGGCGTTGTTAGCAATTTTAAAAAGAGGGTGATGTAAGCGAATTGGTGTTGACATATGACTTAGAGGGCCGAAGAGGGCCTTGGTATAATGAAGTGATCCTTACTACTGCAATTAATGTAATAAATAGATATGTTGCTAATATAATAGTATTTATTAAGATTGATGTTATATAAAATTTTATACCAGGAATTTCTTGGTAATTAGTTGTATAGTGATGTGGATCTGGTAGTGAAGATATATTTGGGAGCATAAGAGGGTCAATAATTATTATAAGGATTAAGAGGAGTGGAACTAAGGAAATTAGTAGGAAAAGGCTAGGTGTTAAAGTAAATATTTCATTTGATGCTAGTCTTGTAACATAAATGAATAAAACTAATATACCTCCTAGAAAAACTAGGAATAGAATGTAAGAAAATCAAGGAGATTCTCTTATAGTTGAAATAATTAAGCTGATAGTAATAGTATTAACAATAAGCATTAGTCCTATTGATAGAGGGTGAGATATTTGAATTAGAATGAATCTTAAAACTACTAAAATTATAAGTAATATTCAGGTTATTTTAATTTCAAGAGGTAGTTTATTAAAATATTAGTTTTGGGGACTTAAGATAAGTTTACACTTTCTCTTGATGCTTTTAGAATTTTATTCATTAATGGTTTACAAGACCAACGTTTTAATTAAACTATAAAAGCTTATGAAAATATTATTTATTTTATTTTCTTGTTTTCTAGTTATTTTAGGAATAGCTTGTTTTGTTATTCAGCGTAAGCATTTACTGATGGTTTTATTAAGACTTGAGTTTATTTTGTTGATAAGTTTTTTACTTCTATCTTGTTCTTTAGGTAGCTTGTTGTTGAAAATTATTTTTGTTTATTGTTTCTAACTTTTAGTGTTTGTGAAGGTAGCCTAGGACTGTCAATTTTGGTGTCTATTGTGCGAACTCACGGAGGTGATTATTTGAATTCTTTAGTTGTGTTGATGCTAAAATATTTAATATTTATGTTATTTTTATACCTTTAGGTTTTAATTTATATTATGGTGAGTTGTTCAGTTTTGTCTAATTGGAGTTTGTTTTTTATTTATAATAAGAAATAGTACGGGGCTGGTTCCCTGGGAGGTAGGCTATTATTTGTGGAGTGATAGTTTGAGATTTTTATTGATTTTATTAAGTATTTGAATTGTTATTCTTATAATTATAGCTAGAGAAGGTGTGTTGAGAAGTTCATTTTATAGTGCGAGCTTTATTAGTTTAATTTTATTGTTACTTATTTTACTCTACTTGAGATTTTCTTCTTCTAGATTGTTTATATTTTTTTGAGGGCTCTTTAATTCCTACATTATTTTTAATTTTGGGTTGAGGTTATCAGCCCGAACGAGTGCAGGCAGGAATATACATGTTATTTTATACCTTGTTTGCTTCACTTCCACTTTTGATTGGTATTTTTTATTTGGAATATATTAAGGGTAGATTATTGATGGTTAATATGAGAAGTGTAATAGATTTAGGAATTACATATTATATATCGTCGGCGGCAATTCAAAACCTGCTATGTGCATTTTGCAGGAGAAGCGAAAAACAGTATCCTGGTTAGCTTTTTGGCTTTATAAAAGTGATGTTATAAGTAATATTTGATGCTGCACGTAACTGGTACCTTCTCAAGTTACTTGAAAAGGTATCAAGTTACGTGCAGCATCAAATATTACTTATAACATCACTTTTATAAAGCCAAAAAGCTAACCAGGATACTGTTTTTCGCTTCTCCTGCAAAATGCACATAGCAGGTTTTGAATTGCCGCCGACGATATGATATTTTGCTTTAGTTTTTGCTTTTTTAATTAAAATACCTATATTTCTGGTTCATCTTTGGCTACCTAAGGCACATGTTGAAGCAACTGTAAGTGGCTCAATAATTTTGGCAGGAGTTTTATTGAAGCTAGGAGGATATGGGCTATTACGTATTATATGTTTTATAGAAAATGTAGCTGTAAGTATAAATTTAATTTGATTTGGTATTAGAGTTGTGGGCATTTGATCAGTTAGATTAGTATGTTTACGACAAGTTGATGTAAAGTCTTTAATTGCTTACTCTTCTGTTGCCCATATAGGCTTAGTGTTGATAGGCTTACTAACGATGGGACTATGAGGATTTAGAGGTGCTCTTACATTAATAATTGCTCACGGTATGTGTTCTTCAGGATTAATTTGCCTTGCAAATATTTCCTATGAGCGTTTAGGAAGTCGAAGGCTGTTAATTAATCGAGGAATACTATCTTTTATGCCGAGTTTAGGGTTGTGATGGTTTTTATTAAGAATTGCTAATATAGCTGCACCACCAACATTAAATTTATTAGGAGAAATTAGTTTGTTAAATAGAATTGTTGGTTGATCTTGATTGAGTATATTAGGGTTAGCTTTACTTTCTTTTTTTAGAGCTGCCTATAGATTATATTTATATTCATATACTCAACATGGAATGCCTTATTCTAATTTATATTCTTGTTGAGGAGGAAGTGTGCGAGAATATTTATTATTGATATTACATTGATTGCCTTTAAATTTATTATTTTTTTTTTTTTTTTTTTTTTTTTTTTGCGGGACCGAGATTCTTATGGTTGTAGTTGCTTGAGTAGTTTAGAATAAAATTTTAGTTTGTGGAACTAAAGAAGGTTTAATTGCCCTTAAGCCATGGTTTGACCTTTTTCAATTTGTGTAACTAAATTTGCCTTTTTAAATAGAATAAGTATCCTTTTATTCATAATAGGCTTGAGTTTTTTAATCAATAGATATAGTGTATTTATTGAGTGAGAAGTTATTTCTTTTAATAGAAATAAAATTATTATGACTCTTCTATTTGATTGAATATCATTTATGTTTATAAGGTTATGCTTTATATTTCTAGAATAGTAATTTATTACAGTGAACAGTATATAGGATCCGAGCGGTATCTTAATCGGTTTATTATACTTGTATTAATGTTTGTTCTTTCAATAGTTTTATTGATTGTTTCCCCTATTTTAATTAGAATCCTACTTGGCTGGGATGGGTTAGGGTTAGTATCATATTGTTTAGTTATTTATTATGTAAATGTGCGGTCTTATAATGCAGGTATGTTGACTGCCCTTTCTAATCGTATTGGAGACGTAGCAATTTTATTAGCTATCGCTTGAATATTGAATTATGGAAGTTGAAATTATGTCTTTCATTTGCATAGAGTTTTAAATAAAAATGAGATAGTAATTATTTCTAGTTTGATTATTTTGGCAGCAATAACAAAAAGTGCACAAATTCCTTTTTCTGCATGACTGCCAGCAGCAATGGCTGCTCCTACACCAGTATCAGCATTAGTTCACTCTTCTACACTTGTAACTGCTGGAGTTTATTTGTTAATTCGTTTTAGAGACGTTTTATTGAGAGTTTATATGGGAGATGTGTTGCTTCTATTGTCAGGATTGACAATATTTATAGCTGTCATCGGTGCTAATTACGAATATGATTTAAAGAAGATTATTGCTTTATCTACTTTAAGTCAGCTTGGTCTTATAATAATAATTTTTTCTATGGGATTTCCCGTATTAGCTTTTTTTCATTTATTGACACATGCTTTATTTAAAGCATTACTTTTTTTATGTGCAGGAGGAATTATTCATGGTGTGGGTGACACACAAGATATTCGTAGAATAGGAGCACTTGTAAGTCAGATGCCGCTCACTTTATCTTGTTTAAATGTAGCTAACTTGGCTTTATGTGGAATACCATTTTTAGCTGGATTTTATTCTAAGGACTTAATTTTGGAAATTTCTTCTTTGTCTTTAATTAATGTAGTCAGCTTTTTCTTATTGCTTTTTTTCTACGGGCCTAACTGTATGTTATTCAGTACGTTTAAGATTTTATTTAACGGGTAAGGGCTTTGGGGGTGCTAATATTCATTCTATTAGTGATAATGAAGGTTGGGTTATATGTAAGGGAATATTAGGATTAGTAGTGATGGCAATTTTAGGAGGTGCAACATTGAGTTGACTGATTTTTTCCTACTGTTAATTGTGTTGTTCTACCTCTACACCTAAAAATAGGTGCCCTGCTTGTAAGTGTAGTAGGTTTGTGGGTTGGTATTTTTTGTTGTACTTTCTTCCTACTTTGTTTTCGTGTGAGAGGAAATTTTCATCTCCTTGTATACTTCATGGCGTTTGTCATGGTTCCTTCGGGGCAGAGCGGTGTGATGTGAAGGGACATGTGTGTGAGCTCACAGTAAGAAAGTTTAACGTTATTTTCCATCACCGATGGACTTGTACTAATAACTATCCGATTTAATTTTAAGCTTTCCTCCGGACATGTAATTTATTCCAATTTACTTAGTTCACCTTTTGATTAGAGTAAAATCTATTATTTAAATTTTCTTAAACTGGATTTTTTTATTTTCCTTTCTATTATCTTTGCATCTTAACCAACTTTTGGTGGTAACGAAGTTTGTTTGTTATATAGAATTTGTAAATTCCAATTCTGAAGGTCGTCTAGCGGAGACGAAATAACTAAGACGCAGTTACTAAGGGGAAACTTTCTAACGGTGGCCTAGGTAAAGGTTTACGAATGCTTTTTATTTTTCGTTACCTTTTATGGAATAAAATTTGGAGATTGTTATATTTTTGATGAGATGGACTAACACTGGTGCAAATGAAAGCTTTAGTTTTACGTCCCACGTTTATGCCGGTTAAGCTAAAGGAGACGGTGACGATGAGAAATGAATGAAAGTGTGGGAGAAAAATGGAGTAGCCTGAGAATAATGTTGCCCACCACAAAACTATTTTCGCGGGGTTTGAACCAGGGACCACATACAGCAGAGGTGAACGCTCTACCACTGAGCCACCGTACCTCTACGCTCTACCACTGAGCCATTATGAATGAATTAGAGGTATTTGGTTCGAGCTAATATGTTCGTTTGACGTCACTGAACTGTGGTTTTTAGCTTGGACGCTATGATGGTTTTTCGTTCCCTTTTATGGGCATAAAATTACCAAAACAAGGTTTGATCTCTTTCTTGATGACCTATTACATTATCAATTAGTAGCCCCAGTAATAGTATAAATTAGTATTAGTATTAATATGAAACTCGAAAACTTTGGAGTTCCTTCGTTGATAACCGGTTAGCGTATTCACCTTTAACGTGGGAGACCATGGTTCGATTCCCGGAAGGAACTCATGCGGTTCGAATTTCACGTTAATTTGTAGGTTCTATTTTTGCTGCTGAATGGGACGTTAAACTCAAAATCAACTTAACTCGAAAACTTTGGGATGAATACTTGATTTTTGGTTGTTATCCCTTTGATGAGCTGGACTAACACTGGTGCAAATGAAATCTTTAGTTTTACGTCCCACGTCTATGCCAGTTAGACTAAAGGAGACGGTGACGATGAGAAATGAACGAAAGTGCTGGAGAAAATTGGAGTATCCCGAGCATAATGTTGCACACCACAAAACTACTTTCGCGGGGTTTAAACTAGGGAACTCATACACCAGAAGTGAACGCTCTATCACTGAGCCAACGCACCCCTACTGGTGCGAATGAATTAGAGGTATTTGGTTCGAGCTAATATGTTCGTATGACGTTACTGAACTAGGATTTTTAGCTTGGAGATTATAATGGATTGTTTCGTTCCCTTTTATGGGTATAAAATTACTAAAATAAGGTTTGATCTTTTTCTTGGAGATCTATTACATTATGAATTAGTGACCCAGTAATAGTATAAATTAGTATTAGTATTAATATGAAACTCGAAAAGTTTGGATTTTTTCCGTGGCTAACCGGTTAGCGTATGTGCCTTTAACGTGGGAGACCAGGATTCGATTCCCGGAAGGAGCTCATGCGGTTTGGATTTCACGTTAATTAGTAGGTTTTATCCTCCCTGCTAAACGGGACGTTAAATTCAAAATCAACTTCACTCGAAACCTTTAGGAGGAATACTTGATTTTGATTAAGGTACAGTTTTCATTCACTGGACTTATGGGACTCGAACCACGATATTCAATTGTCGAAAAGTGTGTCCAGGAAAGCATACATTTATTGAGACGCATAAAAGAGGGGCGATCCCGGACCTGGTTAACAACAATAATTTATATCGTATTCGTTTGTGGGTTAAATAAAACTGTTGGAAAGATTTAAAAAGTTTCTTCGTGTATTGACTTATAATCATATGTTGAAAGGAAACGTCAGCTATATCGTGTTACCTATGCTTACGTATTCGTTGTCACAGTATCGTTGGCATTGTTTGTTCGAACAAATACGGTGTTTAATTGTCAAATAGTGTGTAATGGTTTACTTTGCAAAAAATATATTCATTCTTTGAGAAGGAGAAAAGGGACGAAATGAGGTTATTTTGGACCTAGTTAGTACCTATCGTTTTTGTCTATGACGTCATATTTACTTTTCGCTTAAATCTGATTGGTTCATTGTAATAAAGATTAATCTACTTTTGTAACGAGATAACATTGAGGAGTTATTTCTTATGACAAAACAAGAACATATATATGTAATGATTTACTTTGAAAGAATATATTCATTCCTAGACAAGGTAAAAGAAAGAAGTAATAAGCTGACTTCGAACCTAGTTACCACCTTTTGCTTCCGTTCTTGGATAAATAATAATGATGTTACATTTACTCTTTGCTTAAATATGATTAGTTGATTGTAATAACTCTTACAAAACATTGTTATTGGTTTGAACGATTTAAACGTTCAGCGTTTCTCTTTAGTTTAATTAGTAAGGGCTTAGCTGATGGAAAACTGTTCCGACAGTACTTGTTATATGCTTGTTATATGTTGTTTAGGTTCGTGATTAAAATGTTCTCAATATTGTGTCAAGACCATAGATAATTTATTAATTTATTTGGTTTAGTTGGTTTGGTTTAGTTGTAATATCGTCTTTAGTTTTAGGATACCTAATTTACTCTTGTTTGTTCTTAAAGAGATATGTGCAGAGAATACACTATGTGTATACTTCACATTGCATGCATTCTAGTCTATCAAGAAGAGTTTGTAATGTTATGTAATAAATTTGTTAACATTCACTCTTTTCTTCGGACCATTAGGGCATCAAGAAAAGTGACATTGTTTCGTGCGATCATGATTGAATTGAGCTTATGAGAATTTGGTTGAATAGGATCTATTCAGATCTGGGACGCACGTGGATGAAAATCGGCCCGAGTGCTGAAACCGTATTACCGGAACGTCTGAAGTTTGAGTTGTATAAAAACATTTTATTTTTGTTTAATGCATGAGTATTAGAGGATCATTATTAGAGGATCAATACTTGGAAGAGTAGCATTCAAAGTTCAGTCATTCATCGAGATAAGCATTATTAACTTTATTACTAAGAGAATCGTCTAAGAAGTACCAACGTTGAAATACAACCGACTGCTGTTACTGGTATACGATCATTCCGTGCTTGGTTCGAATATCATCACCAACAATAGGTATGTGTCACAACCAAATTCTGTGCTAATCCGATTCATTATTCATGATTTATACACTAAGCCACACTTTCATAAGTCTTCATTACACAAACAACACTTCACACACAAATGATTATTAAGAGTCTTAAATACTCATGTTTTAAGTAGACATTTTTGTTATCATTTTAATAGGGCCCTGGTTGGCCATCAATTAATGCAACCAGTAGTATCCCCAAATTACCTCTCACAAAAATGCGAGTAAATACAGAGTTGCTTAATGCTAATTAGATCAATCTGGGGAGCTCAGAGTGCTCTACCTAGTCAAATGCTATTCAATTTTCATCAAGAGCAACCCAGGTTGGCAATTGTGTAATATTTCTAAGCTTGATTCGTTCTTTATTACAGTATATCGATGCGTATAGGCTTTTATAGGACAAGGGTACATGGACGAACGTGATTGGTACCAACTTTTTGTGGGTTAATTTGGCAGAACCAAAGTCATGGTCCCCAGAACTAATGTTAGTATTTGATCACCTAAAATTGCTAAAGATATAATTTGGGAAGGTATTCTCTTTATTACGTTATAGTCATGCACTGTCTATATTTAGTCTCCGAACGTCATGAGTTTGATTCTTGATGAGAGTTTATATGACTTTTGATATTAACTTAAATTCTTGTGCTGTTTAGGATTTATGCTCTAGATAGACGTTGTCTGAGCTCTTCAAAGTAGAGTTTGCTGTTACTTTATTTACATATAATGAGGATATGCATACCTAAATGCACTCCTCTTAAGCTTTTTGATGAGAGAACCACGATACTTTAAGGTCACCATCTTGGTCCTGGTGTTAGTTTGTGTAATTTATATCATAAATAAAATTGACTGTTTAGTTTAAATCATCATTTCAAAAATATTTTAGTATGTGCCAAAAGTTTTAAGTGAATACAAAGAGGGAATCGTTTCACGGTTAACCACCAAACGTTATCCGCTTTATAACTATTCGATTAAAAATATCTGTTTTAAATATTCGATTAACAAATAAACGGTTTATAACTATTCGATTAAATTTTGAGTCCTTTAATTTACAATTATTACAAAAGTTCAAGTGAAATTTGAAACTAAATTTTTTCGAACACAAATTTTCAAATCAAAAATATTCAAACTGAAATTTTCGAATTAAAAATATCAAACTAAACTTTTCGAACAAAAAAGTTGAAATCAATATTTTCGAAATCAAATTTTCAAACAAAAGAAATGAAATTGAAATTTTCGAATTATAAACGTCGAACCAAAACTTTCGAAGAAAAATTTGAAATAAAACTTTTCGAATTATACTTTTCAAACCAATTCTTAGAACTAGAAAGTTGAAACTAAAATTTTCGAACAAAAAAATTGAAATAAAACTTTTCGAATTCAAATTTTTTTCAAACCACACAATTTTACACTGAAAGTTTTGAACTAGAAATTTTAAATTAAAATTTTCGAAAATTGATATCAAAATTTTCGAACCAAAACATTTCAGTCCAAATTTTTGAACTACAAAGTTGAAACTAAAATTTTCGAATTCAAAATTCTCATAACTAAATTTTCAACTCCAATTTTTTGGACCTAAAATTTCAAACCAAAATTGTCGAACTGAAAGTTAAAGTTTCGAACAAAAGAAATAATTCGAAATTTTCAAACAAACTTTTTGAAAATATTTAACCATAGCCGTTTACTGATTTTAAAATTTAAATTATCTAGAAGAAGTATTTGGGACTAAGTTTTTAAGACGATGAACCGTTTGGTAAGCCATAGTTATACCGAAACACTGATATTGCTTGAAATGAAGTTTAATCAAGCTTTATTTCATCGGTCAGTCCTAACTTACGATCCGTTTTAGTGAACTATAATGTTTATTTGTTTAAGATCATCGTCGACGTGATGGCCAGCTATAACTGGATATTTTTTTCGTATCATCATGAAAGCACGCAAAGTTTCTTCTGGTCATAGCCGCTACGCTACGACAAACCCGAATCCCTACCACAGAACAAACATAAACGCATATTTGAAGGCCTTGAGTCGAACCTGGGACCATTTTAAGAGAAGGATACTTACCACGACGATTCCAATCTGATGAGATCAATCGACCCAGCCAATCTCTTGAAACAATATTATACTGTAAACTGATCGACTTTCAATTCAATGAAATCTTTATTTTGCACTTGAAATCACTCAGTTTCGTCATAGGTAAAGAATGCAGCATTTGCAGTTTTGTTTTGCGTCATCATTCAAAGCTCAGTTTGCTTCGTGTTCTGCAATAGGATTTCTTGAAAACGTGTTTGTGATGTTAGTTTGATTTCTCCCTCAAATACGACACCAGTGTTGTGCCATTCGCGATAAGTGTCTACTATTAAGGATCGCTGTTTCACTACAGTTGCGTAAACTTCATTCGTCAGTCTTTCCATGAAACGTTATCGTTCTCAAGGAAGTACAGCTGATACTGACATTTGCAGAAATCTTAACCGACCTTGCCACAGGAAATCGCATTTGTTTTCATTACGAAATCCAAGCATCCAACCTATCTTGAGTTGTACTTTGTTATTACAGGAGACAGAGAGAGAGAGAGAGCGGTCTCATCAGATGGGAATCGTCGTGGTAAGTAACCTTCTCTTAAAATGGTCCCAGGTTCGACTCAAGGCCTTGAAAATATGCGTTTATGTTTGATCTGTCGTAGGGATTCGGGTTTGTCGTAGCGCAGCGGCTATGACCAGAAGAAACTTTGCGTGCTTTCATGATGATACGAAAAAAAAATGTCCAGTTATGGCTGGCCATCACGTCAACGATGATCTTAAATAAATAAAGATTTTAGTTCACTAAAACGGATCGTAAGTTAAGACTGCCCGATGACAAAAAGCTTGATTAAACTTCATTTCAAGCAATATCAATGTCTCGGTCTGGCTATGGCTTACTAAACGGTTCATCGTCTTAAAAACTTAGTCCCAAATACTTCTTCACGATAATTTAAATTTTAAAACCAGTAAAACCAGTAAACGAAAATTTTAGTTTCCACTTTCTAGTTCTAAAATTTGGATTGAAATGTTTTGGTTCGAAAACTTTGATTCCATTTTTATAAAAATTTTAGCTTAAAATTTCTGGTTCAAAAATTTCAGTGTGAAACTGGTTTCAAATTTTGAATTCGAAAATTTTAGTTTCAACTTTGTAGTTCAAAAATTTGGACTGAAATATTTTGGTTCGAAAATTTTGATTTCATTTTTCGATAATTTTAATTTAAAATTTCTAGTTCAAAAATTTCAGTGTGAAATTGTGTGGTTTCAAAAAAAATTGAATTCGGAAAGTTTTATTTCAATTTATTTTTTCGAAAATTCTAGTTTCAACATTCTAGTTCTAAAAATTGGTTTCAAAAGTTGAATGCGAAAAGTTTTATTTCAAATTTTTGTTCGAAAGATTTGGTTCGATATTTATAATTCGAAACTTTCAGTTTGATTTCTTTTATTTGAAAATTTGAATTCGAAAATTTTGATTTCAACTTTATTGTTCTAAAAGTTTAGTTTGATGTTTTTAATCCGAAAATTTCAGTTTGAATATTTTTGATTTGAAAATTTGTGTTCGAAAAAATTTAGTTTCAAATTTCACTTGAACTTTTGTAATAACTGGAAATTAGTGGACTCAAAATTTAATCGAATAGTTAAAAACTGTTTATTTGTTAATCGAGTAGTTAAAAACCGATAATTTTTAATCGAATAGTTAAAAACCGTTTATTTGTTAATCGAATAGTTAAAAACCGATAATTTTTTAATCGAATAGTTAAAACCGGATAACGTTTGGCGGTTAACCATGAAACGATTCCCTCTTTGCATTCACTGAAAAATTTTGGCACATACTAAAATATTTTTGAAATGATGATTTAAACTAAACAGTCAATTTTATTTAAGATATAAATTACACTAACTAACACCAGGACCAAGAAGTTGACCTTAAAGTATCGTGATGCTGTCATCAAAAAGCTTAAGAGGAGTGCATTTAGGTATGCATATCCTCATTATATGTAAATAAAGTAACAGCAAACTCTACTTTGAAGAGCTCAGACAACGTCTATCTAGAGCATAAATCCTAAACAGCACAAGAATTTAAGTTAATATCAAAAGTCATATAAACTCTCATCGAGAATCAAACTCATGACATTTGGAGACTAAATATAGACAGTGCATGAATATAACGTAATAAAGAGAATACCTTTCCAAATTATATCTTTACCAATTTTAGGTGATCAAATACTAACATTAGTTTTGGGGACCATGACTTTGGTTCTGCCAAATTAACCCACAAAAAGTTGGTACCAATCACGTTCGTCCATGTACCCTTGCTCTATAAAAGCCTATACGCATCCATATACTGTAATAAAGAACCAATCAAGCTTAGAAATATTACACAATATTGGGAACATTTTAATCATGAACCTAAACAACATATAACAAGCATATAACAAGTAATGTCGGAACAGTTTTCCATCATCTAAGCCCTCACTAATTAAACTAAACAGAAACGCTGAACGTATAAATCGTTCAAACCAATAACAATGTTTTTTAAGAGCTGTTACAATGAACTAATCAGATTTAAGCAAAGAGTAAATGTAACGTCGTTATTATTTATCCAAGAACGGAAACAAAAGGTGGTAAGTAGGTTCGAAGTCAACTCATCACTTCCTTCTTTTACCTTGTCTAGGAATGAATATATTCTTTCAAAGTAAATCATTACATATATATGTTCTTGTTTTGTCATAAGAAATAACTCATCAATGTTATCTCGTTACAAAAATAGATTAATCGTTATTACAATGAACCAATCAGATTTAAGCGAAAAGTAAATGTGACGTCACAGACGAAAATGATAGGTACTAACTAGGTCCAAAATAACCTCATCTCATCTCTTTTCTCCTTCTCTAAGAATGAATATATTTTGTCAAAGTAAACCATTACACACTATTTGACAATTAAACACCGTATTTGTTCGAACAAACAATGCCAACGATACTGTGACAACGAATACGTAAGCATAGGTAACACGATATAGCTGACGTTTCCTTTTTTAACATATAATTATAAGTCAATACACGAAGAAACTTTTTACATCTTTCCAACAGTTTTATTTAACCCACAAACGAATACGATATAAATTATTGTTGTTAACCAGGTCCGGGATCGCCCCTCTTTTATGCGTCTCAATAAATGTATGCTTTCCTGGACACACTTTTCGACAATTGAACATCGTGGTTCGAGTCCCATAAGTCCCGTGAATGAAAACTATACCTTAATCAAAATCAAGTATTTTCCCCAAGGTTTTCGAGTTAAGTTGATTTTGAGTTTTACGTCCCGTTCAGCAGCGAAGATAAAACCTACTAATTAACGTGAAATCCAAACCGCATGAGCTCCTTCCGGGAATCGAACCCTGATCTCCCACGTTAAAGACACATACGCTAACCGGTTAGCCACGGAAAAAATCCAAAGTTTTCGAGTTTCATATTAATACTAATACTAATTTATACTATTACTGGGTCTACTAATTCATAATGTAATAGATCTTCAAGAAAAAGATCAAACCTTATTTTAGTAATGTTATACCCATAAAAGGTAACGAAACAAACCATTATAATCTCCAAGCTAAAAATCCGAGTTCAGTGACGTCATACGAACATATTAATTCGAACCAAATACCTCTAATTCATTCGCACCAGTAGGGGTGCGTTGGCTCAGTGATAGAACGTTCACTTCTGGTGTATGGGCTCCCAGGTTTAAATCCCGCGAAAGTAGTTTTGAGGTGTGCAACATTATGCCCGAGATACTCCCATTTTCTCCAGCACTTTCATTCATTTCGCATCGTCACCGTCTCCTTTAGCCTAACCAGCATAAGCGTGGGACGTAAAACTAAAGATTTCATTTGCACCAGTGTTAGTCCATCTCATCAAAGATATAACAATCTCCAAATTGTATGCCATAAAAGCGAACGAAAAATAAAAAAGCATTCGTAAACCTGTACTATTTCATAACGTAATGAATCATCAAGATCATATTTTTAGTAATTTTAAAGAATCGTCATGACCTCTAATCCAAAACTCCCAATTCAATGACGTCATAGCCGGGCCAAGGTACCTGTGACTCATTCGCACCAGCATGCATTGCCCTGAATAAGCATAAACCAAATTTCAATAGGTGACGCAATCCCGGGCCAAAGCATCCCTGATTCATTCGCTATGGTCCATGGTGGCCCCAAAATTGGATAATCAAAAGTAAGGTTAGGTCACGCCATTACTACTCAGTGTTAATACTATGGACATGCAATTACAGTTGAGGAGAAAATTTGGAGGAGAATATTGAAGAACATCATGTTTTTGTTCGTAAAACAGATCTGATGTTAATATCAAATATGTTTGAAAGTTTTGGAACAAACTGTTCAAGTGTACCTAGGTATAACGAATTGATTCTACTTTTTATATAGTAGAATAGAGTGGGTTCATAAGCATGGGGAAATTTTGGCCATGGGAAAGTTCACACGGAGCCTAAACCGGTGTAAACCAGTATGTTGCTAGCTAGTATAAGGAAGTATATTCTTGGACGCCTACCAAATGTAGAAACAAGATGAAACATACATTTTTCGTGTTCTTGTCGTGTATTGCCTAGTAATTTAAATTTTCAAACCCCCATCCCTCTTGCGAAGAGCGTAAGCGGAATCTATGTGCTTGTGTAGATCATTGTGTTAGCAGCTGTTGCAAAGGAAGAAACGTAAAATTTAAAGATGTCATCGTCAATGAGTTAATTAGATAAGCTTAATTAGCCATCAATGGTACCCTTTACAAAAATGCGAGATTTGAAAATTGGTGTAGAATTTCGTATTGTAAAGTGTGAGATAATTACAACGGTATATGGTAGGAAGGCATGTGTGACATTTGAAGGAGGCGAAAAAGTGATTTTACCAGGACGTTGTACTGAAAAACTGGAAGCAGATAATGGTGCATTATTAACGTATTTACAAAGTGGGAATGTCTGTTTAATATATAAAGGAACGAAGATTAATGTATCTGAGGGTAACATGCACGATCTTGAATTTACTGAACTGGTATACTCATCGTAAGTGTATGGTAGCATGTACAAACAAGATGAAACATAAATTTTCCTCTTCGTCCCCCTTCTTCTTCATGCATGCGCAGTCATCTGTATGCATAGTGTCGTTATTCTGTGTTGAGCAGCTACTGGAGTAACATGTCTTTGAGTACTTGTGCATCAACTATGGATACCAAGAAAAAGTACCTGTTAAATGTTGAATATGGACTTAATTCAATGAAAAACAAAATTAATTTGTATTGGACTGGATAGTCATACATTTGATTCAGTGATTCGTGTTGCTAAAGGACTTATGTTTGGAGTGGAGTTAAATTTGGCTGAGTGGGAGAAACTTGTACATTTGGTCACATTTATTACGTACGGACTATTTAAATTCCCAAGTGGAAATTACATTTATAAAATCTCTTGGTCGAAAAAACGAACTGGTGGTGCGAAAACTAATGGATGAAAAATTAGTGATGTTAGAGAAGAAAGGAACACTTTATGCTCCTCGAAATAGTTTGTACTTAACTTCAAGTGATTGGCTTTATTTCTTGGAAATATTAACGTAATTGAACATGCTGTGAAAAACAGTAAAGTTTGTAGGGTTATGCTACGTGAATATTTTGATTTGTGTGCAGATGCTATTCGTAATCATGTACAATTGCAGTGTCTTACATTTAGAGAACTTGCCGGAATCCATACCTGTGTAGATGAACAGTGATGTGAACATTGAGGATGAAAGATTAAAATTGGAAATGAAAGTATTTTGCAAAAAAAAAAAAGCTCATAGATTCAATTATGGCTGATTTATTTGATAGTGTACCGACACAGCCATTGTAGGGGGAAACCGATACTCAATCTTCGGAGGGTATCAATGAAGTGAACGTCTCTTCATAAAGAAGAAGAAGAAAATTGATTTGTTTTTTCATGTATACTAAACAACGTAATATCAAATGTAATAAAATATATAGAGAAAGTGAAATGTTTTATTTGTGTGCGTGTTTTGTGTTCGTTTCATATATCTCAATATGTTAGGATTTTTAATTTTTTTTATGATAAAAAAAATCCTAACATATTTTTCCTCGTATACAATTAGTAATATGTATAATAATAATAATAATAATAATAATAATAATAATAATAATAATAATAATAATAATAATAATAATAATAATAACAATAATAATAATAATAATAATAAATTCAAACTCTTGAAATGAATGTGAAAATAAAAGTTAGTATTTGAAATTATTATTATGATCATTATTATACAATTTTTCTTAAGTAGAATAGGACTTTATTTTTTAAAAAAACTAAAATACTTAATATTAAATTTTTAAAAACAAAAGTCCTATCACAATAATATTGAATTCACATACTTGGTTTATTTTACGAAAGAATAACTGATTAAGTATTTGAATTCATTACTATTATTATTATTTAGCTATGTGATTACATCATTGAATTAAAAAATCCCTTTTAGATTCTTTTTAAAAAAACACTATGAAATTCTTTAATTCAATGAGTTAAAAATAGGTTTTATGATATGTGTATTTAATTACATAATTGATCATAAAACATATTTATTTATTAGGAAATGGAGAAAATAAGAGATAAAACATTTGTTTTCAAAGAGATAAAGAATACAATGTATTTATTTATGATGAAACTATTTACACAATTGAAACGACGGTAAGTATAGTGCATTTTTAAAAGAGAGTACGTTAGATTTTTTTCATTATTCAGTTGATGATAACTTCAGAGTTGCCATATATTGTTCACTGATGATGTCCATACACATGTACATAGTCGTGTTGTCTTTTTTTGCACAGTTCAATTAATGATAACTTCACAGATGATACTACTGCTGTTGATGATGGTAATGAAACGTAGATAGAAGTCATACTGTACAATGATGATGTCCATACACGCGATAACGATCTTTTACTCGCTGAAATGAAAAAATTGAAAAACATAAGTTAAAATTTATTTTATCTATAATCATGAACAAATAAAACAACAAATGATAATATATACAAACACATTATAATATAGAAGAAGAAGAAATGGCTACCTGGAATAATAATAGCTAGAATTTTATTTATAATGAAAAAATAATCAAAACAAACAAAGAAGAAGAAAAATGAAGACATGATGATATGTATACAGGAGAAATGATTACCTGTAAAAGTAAATACAGCAAGCGACGATCATTTTTTTCTTTAGCTGATTAGAAAGTGTAATGAAATTCATTTAAGGACTTTCCTTTAGCTTTGAAGCAAAGAAAAAGATATGAATAATGGCCACATAGGGACGATTTCACACTTTGAATTTGTTTATTATTTAATGTATAAGAAATGGAATTTCTACGTAGAAATTGAATATGTTGCATTACATATGGAGGAAATCCAAATGTATAGAAGTAGTAAGCACGTCCATCAGTATGAATATATACGGAAATCCAGTGTGTGACAAGTTTGTTCGAGGGATCTGTATTTATGATGATAGCTGCTGGTAGTGGAGCACGTGTTGCTAATTGATTGGTTGCATATACGCCAACGAAATGATTGTGAAATAAAGAATTTGTTTGCAAAGCATTCAATAAATCTAGTGTAGAGGACATCATGTATAAAAATGCAGACATGTACTTATATGGTATGGTATTTAAATAACGTACCTTTAAAAATCCATGATGATGTTCCTCTGATCATCCACTTCCAAGAGAGATTGGAACTCGCCATACGTGATGCATGAGATAGGTGCTGGTAGAGGATTCTTAAAACGAACTTCCAGACGAACACATCCGTGACGTTAAGGTTCCAATGCTGCACAGCGCTGGCTTCTCCATCTTGAGTAATGTCGAATACAAAGATAGTTATCCTTGAGGAAAGGCAAGGCGAGGAATATTGTTGCCATGATTGGAAAAGTGAATACCTGATCCACAGAATAAGGTATGATATGAGGAAACATAGAGGTTGTTTTCGAAATTTGGTTGTAATGGTTTTGAAGGTACAGGTTTTCCATCAATGTATATAGAGAAAAAAATGGTGTCAAAATGTTTGAAATGAAATGGATTTCAAGTTTTTGTTCCTGTATAGGCATCATTTTGTGTAAACGCCACAATCACTCGAGTTGGTAATACTCCCATAAATAAATTATCAATTATTTTTGATTGAAGATCCTTTGGAATGACGAATGACTTCATTTGCACTCTTGTGAGAGGATATTTGGCTGTTGTTTATCGTAGAAGCTTGTTATGTCCTAGTTTTATTGTAGGACTAACTATAATCTTTTTAATATGTAAAGCAGCGTCTATAATATTCACTTTAGCCTCAACAGACGAATCACTAGCGATGAGACAAAAGTTTGGCTTTGCAGGAGTTAACTTGAGACGTAATTCTACTCCTTGGATTAAAAATTTATCCCGATTAAAATATCACAATGAGGGTCCAAGCATGCCGAATTTTGCACTTTTTTGTTAATTCATAACGTTGTTGAAATCCTCTATTACCACTAGATGTTGCATCCATATATCCAGCAGTATCTTGAAACCAGAATGCACATTGAAGATGAGTATTTTTAGCAGAATCGTCATAATTTAACAGCTTTTCAATGTATGATCGATATGGATGATTATGAGATGGAAATGAAATCAGTTTGTTATTTAAATACACTTCCACTTCACTAAGCATAGAATTTAAAAAGTCATTAATAGGAGCCACAGCTTTATCACTTTCAACAAATGCTGATCCATCAGGCTTAACGATTTGAGCTTCGACGTAAAGAAGAGTATGTGGTAGATCTATGTATTCATCACTTGTTCCTGGGATGACAAATTCTATAGGAGCATTATTAGCTAGAGAACTGATTGATTTGTATGTAACAACATGATTATCCAATATACTGGTTTGCGTTGGTGATGATTTAATCAAAATATCGTGTGATAACTTCCTCTTCTTGTAAGACTGATTTTTCTTTGTTTTCTGTGTACGTTTCCTCTTTCCCTTCTTCTTCTTCTTGCTATTGATGATGTGTAATGATGAAGGGTTAAAAATGGAATGATGTGTAATTCTTCCTTTCCTCCGTTGATATCCAGATCCTAGCATAGATTTCAGTTTAAGTTTTGCATTGTCTTGCAAGACGGATCTCGCTTCACCCATTCGTTGGGGAAAGGATTCGTTAATAGGTTGTTTATCGACGATGACATCAGTAATAACGTTTGCTTCAGATTTTAATAATTCATATCCTACAGTTTTAGCTCATTGTTTTACTAATGGCGTGACAGAACGAAATAATCCTCCAAGGAAACTTCCAATACCATGTCCAACTTGATAAGGGGATCCAACATAAAGGTTTCCAGTTCCATAAAGATCTTGTTTTTCATAATATTGTAAATGGGGATCATTCATATTTGTTAATGTTGACGCACTGGTCGAAAATGTAGTTTAGCGCATACAGCCTGTACTATCTCTTATATCTCTTTTAATGTGTTCAAAATGCATCTTTTCTATAGGCACATAATGTGGAGGATTAAAAATTTCTATAACACTACTTCCAAATGTATGATTCAAAGGATTCATATTTATGATACGTAATAATGCTGCTACTGTATCTCCAACAAATACAGATTGAATTATATCACAATACACATACATTGTAGATGGAAGTCCTTACCGTAAATTTGGAATGCTTTGGCCTTGTTTCATATCCTTTAAATCAACGTTTGGATCAAACCCCAACATCGCACTAACACTTGGTGATAATGCAACGTCTACATCTATGAAGTTCTACATTTAAGAAGACGTCGTATAAAGCAGGTATTAATCTCCCGAGTATAGGAAATATGTAAATTTGTAAATCTGTTGTACGTATTAATTATCTTTATCAATTCTGATGTGTCGGTGTAATAACGTAGAGGAATAGTTATACATTTCCATTCATCACCTTTTGCAGGTTTGCAAAAAAAAATATTATTTTCTTCAATAATATTTAATATTGAATTCGGATAATGAATTTCAACAATAGCCACTTCCCACTTTTCACGGAATTCCATTCTTCGATGACGTTTCGTAGTGTATGATGTTATAGTGTTGTCAGGAAAATATTCCATAGAACTATTACTGGGAAGCGTAACGTAAAAATTTTCATCAGGTTCCATTGCACTTCTCGATCTTCATTACGGCTGATATAGGTGTCCAGGAATCGAAAGAAGAAAAATATCCTTTCCAATGAACAAGATATTCTTTTCTGCTGCCTTTTCTTGTACGAATGATTTTATCTATGCAAAACGTCTTTGATAACGTCACAGGTTGTAATTCCTCTTTGAAAAATAATCCATCCAGAATCTTCTTCACTTTAAATATTTCCCAAGTCCAATTTTGCATATACCCTTTATCAAATGTACGTTTAGTTTTACTAATTCGTACTGTATCACCAATCTTAAAATGATTTGACGGATTTGGATTCTTTTTCTTCTTCTTTATTTATTATCATACTGATAATGCCATTCTTGTAGTAGGTTATTTTGAGAAACATTTTCAGGTGACATCTTTATGCTTGAATGATAACCTTCATTGTATGATCTCACAAGAAGAGGTAATACATTTAAATAATTATACTTTTGATACTTTGTAAAATACTTCCACATTTTTTCTTTTAGAGTTCTTTTAAAACTTTCTATAATAATACCTTTTATATAAGGATTTTTAGTTGTAATATGTTTTATTTTGTTGCCCTCTAAGTACTTTTGTATTGCTTTCTTAGTAAACTCACTTCCTTTATCTGTTCGGAATGTAATTGGCTTTCTGTCTTTGAACACAATTTCCAATGCTTTTAAGACATCATTTGTACTTTTAGATTTTAATGGCACAGCCCAGGCATATCGACTGAACACATCTATTACTGTAAGAATATAACGATATCCATCATTAAATTTATTAAGAGATTGAAGATCATTAATATCACTCCCACTCATCATCAATGTTATTCACTACATAGAAATCTCTTTTAAAACGACGACGTACAGGATTCAGTAACGTATATGTTGTTTGTTGCAGTAACCATCTTCTTATACAATGTATAGGAATTTTCTTTGTCGCTATCCACAATTTTTTAACAGTTGAAAACGAGGCAGGATGTGAAGGGTTGTAGTAAATCTTGCTTAACTGTTTGTTTACGGTTTCAACCTTGACTATACTGGACGTTTAGAGGCACGTTTCCTTTTCCTTATAGGAGATATTACTTTTTTTCTTCTTCTTCTTCGTCGTCTTCTGGAAACGATTTCAGAAGTATTTTTCAACTTGAGGATGATGCTGTTGGTGATGCTTTAGTTCGTCGTATAATATATGACAAACGTTTTGGATTTCCAATAAGTTCTTGAGGTGTGTTATTAGAAGAGAAATAAATACAAAATTTCTCCCATCCCGGTGGATTTGTGCGTTTCCGGGGTCGCGACACATCAGAAATTAAATCTACAATGTGAGATCCTTCTAGTTTATCACTTCTGATGTAAACAGTTCCTTTATTTTCCCACGTGATATTATGATCATATTTCGTTCTATGTAGTAGTAATTCAGCTCTTTTACGAAACATTTTGAGTATAGATAATAATATTTCTTCTTCTTCAGGCTTCTCTGATTTATATGACGTAATCGAAAGTGTCACAGGTTCTTCCTGTTTTCGTATTAAATGTAAATACTTTTGAAGAATATTATTATATTGATTCCACTTTTCTTCATCACTAAGCAATGATAACCGTAAAACCTCTCGCATTTCTTAATCCAAATTTGATTTACGTTTCTCCAGGGCTGATGATGATGATGATTCTGGTGTTTGTATACGATTAAGAACTTCAGGTGGAACTAAAACCATCTTCATTGCGTGTTCCATTTCACTAACGGAATAGTAAACTTGATAATGCACCAGTTAAAATACGTGCTAATAATGCCGGTAGAAATCCACCCTGCTGTTGCACTAATAAATGCTTCTTCTTCCTTTGAATGGAGTTTCCTTTCTTCAGAAGATAACGAAGCCTACTATTGTATCGCATTAATCTTGCTTTCTGTGTCTTTGTAAGAGGTACATTCCTTTTTAATACATTATAACAACATTCGCAAATACTTCGAATCACTGAAGAGTCTGCATTGGCCAGTATAGCTTTACGTAATTTAGGACTTGCTTTGCTCAGCGTACGAAGAAGATCTCCGTGTTTTACTCTTGGAGACATATTGTCAGAATTAACACACATAGTTTATAACAAACATTATAAACACATCTTCTTCTATTTCGTTGGAACACAAACGTAATGATAAATATCACCAGGAAATATATTTGTTTGAAAATGAAATTCATCTGGCGCATCCTGTTTTTAATCAATAAACAAATATACATATGGTAACTTTGTTGCGTCGTTAAAACTTTCTTGAAGAAATTTTGTATTCTCATTAGTTAGTTGATAACTCAAATGTTTAATTTGTGATTTATCTCTTGAATTTTTAAATAATACAAGATAGGAACAATTCAAGCTCATATCTCTACTTCCTTTTCCCTGATGAAATATGTTTTGTGTAATAAATAGTAGACTAAGATTTCTATGATGAGAACCCTTTGTAAAGAAATCAACTATATTGCACACCAACTATATCAACCAATTCACACAGTTGATCATCAATAATAATAAGATATGGTCCAGTTTCAGGTAAAAAGTCTTTGGTTCGAGGTAATCCTTTAATAAATTGTACTTTTGTCGAAATTTCTCGGTATGCATTTTGCCATTCTGCATAGTACCAATAAATGTGACGAAACGATGTATTAACCATACGTGATAAATTGGACAGGAATCGTATTACAAAGGAAGTTTTTCCACATCCACTTGGTCAGGCAATAATACATGAAAAGGGATGCTTCCACGTCGTGTCCATTCTAAAGAGTATGATCATTCTTTCTTCATACGTATATTTTAAAGGGCCTTATTACATTTCTCTTTTTCTTTTGTTGGAATTAGTGTAGCCATATGGAAGACTATCATATGAATTTGGTATTCTACGTCGTTTTATATAATTTATCTTTTTTTTTGTTTCGGGCAAGCTGACGGTAGTATGGTCTTTCTTATGGCATTTTTTTTCTCATTGGTTATTTTCACTTCAGTGGGACGAGATTCTTCTTGTTCTCCGGCCTCCTCTTCACTATCTACTATCATTTTCTTCATTGCATCAAAACTTAGGTGTTTTGAAGATTCATAGTTTAATGGAAAGCCCCGTATCTTGCATACTTGAAACTCCTTCTTCGTACTGTGATCAAAAATACGTAATCCATAGTTCTTGGACCTAGCCGAGACGTATTCTGAAATATAGGCCTCTTTACCATACTCGAGTACTTCATTCGTTAAATCACCTAAAAAGTCAACAGTTTGGATTGTAGTTTCACCAGGTTTTTGCGTATAAATGATTGAATGTGTATCAAAATACAATACTCTTTCTTGCAGTTGATCTAAATACTTGTACAATTCTAATTATGCTTGTGCTGTTATGTACGCGACTATGACGACGTTTACTGTTGGTAGTGAAACAGGACCTTCATCTGTGTATTGCCAATATACATATATATCATCATTTACTGGAAATATTGATGAACGTCTATATAATGAGATGTTAATTTCTCATATAATTCCTTTGGATCATAATAATGCTTACATGACCCATGTTCTCACGTTGTCCAAATTTTCCCCAAAATGAATTTAGCATTAATTTAGCTAAATTCCTAACTGCTGGATTATGTTGAATTTTATTTTCAACGAGACGTATTCCTTCCTTTTCATAAAACTGATGAATGTACTTCTGCTTTAGGTCATCTGTTTCACACCATGTTGGCCATCCACTAGCTTCCGTTTTTGCTTTCAGGAAGGTGTTTATGTACTCTGCAAATAAGCCGTCCCTTTTTTTGTTTCTTCATCATATTGAATAACATCATAAAATGCCCAAATTTCATGAATATTTATTATTTTGTATCCTTTTCCTAGTGCTTTTCTTAGTTCATCTGCTACCCATGTACCATGTAGAACTCGGTGTTCATCGCTGTGATTACAAGATGACTGGTTTAATTCATCACAACATGTACGACAAAGTAGAAACATCAATCTATCTTTTGATTTGTTAGTGAGTACTGTGTGTAAGAGGTTTTTTGGAGTTAGAATACTTAGTTTAACTAATCCTTCTACTTCTTCAATGGTGGGAATATTTGAATCTCCAGGCAGATAGATAGTAGGATGACGAATTGGAAACTTCTTAGTCTTACAGATATGTGGGTACAACGATATAACATCTTTGTTTTGAATTGTTTCTCCTTCAGATTCTTGTGCTTTATGACACAAAGGTATGGCATTCGCACGTCCTCCATAAAAAGCGTCACGAGGATTTAATGGTGTTTTCATTCTATATGGATGATTACTAACATACTTCTTCATATTTTCATTTCCTGCCAATTGTTTTTTTTTAAATTCACACCCTCATATTTCATGCACTTCACAGAGAAAATCTTTTAATTTTTGAATTTTCTTCTTTGTTGCTTCATATCGAAATTCCATGGTATCTGTAGCATTATTATAAATGGGTTTTCGTCTGTCGTTAGGGTATCAGTAGATACACACATGGACCCAATCGCCCTCATATTCCCATACTTGTATTCTTCCTGTATTCGGATCTGTCCATACACCATCTACTTTCATTGATACAATTCGTTTTTCCTTACTACGTGCAGCATTGGTAATCTGTATGTTCCTTGTTTTTTTCTTCCCAAGCTATCCATTGTACTACTTCAACTGATTGCACATCTTTCCATCAATACCCGTTCTCTGGTATGATACCAATCGTATTTTCCTTTAAGAAATTTCTACGATATACCAAATTACATGCACTGCCGATTGTAATGCATTCAAGGAAGGGATTTACATTTGTTTCAGACTCAAATGTATTCATAAAGGAAATGCAAGCTTGGTGTAATACTTCAACATCCTGTACACATATCTGATAAATTCTTTTTTCATTTTAAATGTATCGTTTCGATGTTCAGTCTATCATTGGAGAAACTTGCGTCTTTCGTCTACTTTCATGGTATTTGCTCCATAATATATAATGTCTGGAAGTGTACCTTCATATGTTTGGTTCTCACGTCGATTGAAAAAGTGTTGGAAATATCCTTTGCACGATTGGAGACCAAATGCACCACATAATTTACTTAAGGCCATGGGAAGAAAGCTTAGTGAATCAATGAATGTTACGTTCCCTATTTTAAGAGATATAATTTTCGCCCCATTCATGATTACTTCTGGAATCCAATTCATCTTCCCAACCATGGTCTTAATGATGAAATGTGCATCATAGCCCCTAGAATTATAGGCCACACATGTTACTGATTAATGTTTGGATGACGTTGTTGAAGGTGTTTGAGAAAGTCTTCTATTACATTTTCTCCATCAAATATATTTACTCGTCTTCCACAAACGATACAATTATTTTTGTTGTTGTTATCTTCATAAAAACAGTAACATTATGTTGATTAGCCAAGACATTAGGTATATGTTCATATATGTTTACGTCCTCCTCTTCTATTTTCGTGTCTTGTGTACATTCAATATCATAAAATACAATCAAATCTTTCTTCTCCATGATAATTTTGTCATTGGCTTTTCTGATTTTCTTCTTTCATTCACTTTCGTGTAACATTCGTGATTGGGTGGTACTATAGCATAGCAAATGTTGCAATAAGTTTCTCCACATACGTAAAAACCTTTTTCTTTCACTACATAAACTTTCAAACACTGGGCACAACATTTCACAATGGAACATAAAGGCTTTCCATTTTGATACGGCGCTGACTTGTGACAGTCATAGCATGACTGGGCATAAAATTCTCGATTACATTCATTGCAAGTAATATGAGTTTGTTTAAAGTCACATGGTGGCTTCTGATTGCAACGATAACATTCAGCTGTACAATGTTTCAAATGTTCATGCTTGTTTTCATATTTCTTATGACAGCTTTCGCAAAATAACTACAGCTAAAACATATTTTCAAGCTTTGAATGACATTGTAATTGTTATCTACGAAGAGTAAGTTTAAAGGTGTTCTTTCATTATCACTTCGTGGTGCTTCAAACATAACATCACTTCCCGAAAAGCCCCTATACACTGTAATTTTATAATCCTTTAAATATTCCTAAAATTTACGAATTTCCGGAATTCCACCACCATGACTGAGATCTACATCAGCAGATTCACACAGGTCTTCTGCTTCTTTTTCAATTATATATTTATACTGATTTACATATCTTCTGTATTCGGCTTGATTTGTTCCCTTTTATTTTTTTAAGCCAATGACAACGACGATTGCATGTGCTAAAGACCTTGTACCTTTGTTCTTAATTGTAACAATACCACGTTTTGCCGTTACATATTCCTCGGTATTCATAATATGTTGTTTCAATCCACCTTGTCCTCTCGGCATGCGTACATGATGAAAATTTACGATGCAACATTCATTTATACGAAAAGCCTAATTACTTCTACAGTACTTTCTCGTAACTTGTCCATAGAATTTCCGATAGGAGATTTCTTGCTTCTATGAACGATAACCATAAAGGGTGGTGTCATTCTCTTTCATTTGTGATTGTTATTCCTACTTAATCATGTTGGTTCACATTACGTAGCAAATAATATATTAGAGCCCGTAGACTTGTTTCAATTGCAGTAAAAGGATTCTCACTTGCACGCACGGGGGCTAGGCGGCATCTTAACATTGTACTCACCGTATTGTATCTTCTGTATTTTCTTCTGCGTTCTTCTATTATATGGAATCTATTGTTTCCATCATTACGTCTTTTATTTCCAAATCCTACTTGCACATTTGAGTTTCGTTCTGCTTCAAATGCGAATAGCAACTCGTCCAATCTTTTTTCTATTTCCTCCATCGATTTCTATTTCTGTATGTTCTGTATTAGCCTCTGCTAATATTTCCATAATTGATGGATATATTACTTCTTGTTCTTCTTCTCCTTCTTTTTCAGGATTAGGAAATAAATTGGTAATCAATTTTTCTAGCTCAGTTTCGTAGAACTCATCTTCTTCTGTCTTCTTCTCTTCCTCATTGTAAGTCTCTCCTATTATTTGGGAGAACGTAAGATTTAGCAATTCTTTTTCTTCTTCTTCTTCTTCTTTTGTCCTTTCTTCGATGTCTTCTTCTTCTTTTGCTCCTTCTTGTAACCATTTTTTAATTTGAGAAATACGATCGGATGCTTCCTCTTCTTCTTCTTCTGTTATCATTCTATTACCTGCACTTTGCAATATTTCTAATAATTCTTCATATTCTTCTTCTTTTTCTTCTGCAATTTAAATTTCACTAGTTGCATCTCTTTCTTCTTCTTCGGTATTGATGAAAATCTCTTCTTCTTTCTTCTTCTTCTTCTTCTATGTGTTCTTCCTCCTTTTTTGTACCCTTCATTTCATCTTCTTCTTCCTTCCTTTCATAATGATCTTCTTCTATTCCGATTACGGCATCTATTTCTCTTAGAACTTGCGTCTCTTTATTTATTACCATCTCCTCTTCTTTTTCTTCTTCTATGTCATTAATAAATGCAGTAATCTCTTTTATTAACTCTTGCGTACACTTGTTTTTCATTTTTACTCCCCAGATTTATATACGTAATGCAAAAAATAATTTCCAATATGTATATGTAAATAGTGAATAGAGGATATAAGTATTATTTAAAATGGAATATAAATAAAAGTGCTTTAAAAGAATCTATGAATAAATAAAAAGGGCTATATATAAGTAAATAACAAAGGAATAATAATATCAGGAAGGATAAGAAAAGTCTAATACACCTATCTTTATTTGTATTAGTAGTAGAAAATGGATCGATCTGGGCTAACCTGGAACAGTATAGAATAACTCAGAAGCCCCTGGGAAATTAAACACCTTACACCGTGAACCCACGGTCTTTTACGACCTCCATTTTAGGGGTGAATTTATTCCCTTTTATGAGCACTTTTTATGGGGGTGTACTCCTTCTCTTTTATGAGCACCTTTTAGGATGAACCCGTTCCCTTTTATGAACATATTTTCCAACCCCTATTTGAACACACAGCGGAACATAGCACAGCTAATAAAAGAGTATGGCTCATTTTTCAACTCTTATTTTACCATAACAGAAATATAGCGAAGATTAAACATAGTCCATTTTAAGGGGTGTACTCATCTCCACCCCTCATTGAACATATCAGAAATAGCAGGGGTGCACTCGTTCTAATGTAACATAGCAGTTGGCTTATTTTTCCACCCCTATTTGAGCATAGTACATTTTTAGGGGTGAACTCGTTCCCTTTTATAAGCACTTTTTCAACCCCTATTTGAACTTAGCAGAGAATACATAAAACTACTCCAACCCCTATTTTAACATCCTACATAGCAAAAACTACTAAGACAATAATGAGGGTGTACTCGTTTGTATTCGCTCTACCCCTATTTTAATATAGCACTGATTTCGTTTCCCAACCCTTAATTGAACATAGCACATAACACATAGCAGACATAAGACTACGGGGGTGAACTCGTTTCCAACCCTTATTTGAACATAACGAACATAGCAGAGAATAGAGGTGGTGAACACACAGCAGAGCGGAGAATACATAAGATACGTTCCATTTTCCAGCCCCTATTTTTAATTACGAAACATAACAAGGGTGTGTTCGTTTTCAACCCCTTAGCATAAGACTATGTAACATAGCAGAACTAGTAAAAGAGTATGGCACATTTTTCAACCACTATTTCAACATAGCACATAACACATAGCAGACATAAGACTACGGGGGTGAACTTCTTCTCATTTTTCAACCCCTATTTGAACATAACAGATAATACATTCGAACCCTATAGCAAAGATTCTTTTAAGGAGTGAACTTGTTCTAACCTATATTTGAACATAGCAGAGATTATTTAAAGATTGCAAAGGAACGCAAACTTCCGTGTCTTGTTATCAGTTACATAATAACTTCCGCCATATGTGGATAATTCTCATTACGTCATTCATCCGGATTTTAAAAACATTGAGCTAGTTTTCTCTTTAACAGACAATACTGATTTAATAGTATAAAGTGTCATTCAACGATAGGATTTTAAAAAAGGTGAATCCCCGACCGTGACCTAATATCATCTTTATTGCGCAATATTACGTAATGCAATGATACAGGTATATGTTGATCGCTCGCGGTATAACTTGTCATTCAACGATAGGATTTTAAAAAAGGGGAATCCCCGACCGTGACTTGATGATATCATCTTTATTGCGCAATATTACGTAATGCAATCGCACAGGTATAAAACACTGATCGAAACGTTCATTTTTAATCAGTTCCTTGTTGGTGTTTCAGATGTAAAGTTCTGATTTTTTGTGTGGTTTTATTAGTGTGGTTTTGTTTTTAGGTAAGACATCTTATGACAATAATATCATATTATAAAAAGTCACTTTTGAATTATTATAGTAACATTGCGTTATTTAAAAAAATGGCCACGAAAAAGGTTAAACCAAATACTTTCAATTCACCAACTGATACTCTATTTAATAATAATTTGAAAAAAATCATTTTAAAATGTGATTCTGGATAGTGGATGTTTTTTAAATAATAAAAGAAAAGACTGTTTAGATATATTAAAACAGGAACAAACTAATACATCTTTTAAAGTAAATTTTTCTTTGGCTACAACTTGTGTAAAACCAGTAGATTTAGAAACATGTAGATTCTTTGTAAATAGTGGTAACGAAATTATTTTACCAAGTACAGATGTGAATTCTGTAATTGAAAAACTATTTAATAAAATTTTAGTTGAACAAGAAAACAGAGCAATTACGAAATCAGGGTGGTCTTTATGTTCTGAACCAAACCATCACTTAGAAATAAAAATCAGTAAATATCATCCCCTGCCAGCTTCATCGTTTATAAAATTGCCTCAATGGATTTTATCTAAAAAGAATTGTGTTCTAAATATTCAAAATAACGATAATAGATCTTTTATGTACTGCATTCTTGCTGCATTATATTCAGTAAAAGATAATCCACATCGTGTGAATAATTACATACAATATATTAATACTTTATTACCGTTATTTGAAAATACGAATATAAAATTCCCCGTTGAAGTAGCACACGTAAGCAAATTTGAAAATATGTATAATTCCGTATTTACTAATAAACAAATATCTATTAATATATATGGCATTAATTATGATAATGAAACAATTTTTCCGTTACGTATAAGCGAAAATACAGGTGTATCTAAACATATAGATCTACTGTATTGTGAAGAAAATTTCAATAGTCATTATTGTGTTATAAAAAATCTCAATGCGTTATTGAAAAGTCCTAAAGAGAAAACTTATATAAATTTGCTTCAATGGATTTTATCCACAAAATGTGTTATAAATATTGAAAATAACGTTAATAGATGTTTAATGTACTGCATTCTAGCTGCATTATATCCTTTAAAAGATAATCCACATCGTGTGAATAATTACATACAATATATTAATACTTTATACTGTTATTTGAAAAAACGAATACAAAATTCCCCGTTGAAGTAGAACACATAAGCAAATTTAAAAATATGTATAATTTTGTATTTACTAAGGAACAAATTTCTATTAATATATATGGCATTGTTTATGATAATGAAACAATTTTTCCATTACGTATAAGCGAAAATACAGGTGTATTTAAACATATAGATTTACTGTATTGTGAAGAAAATTTCAATAGTCATTATTGTCTTATAAAAAATCTCAATGCGTTATTGAAAAGTCATAAAGAGAAAACTTATGTAAAATTGCCTCAATGGATTTTATCCACAAAATGTGTTATAAATATTGAAAATAACGATAATAGATATTTTATGTACTGCATTCTAGCCGCATTACATCCAGTAAAAGAACACTAACATCGTGTGAATAATTACATACAATATATTAATATTTTATTACCGTTATTTGAAAAAAACGAATATAAAATTCCCTGTTGAAGTAGCACACATAAGCAAATTTGAACATATGTATAATTTCGTATTTACTAAGGAACAAATTTCTATTAATATATATGGCATTAATTATGATAATGAAACACTTTTTCCGTTACGTATAAGCGAAAATAGAGGTGTATTTAAACATGTAGATTTATTATATTAAAACTCTCATTATTGTTTAATAACAAATTTAAATGGTTTAGTTAGACATCAGTTAGGTACTCATCAAACATTTATTTGTAGACGATGTTTAGTATCTTTTTATAACAAATCAAAATTAGATGAACATGACAAATTATGTAAAGAACACACTCCAACCAAAATTAACATGCCGAAACAAGGAGAGGTTTTAAATTTCGAAATCTGAAATTGTTATTACAGAATGATGTGATAATAGTTGCAGATTTCGAAAGTTTATTAAAACCTATAAATATACAAATTGGATCTAGTACAATACAAATTCAGGAACATATACCATGCAGTTTTGGTTATATTGTATGTTGGAGTAACAAATATATGAAATCAGATTTAGTTATTTATCGGGAGGAAAATGTATCGAAAAGTTTATGTCTGGTATGGAGAATGAACTAAGAAAAATAATAAACATATTAGATCAACAAAAACCAATAATACCATTAAATAGTTCTCAGTTACAGGAGTATAATCTATCCACTGAATGCTCTGTTTGCGATGGTAAATATATGAGTAACAATAGAAAAGTTAAACATCATAACCATTTAACTGGGGAATATATTGCCACAGTGTGCAATAATTGCAATTTGCAAATTAAACGTCAGAGTAATTTTATCCCTGTATTCTTCCATAATTTATCTGCCTATGATGCACATTTATTTGTGAAAGAACTAGGTTGCACACCTGGAAATATATCTGTAATTGCTGAAAGCACTGAGAACTACATCACATTCTCAAAACATTTCAATTTTAATGGTAGACCTAACGAGTTACGTTTTGTACACTTATATAAATTTCTTCCGTGCAGTCTCAAAAATTTGGTGTGAAAATTAAAACCTGAGCAATTCGTATATACAAAGCAATATTTTCCCGATGATAAGTTCCCTTTAATTCTCCGTAAAGGAATTTATTATTATGATTACATAACAAATTTAAATACATTTAAAGAAACTGAATTTTCTGAAAGAGAGGCATTTAATAGCAAATTGAATGGAACACAAATTTCCGAGACCGACTATCAATATGCAAAACTGATTTGGCGTGTGATTAAGTGTCAAAATTTAGGGGACTACCATTATCTATATTTAGAATGAGATGTACTTCTCACAGCAGATGAGTTGGAAAATTTTCGAAAGACGTGTTTAAATGCATTTTGTAATGATCCAATTAATTGCTTTACTGCACTTGGTTTGACATGGCAAGCCATGTTATATAAAACAAAAATTGAACTTGAACTTTTATCAGATATCAATATGTATACCTTTGTAGAAAAATCGATTCGCGGAGGTATTACACAAGCTGTATTAAGGTATGCCAAAGCTAATAATCCCTACGTACATGATTTTGATGCGGAAAGAGAAAAATCTTATTTACTGTATATTGACATGAATACTCTGTACGGACTATCAATGATTGACTATTTACTATATGGTGGTTTTCGGTGGGAGGATAAAATTGACAATTGGCAAGACAAGAATAAAATTATCAATTGGCCCACGGATAGTGAATGTTTTTTTTTCTAGAAGTGGACTTAGAGTATCCAAATTATTTACACGAATACCATTCTGATTTTCCGTGTGCTCCCACTAATGAAGTTCCACCGAATGGTAAATACTCAAAATTACTATTAACACTTAAATCGAAATCGAATTATATCTTGCATTATAGAGTATTACAATTTTATCTAAAAAATGTTTAATATTGGTAAAAGTACATAAAATATTATGGTTTCGTGAATCTAAATGGCTTGCATCTTATATACAAGAAAATACTCAACTTCGTGCAAATGCCACAATTGAATTTGAAAAAGATTTCTATAAGTTATTAAATAATTCTGTATACGGAAAGACAATGGAGAATGTACGAAAACGCATTGATATAAAATTAATTAACAATGAAAAAAGTGTAAAAAATTTGTAGCTCCAGATCAGTTTCAAAATTGGGTAAAATTAGGAGATAATCTTGCATTATTCCATATGTTAAAAAAATCTGTAACACTAAATAAACCAATCTATGTAGGAGCTACAGTTTTAGAACTATCAAAATTAGCAAAGTATGAATTCCATTACAACATAATGAAACCTCGATATGGAGATAAGATTAGTATTACTTACATGGATACTGACTCTTTCATTTACTACAATAAAACCGATGATATTTATAAAGATATAAAAGACATGAACGAATATTTTGATACTTCTAATTATGCAGAAAATCATGCTTTATATAACACAAAAAATAAACACGTTTTAAGTAAAATTAAAGATGAGTTTAATGGAGTTCCTATCATTGAATATGTTGGTTTACGAGCAAAAAACTATGCAATAAAAACTGATGACAATAAAGAATTGAAAAAAATGTAAAGGGATCAAGAAAAATGTAGTTAAAGAACAAATTACGATTGACGATTATAAATCATGTCTATTTCAAAACGAAACCATTCATAAAACACAATTTGAAATTAAAAGCAAATATCACAATATTACAACAAATCAGGTAACAAAATTAGCGTTAGATCCGTATGATGACAAGAGAAAAATTTTAAATTGTAATATACATACGGTTCCTTTGGTGTATCATAATAAAGATTTAACATGTGAGATTCGTATATTGTAAATATATTTTAGTTTTTGTATATATTAGTATTGATAAACAAAAATATGTCACAATCAGTTCGAGAACAAATAGTTGCAGAATTACATAAAAGTGCAAGACGAAACTATCCTCGAATACCCGTTATAACGAAAGGAATTCATGATTTATGGCAAGCTGATTTAGTTGAAATGAATAGTGGAAAATTGAAAGGTCTAGCAAACATTAATCGAAATTTCAAATATTTATTAACTGTGATAGATACATTCTCTAAGATGCTTGGGCTATTCCTGTGAAAAATAAAACTGGGAAAGAAATTACACAAACATTTATAACAGTACTGAGAAACGCAAACAAAAGCCCCAAATTTTTACAAACTGACAGGGGTCGAGAATTTTATAATTCAGAGTTTCAGAAGGCGATGAAACAAAATAATTTAAACATTATTCCACGTACAGTGATGTAAAAGCAAGTAGTATTGACAGATTTAATAGATCATTACGTAATTTAATGTGAAGACAATATACATTGCAGGGAAATAATAAATGGATTGGCATTCTGCCGGAATTACTACATAAATATAATAATACTATTCATTCCACTATTAAAATGAAACCTATCGACGCCATTAAAAAAGAAAATCAAAAACATCTATTGACAAACATCTATTGCAAAAAGTTTTCTGTGATAAAAAGAAAAAGAAAAAATTTAAGATAAGTGAATATGTAAGAATTAGTAAACTTAAGCGTCCTGGTTTTGATAGAAGTTTTACACGCAATTGGAGTACAGAAATTTTTCGAATTGATTAAGTTTTCCTCACTAATCCTCCAACATATCACTTAATAGACTCAAATAATAAACCTATTGAAGGAAGATTTTACGGACACGAATTACAATTAACGAAATTTCCAAAAACATATTTAATTGAAAAAGTTTTGCGAAAGAAAAATAATAAGGCCTATGTGAAAAGGTTAGGTCTGCCAAAAAGTGAAAACCCTTGGATTGATTTAAAGCATACTATATTGTAAAAAAGAAGAAAAATCAAGAATTTATAGATGAAGCATGTCGTCACAAGTATTTCAAAAAGTGAATTTTATATTTTAAATTCTAGCAATTTACCATCATCATCATCACGAGGTCTATCAGTATCACAAGTAAAAAGTATATTAAATCAAATTTGTTCTTCAACAAACGCTGTTTTTATGTAAAGGAGAAAAGAAAGCAAAATATTTAAAAACGCTATTTAAAATAAATGTAATGTATCTGTAATAGAGAGAAAAAATATGGAATGGAAAATTCCTTTTACATGTATATTAGCAGGTCCTACAGTCTGTGGAAATCATATTTTGTTAAAACATTTCTTGACCATTATAGTAAGTATTTGAAAATATTGTATGGTGTTATGGTGAATGGCAACCATTGTATGATACTCTTTCAAGCTGTACGTTTAAAGAAGGTTTACCTCAAAATGAATTTCAAGCACACGAGGGTCCACATCTTGTCATTATTGATGACTTCATGCGTGAGTGTGAACATCGGATTGTAGATATTTTTACTAAGGGTAGCCATCATAGAAATATAAGTGTAATATTTATAACACAGAATATTTTTCATCAACAAAAAGGAATGTGGGATATTTCGTTAAATTGTCATTATATTGTTTGTTTTAAAAATCCTAGAGACCAAGCTCAAATTAATTATCTCGCACGACAATTGTATCCAGGTAATACAAAATTTATTCAACAAGCATATCAAGATGCAACTCGAATTGCACATGGTTATTTACTTTTTGATTTAAAACAAAATACTCCTGATGAGCAGCGAGTTCGAACAAATATCTTTCCAACATATTCTTTTAATTATGTTTATGTGCCTGTAAAAAATAATTCCAATATGGTTTATATTCTAACAACTATTTGTGCTTTAATAGCCGTAAAAAATGATTAGTAAGGAAAATGCACATTTGTTAAAACTTTTAGCAAAGTCAAAACCGAAAGCACGTAAGCCAATTTTACAAAATGCAGATCCTGTTTTAATTCGCTCTATTTGTGAATGTTCCTATAACGTATTACAGGGAAGTGTTCCATCAAATAAAACAGAGTTAAATAAGCTAAAAAATATAAAAAGGAATTGAGATATTTGGTGAAAAAAGGCCCGTCATTAAAACAAAAGAAAAACGAATAATTATACAAAAAGGTGGTTTTCTTACTGCACTGCTTGCACCTATCTTAGGAGGTATACTATCTAGTTTAATTAAATAATTATGCAAAACGCACAAAAACTTATTTTAATCTCAGCAGAAAAATTACATCATTATCAAACGATATCTAATCTTGATGATGAAATGAAAGAAATTTTAAATAATAAAAGTTTAAATGCAGAAGAAAAATCGATAAGATATAGAGAAGTCTTACAAAATATTTAAATATAATTCAAAAACCGGCAGCAGTTACAACAACAGCAACTACTACTACTACTACTACTACTATTGATAAAGAGGAGGATGAAGAAGAAGAAGAGGAGGAGGAGGATGAAATAATATCTACTGTCCCTGAAATTTGTAAACTGTAAAGCAAGACCTTTATTACGTAAATTGAAACAAAATCCAAATATTCAATGGAACGATAATGGAAATGTGAATGTTAATAATAATTTAATTTGCAGGTACAAATATAGTGGATTTGATATCCGATTTTGTTAGATGTCGTAAGAAAAATATTTCAGTTGCCGGTTGGAAACCTTTTGCTACATTATTAGCAAAAGCCAATATACCCTTAGAGTACATTGGTAATCCTCAACGAATAGATTATATTAGAAAACTCACAGAAGACGAAGAGGACGAAGAGGATGTTCCTCCACCCCCTAAACGCAAATGGCATACTTATAAGCAATAATACTAATATTCTATTGTAATGTAGTGATATTTTTGAGCATATAGAAAGAAAGATGAATGAGCCGTACTTTAAATACTACACTAATCAAGCAGGAGGTGGTTATAACGTGTATAAAGGTACAACATATCAAGAAGTTTATGGCATTGGTAGTTTTCTAGGAGGTTTACTCCGTACTGTATTTCCTTTATTAAAACAAGGTGCAAAAAATGTTGGTAAAGAATTGATACGTATAGGAATTAATGTAGCAGGAGATGTAGTAGATAATAATAGACCTATTGAAGAGTCTTTGCAAAATCAGTGGCAAGAAGCTAAAACAAATTTAAAAAAACAAAGCTCAAAATAAATTAAATCAGGTGTTGGAAGGATCTGGAAGAAAAAGGAAAAGAAAAAATCCAAAGATATTTTTGATTGATTATGGAGCAAAGTGATCTCATACTTTTTTTTGATCTCATACTTTCTAGCAATAGTTCTATGGAATATTTTCCTCAAAATACTCTTGCTTGTTATACAACTAAATTATATCATCCTGTTGTACTAGAGAAGGGAGTGTGGGAAACAGCTGTTGTTGAATTACATTATATAAGTTCATTTCAGAATGTTTCCAAATATACAAATAATATTTATTACCGTACCATGAATACAAAAAAACTGGAACATAACTCAAATCTTACCAGGCCACTATTATCATGTTGATGATATTCTATCTCAAATTAATCATAAAAGTTATATATTAAATTTACAATTAAAAGTCAAAGCATCTGTAAAACGAATTGAGGTTAATAGAGTAATAAAAGATCAAGAGAAGCATATAGAATTACGCCTATCTCCTGAACTAGCCAGAATACTAGGATTTGATCATATACAGCAGGAAGATATAGCAGTTGTTCATCATACTCGTTATCCACCTGATTTACAAAACTCGCTACCTACACTTTTGTATATTTACAGTGATATTGTAGAACCACAAATGGTAGGTGACACCATAGCTCCATTGTTACGTATTATAAATACAAACATTAAGAACATGGTATTAATAATGTACATATTTTTGATAATCCTCATTATGTGCCCGTGCAACGTAAACAATTTGATCAAATTATTATTGATTTAAGAGATAGTACAGGCAATCCACTTCCTTTCCAACATGGCAGTGTATGTGTAAAATTAACTTTTCGTAGACGTAATACAGTATTGTAAATTTTACCATGTGTGGATATTAATAGTAAGAAAAATGCAGTGTGAGTGTATGAAATCAGAATTAGATTTATTTGCTGGTTTACCCACTCAAACCAGTATTATAGGTAATAAAATAGTTCCATATAAGCCTGTGGCTTCAATATCTGATAATGCACCAATAGAATTTGTTGCCCCGGCAATGGGGATGACTATATAGACTTACCGCACACAATGTTTTATATTAAAGGTAAAGTTACTAAATCAGATGGTTCTAATCTAACATCTGCCGATAAGAAAATCGGCCCTGTAAATGATTTTCTCAATGCAATGTTCAGTGAAGTGCAATTATATTTAAATAATAAACTTATTTCCTACTCTTCACATACATTTCCATATCGATCGTATATTGAAAAACTACTAAATTATAATGCTAATGCTAAATCAACGCATCTTCAAACATCAATGTGGTTTAAAGATAATGCAGGGCATATGGACAGTGTGGCCGATAGTAATGTAGGATTTAAACAACGTTTTCTTCACACTACTGTAAGTCAGTCATTTGAATTATTGGGTTATATTCATGCTGATATTTTCAATCAGGAGAAATTTTTACTGAATTGTGTACAATTGCGTATTAAACTAATTCCAGCTAAACCTACATTTTGTCTAATGGGTGACGCAGATGCTGATGGAAAAGTTGTAATTACAGATGGAACATTGCTTGTGAAAAAGGTTGATGTATCACCAGCCGTTAAAATAGCACAAAATAAAGTATTACAAAATCCTAAATTTAGAATAAAATATCCTATAACAAAAGTGCAGGTGAAGACAGAAACTCTGTCACAAGGAATTATGGATAGTACACTTGCAGATCTGTTTTCAGGCATAGTGCCTAAACGTATTATTATTGGTTTTGTTACTAATGCTGCTTTCAATGGTACTTATCAAACAAGTCCATTCAATTTTCAACATTTTAATATGTCGTTTTTTACACTGTATGTTGATGGAACGCCGGTCCCGTCCAAACCAATACAACCGGATTTTGATAATAACCTATATATACAAGCATATTCTACGTTATTTACAAGTTTAGGTATTTATTATTCTAATCAAGGTAATGATATTTCACTTGCTGAATATCCTAATGGTTATACTCTGCTGATGTTTGATTTAACTCCTGATTCAAGCGCAAGTGCTGCATTTCATACTAGTCCACAACGGCAAGTAAATATACGTTTAGAGGTAAATTTTATAGAAGCACTGACATCTCCTGTAAGAGCAATTATTTATGGTGAATTCTCTTCAGAATTAGAAATTGATTTCCAGAGAAAAATATATATTAATTAAAAAAATGTTAAATACAATTGAACTTTATGAAGCACTACAACAAAATTTGCCTAATGATCATTTTATTGGTGTATATGCTGCTGATGAGTTGGCTTTGTTTATTCATACATTTAGAGCCGCCATAATTATAAATACTGATTCTAGTGATAAGCCTGGTGAACATTGGGCTGCTGTTTATATATCTAATATGTGTGTGGGAGAGTATTTCGATAGCTATGGTATACCTCCCTATATACATCATCATGTAAGGTTTTTAAAAGGAAATTGTCTGTATTATACATGGAATAATAGACGTATTCAAGGTGATTTATCTAAATTTTGTGGACATTACTGTTTTCTATATCTAGCATGTCGTGCATCTGGTTATTCCCTGCACGATTTTTTAAACAAATTCTCACTTACCACTATTGATGCTAATGATATTACGCTTTATTCATTTATGAGAGTATGATTATGTTATTTTTTTAAACTCCGCCATTGCCGGTCCCAAGCCCTGGATGAGAAAGGAGGAGGGTTGGGGGTTGCTACCCCCGTAAAAGAAAATAATATGTTATATGTTCAAATAGGGGTGGAACGAGTCTTATGTATCTGCTGTGTGTTCGTAATGTGCTCATCAAAGACAACGAGTCCACCCCTGCTATGTTACATAGACTCTGCTATGTGTTCGTAGTCTCAGTGTAATTTCTGCTATGTTGAAATAGGGGTTGAAAAATGAGCCATACTCTTTTACTAGTTCTGCTATGTTACATAGTCTTATGCCAAGGGGTTGAAAACGAACACACCCTTGCTATGTTTCGTAATTAAAATAGGGGTTGGAAAAGTGCTCATAAAAGGAAACTATGCTCAAATTGGGGTGGAAAAATAGGCCAACTGCTATGTTACATTAGAACGAGTACACCCCTGCTATTTCTGTTATGTTAAAATAGGGGTTGGAAAAAGTGATCATAAAAGAGAATGAGTACACCCCTTAAAATGGACTATGTTTAATCTTCGCTATATTTCTGTTATGGTAAAATAAGGGTTGAAAAATGAGCCATACTCTTTTATTAGCTGTGCTATGTTCTGCTGTGTGTTCAAATAGGGGTTGGAAAATATGCTCATAAAAGAGAACGAGTACACCCCTATAAGGGTTGGAAAATATACCATACTCTTTTATAAGCTGTGCTATGTTACATAGTCATGTGTTCGTAGGGGTTGGAAAATATGCTCATAAAAGGCAACGAGTACACCCCTAAAATGTGTTCATAAAAGAGAACGAGTACACCCCCCATAAAAAGTGCTCATAAAAGGGAATAAATTCACTCCTAAAATGGAGGTCGTAAAAGACCGTGGGTTCACGGTGTAAGGTGTTTAATTTCCCAGGGGCTCCTGAGTTGTTCTATACTGTCCCAGGTTGGCCCAGATCGATCCATTTTCTACTACTTGTGTTCAATCTAAACTAAAAAAGAAATCCATCTGGTCTTTGTCTAATACCATGACCAAATTTTGATAACTTTTTGGCTCCCTTGTCTGACTCCCTAGATCACAGGCAAAGAGATATACAATTTATTATCAATGGTTAATACACACATATCTTCGCTTCGTTTTGTTCTGAGACCATGGCCAAATTTTGATACCTTTTCGGCAGGGGGCCTCGCTGGCTCAGTGGTAACGCGTTCACCTATGGTGCATGGGGGTCTCAGGTTCAAAATCCTGTTTCAGCCAAGTGAACTTTATTGTGGATGACTCAGTGGTAGAGCGTTCACCTATGATGCATGGGTCCCGGGTTGAACTCCCCAGATCACAGACAGACAGATATAAAATTTATTATCAATGGTTAATAAACACATATCTTCGCTTCGTCTTGTTCTGAGACCATGGCCAAATTTTGATATCTTTTCGGCAGGGGGCCTCGCTGGCTCAGTGGTAATGCATTCACCTATGGTCCATGGGGGTCCCAGGTTCAAGATCCTGTTTCAGCCAAGTGAACTTTATTGTGGACAAACGCCGTGTACGTGAATTTGTTTCCACTTTCTTCATTCCAACATTTCATTCATTTCTCATCTTCACCGTTTTCATTAACCTAGCAGACATAGATGTCGGACGTAAAACTCAAAGATTTCATTTCATTGTTCACGCCTAGCCTAGCTGGCATAATCGTGGGACGTAAAACTCAAAGATTTCATTGTTCGTGCCTTTAATGTTTGCTGGCCCCGAGCACATACTACAGACAGGAAGGCATGATACTATCAAAATTAAAACACATAATATACCTCTTCTTTTTATATTTTAACGTTAAATTAAAAGTGATACGACTTTTCGTTCACTAGCTACTTTATACAAGTCTCCAGACATTCAGTCAGCTGTAACCTACTTGCAATGCGAGTCAGAAAACATTCAAGAATTCCATCTTATCATTTTCTCAGAACTCAAAGTGCAGCGAGCAGAAGCATCATACATCATACAGTTACGCTTATATGTATGTGTTTTTTAACGTTAGAATTTCATCTCATTATCAAATACGGAAGCGTAAAGTATATTGAACATACAATTAAATGTACTCTACCTTTTATCATTCGTTTAGCAGGACTGTAGTTCAGTCTGTTGCCTAGTTGCAATACGAATTATCAAAACATTTGAAAATGTTATCTTATCTGTTGCTCTTGAAACTAAACACTTTTTAAGATGGAGTTCAATGTGATAGCAGACATTCACATATATGTATGTATGTCTCTGTGTTTTTTAAATGTTAGAACCTGAACTGAGCTATGAATAAATACACTTTATATTTTGTTCTTTCAACAGCCTTTATAACTAAATGAAAAATGAACATATATATATTTTTACTTACCTATTTTAATAAGAACGTCCGGTATCACACTTTGTTCACAGCTTACACTCAAGTCTTTAGCGTTGAACACCAACGCTTTTACGCGGAAGAGGATCCACACACACACACACATTTACTCTTCTAAATCAGAATCACAAATGTTCTCTGTATACAAACACACACACACACACACACATGTGTATGCCTTAGAGAAACATGTCACAACAAGTTCGATCATGCCTACCATAATCGAGGTAACATTCTAGTCATCGAAAACATATCTCATTAAGGTTTTAATACATAAGATAATATATTTCACATTAAGACTTGGGAAAGTAGTGTTTCATTTTTTTATACAGGTATCTCTATGGGACTGTATTTCAATTCTAAATTTCGATTACGTAGTTTTTTGTGCTATGGGAATATGTTATATTGCTATATCTCATCACGGCTTTAACAGCAAATTCATTTGGCACAATCTGATCTTTGATTTCTCTACATAAGTGACTTTAATTACTTGTCATAACAGGCATGAACATGTGAATATCCATATAACACTTTTCACATGCAATACAACATCCTACGTTTTTAAAACATTATGATATGCTATGAGAAGCTTCCGCTATTAGAAAATGCTCAATCCAAGAAGTCCAATACGTTTTAAAAGAATCATGAACTGCACTATTAGTCTTATCAACTCATTTTCCTGAAAAGGTTCCAGACGAAAATTTTCCACAAGGGCCATAAGCTACAGACATTTCGTGAGGATAAGACCAGGGCTAAATCCTCACCCACTTCGCAGGAGGCTTGGGGGAGGAGTGTATGGGTATGTGTTTCGTTATGAGACTCATATATTATTTCTAATCCCACGTTTTAAAAAAAAATCATAAAATATATTATTTACCTTAGCAACTAAGACCAATTTCATACAATCTGCTGAGAAGCTTCGATCATTTGAATAGCATGCATTCAGTTCATAACCTACAAGCATTTCGTGGGAATAGGACCAAGGGGCTAAATCGCCTATGCTCTTTGGCTTTCCAGGAGGAGAAGGGGGTGGGGGTTCAAATAACTAGACAATATAAGATGAGGAGACGAAAAAAGTCATGTTTCATCTTGTTTCTACATCTGGTTGGCGTCCAAGAGTATACTTCCTTATTCTAGCATAGCAACATACTGGTTTAGGCCGGTATAGAGCCCTCTAATAACAGTTTTAGGGCCAAAATTTTCCCACGCTTATGAACCCCCTCTATTCTACTTATATGACCTCAAAAGGTTTTTCTTGGAGACAATGAGAATAATGGTAAATACAAAATCAATATCAAAATGTAACAACAAAATATTCAAAATGTAAGAAGTATCTATATCAGCTGAATCAGTCGATACACAAAGAGTTTGGAAATTAAAAGCTAATCTCAATTATCGAGTCCACCACTTTAACGCCCATAATAATCCTGATGTCAACCATATTTGCAAAACAGTTTTTGTATAAAGACGTTTACGTACTCCCATAACTGGCTAACTATTACTACAATTACAATAACCTGATTCTGAATGGTGCTTGAGATATTTTAAGTGCGTGCACGTTCAATGAATATTTGCAGTCAAAGTGATTTCAACGAGAGTTATAAATAACATTCCCTCTTTTTTTCTAACACCAATTTTTATTTAATAAACCACAGGATAAAAGTTGTTTTTGTCAATCATATGTTATTATGTTTGATTTAGAATCCATATTAAAAGTGACACAGTCATCTTCATCTACAGAGAGAGTAGTTAATATCTCTCCACTTGCTTTTATATAGTAATGATCCTTTACAGTATTAGGTTGACAGATAAAATTCGTCTTAATTTTAACATGAAATAATCCCTTCGTTAATTCACCATGTACTAACATAGAACATGAAGACCCCTGTGCAACAGTTTCAAATGTAGCTCAGTCGGAAATTCCTTGCTTTATTTGGTTTTCTCAATTGAAGCTCACCGCAATGTAAGTAGTTATTAATTTAGTATTTCAAATATTCTAAGTGGAAGTAACAAATATCACCCATATAGTGACGAACTAAGATCAATAGTCTGAGCTAGTGAAGGTCACATTCCATGGTTGCACTTTGCATATTTACAAAATCGCATTCACCTTGAAAGAACCAAACGCTGCAAATAGCAACCTGTTTAACACAAATAACTTCAAAGTATTGAAAATTAGGAGGAATTTGGAAATTCTACTTTTACCAAAAATGTACGTACTCAATATGAAAACTAGTTAATCGTGATATATATTGTATTCTAGATACTTACAGCTATTGGCCTTTCTAGTTTTCGCATTACAAAAGTAAATTCACTTTCGCCGTCACTGGGCATAATCCATTCTTCATTCGGTGGAGTTCTCCTGTAGAAAAATACAATTTATTTCGGGTGTTATTTTATTCTTTCGACGAAAATAGATTAATTAGTTAGTCACACTACGGGGCCATTCCATGTCAAATCACCTAATTTGAAAACATGACCGTGCTTCAACGTCTCAGATTCTTTTCAAAAAGTGGCATATATTAATACCAATGAAATTATCGTGAATTATTTTTTTTTCGATTTTCTGGGTGCGAAATGGGCCGGGGAGAAACTTTAAAAAGTCTGACTTTTTCTTCAATTTCACTTTCCGCCACTTAGCATCATGGAAATAAAATTACCATAACTTCCTTATTTTTGAAGTTATTTGGCTCATCCAGGTGTCAAATGAAAGCTTAAGTTTTTATCTTTCGGTAGATCCTACGCAACTATCCAAAACTATACATTGTCAAACATTAATGGGCATAAAAAAATTTAGAATTGTTTGCAAATTGTGCCGTTCCTGAAAAGTTAGAACAATGACTTTTGAAGCCCTTTTGTACAGTCACCTTAACATGTATATAGTTTCATAGTTGTAACTAACGAGCAATGACACGATTTGTAACAAATCTTAAACTGTATATTTCTGTACATAAAAATAATAATTACAAAAATACAAAAACGCACTCTTTGTTTTTTAAAATAACATGTACACCCATGTCCAAAATGATTACCGCATATCTCTAACTGTCTTTTTGTAAGAATATAATTTGATAATGATTTTGCAAGGTACTTTTAGTACTGATACTATGTGTACAATCGGGAAATGTATATTTGTGGTAAATTTCATAGGAAAAGAATTATGAATACGAAAATTAGAATGAGTAAAACAAAATGTTGCTAAATAGACAATAAAGTTCTATTTTCGTTTTATTGTTCTTATTTACCGCTCTTTTCACATAAAATTTGCCACATATATGTATTTGCCTATTATACACACACAAACATTATAAGATATGCCCAGTGAATTCGTTATCAAATTATATTCCTACAACATTTTTATAGAAATGCGACTATCATTTTGGACATGAGTGTACATGTTATTTTAAAAAATAAAGAGGGCGTTTTTGTATTTTTGTAATTATTATTTTTATGAACGGAAATATACAGTTTAAGATTTGTTACAAATCGTGTCATTGCTCGTTAGTTACAAGTATGAAACTTTTGAAACCTTTTAAACATAATCATCTTAGCACATACATGATATGGTTAAAAAATAAAAAAAAAGCGATTTTCGTACTTTGTAATTATTATCTCTTTCGTAGTACATGGACGGAAATATACAGTTTTAAGTTTTGTTACAAATTGTGTCATTGCTCGTAAGTTACATCTATGAAAGTTTTGAAACTTTTTAAATACGAGTACAATTATCTGCGCACATAAATGATATGATTAAAAAGTAAAATGGTGCTTTTGGTATTTTTTATATTTTTTTTGTTTTACGTGTACGGAAATAAAAAATTTTTAGTTTTGGTTACTAATTGTGTCATTGCTCAAAAGTTACAACTATGACACTCTTGAAGCTTCTTTTTGTAGAATCATGTGATCGCATATATAATATGGTTAAAAAATAAAAAGTATGCTTTTGGTATTTTTGTAATTATTATTATTATTATTATTACTATTATTATTATTATTATTATTATTATTATTATTATTATTATTATTATTATTATTATTATTATTTGTGATTTAAATGTACAAAAATCTACAGATTTACTGTTGTTAACAGAATATGTCTTTCCTCTGAAGTAGTGATGGCCTATTATGGAATTTTTACTTTCCGGATTCCGGAAAGTGTAATTGGAGAAATTTCGGTTTTAGGGAAATTTCGATTTGTTAAAAATCTGGAATTCGGAAAAAATCCGGAAAGGGGAAATTGCGATTTCGGAAAATTTTAGCCATCGTTACTGTGAAGTGGCAACTGTTACACTTTAAAACTTTTCAAATAATCATCTTAGTAAACATTAGGTATGTTTAAAAAATAGAACTGGTGTAATGTGTAGTTGGTTTTACCATAATATTATATTTTTGTACTTTAAATATGACTTTCAACTTTTTTCCCAATTGTACTATCGCTTACAACTATCAAACTTTTGTAACTTTTATTACAGAATTAGTTTGCATTTACTAGATATGATTAAATAACAATAAGGGATACCTTTTTTGTAATAGTGTTGCGGTTTTGTGAGTAGAAAATATAGGCCTAGCAATGTAAGAGTTTGAGTGATTATTACAAATCTTTCAAAAAAATAAGAAATAATAGACTAATGTAAATAGATAAATAGAATAAACATACATACCAGTAATACTTGTTAAATTACGTAGATTTACATACAAAACGTTGTGTCCTATAATTCACAGCTCATTCTTTTCATTGATGATATGATGTCTTCTTTTAATTTTGCTTTCAGTTGCGTAAGTCCGGCCTGATCGGCTTGTAATAGATGAAACAGGAACTTCCCAGATGATATTTTCAAACGCTATCCAACAAAAGTCTTCATTTTCTGGCCAAGTAGAATATAGGAGGCCCAGAGTGATGCATTAATTACACTCTGATGTACAAAAATAATAATTACAAAAATACCAAGAGCATCCTTTTTATATTTTATCCGTATCATGTATGTGCTAAAATGATCCTATAGAAAAGGTTTCAAGAGTTTTGCAGTTATAATTGGCGAGCAATGACACAATTTGTAAGAAACCTTAAAACTGTATATTTCCGTACATATAAGATACCAAAAAATAATAATTCGAATAATACCAGAAGCATCCTTTTTATATTTTAAATATATCATGTATGTGCTAAGATGATTGTATTAAAAAGTTTAAAAGTTTCATAGTTGTAACTTTTGAGCAATAGCACAATTTGATAAACCCTAAAATTTGGTTTGTATGGCTATTAATGTTCGACAGTGTAACCTTTCGCAAGATCTACTGAAAGAGCAAAAAGTAAGCTTTCATATGACGCCTTGATGAGACTAATAACGTCAAAAATAAGGAAGTTATGGTAATTTAGTTCCATGATACTGAGTGCCGAAAAGTGAAATTGAAGCAAAATTCACATTTTTCAAAAAAAAAAAAAAAATGGCCCCGGCCCATTTCTCATTCAAAAAATCTCATCCAGAGAATCTGAGACATTGAAGCACAGTGCTGTAGGTGATTTGACATGGAATGACCCTACGACAAGCGAGTTTGTCAAATGTTAGTTTACTAGTAAAAAGTATTATTTTAAGTATAGTCGATTTTTCATTGTATTAATTTCTACGTTTGTTTACGATTCACTGGATTAATGTGGGTTCATAGATGAGAATATTGAATATTACAGCATAATGAAAATATAATATACTAGTGAGACTTCGGTCTCCCTATGGGAAACTGGGTATATGAAGATAATTTGAACCGAATCCGTTCCAGGGACAGAGTATTGATAACAGTTCATAATATCACCATCTTAAACGATTTTAGTACCAATTCCTTGGGCGTTGCTGTTCTCCACGCTTTCTTTAAATGAAAAAGAATGTGCAAGAATTAAAGAGGAGCTACGCCTTTGGTGTTTTCACAATTATACATAGAAGAAAAATGACTTAATTCCTTTGTTTTCAAATTTAAATTTTACATAATAGCTTATAGTTCTATTTACAAACAGTAAATATTTGGATTGTAACGTGCATGTGTCTTTGTTTCAGATTAAATCTTTGGAACAGGGATTGGCAATCCGTCCATCACAAGCTACTAGTAGCTCGCGGGGACATTTTCGGTAGATAGTATTAATGCTTCGGTTGGCGTTTATAGGCAATAAACAAATTTAAGATTTATTTTTAAACAAGCTGGTAGTTCTTTTGGTTGGTAGCTCACAGTAAGATTTAAAAACAGCAGGTTGGCTCAGAAGCTTCATAAGTTTTGGGACCACTGTATCAGAACAACAACAATGATTTTAGTTTACACAGTATTGGGCATTTTGAAGACAATTATACTTTTAATTATTATCATGGCGTTATATATAATTTTTGAAATGTAAGTAATGTGGAACTAGAGTTACAGACGATCATATCGTAAATCATAGAATAGAATCACACAAAATATTTTACTTATCTCAAAATGAATTTTATAAAACTAGAATTCCCGTTTTCCAGAGACTTATAATGTCATTTTCAACTTTTGAAAATATCGTAGTTTACCTCTCCATGGTGAGTATTCTATTCAAATTACACTGGTCGGCAAAATGAAACTTTTTTTCGCTCCCACGAAATAGATGATCCCTATAGGTTTCGAGCTCCTGAGTTCTAATCCGTAACCCGTTTTTCTCCAGGACGTACCAGTTTTCAGGGAGGAGTTTGGTGTTTCAATGTCCGTCCAAAGATGCAATTCTCCACGCATAATAATTTGCACGTTATAATTTAAATATCAATATAAATTATGCAGATAAAATTGCATAAAAATTAAACTTTAACACTTACGAGTCGCTTGGTTTTTCTACTCCTCTTGTAATTACTATAGGGTGTCTCGCGTATCACATTCCAACAGGAGTCTGCCAACATATTCACACTCCATTTATCACTGTAGCGCCTCTCGATGGTAGCTACTTCCTGGTAAAACCTTTCCCCGTGTTCGTCAGAGACCTCCCCCAAGCTGTACATTTCAGGGAAGAAGTCTAGGTGGCAATACAGAAAGTGTAACTTTAGAGACATATCACATTCCACGTTACCAAATTAAGTAATTAACCTGCCCAAAATGTCTTTATAATCAGGTGACTTATGATTCCCTAGAAAGTTACTGCACACTTCTCGAAAGGCCCCCCAAGCCTCACTTTCTACTTCGTTAAGATTAGAAGAAAATGTAGTATCCTTAAAAACGTCTCTGATTTGAGGTTCCGTAAAAACACCTTCTTTCACCTTGGCCTCGGTGAGTCTTGGGAATGGTTTTCTGAGATGATTTAATGCTTCATCATCCCGGTTCAGAGTCTTGACCAAGACCTTCATGAGCCCTAATTTGATATGAAGGGGTGGTAAGAATATTTTCTCCGGATCCATAAGACGTTCTTTAGCCACGTTGATCTCCCCTGGGACCAGTTGCTTCCTTGGTGGCCATTTTATGATGGTGTACTGATCTTTGGCTCGACTATTCCAATGACAAGAAGCAGCAGTGCTTTGTGTAACCTCCTTATAAACCGGTGAGGATGACAATAACCTTAAGGTCAGCGCATACAGACAACCTCAATTCTTCGTTCTTTATTTTCCGCACTAGGTTTCGCGTGTTCTCGTAATTTTCTTTCATATGTACAGCATGAGAAATAGGGATGGCTGGCTTTTCATTGCCATTGTGTAGTAACACTGCCTTGAGACTTATCCCAGAGGGATCTACGAATAGCCTCCAATCTTCAGTGTTGTAGTTCAACTTCAGTTGTCCCATAAGCGATGGGATGTCATTACAATACACCAAATCACAATCCGTTGTAAAATTAGGAACTAGGCTCACCTCTCTTTTCCTATACATCGATATAATCATGTCTTGGTTTAGTAGATTCCATTGTTGAAGTCGTGATGCAAAGCAACAGGGCTTTAGACTTGGGAAGGTTTAAGTCTCTGATCAGATCATTCAGCTCTTCCTCACTTATCACATGTGGTTCATTAGTTTCAGGCACCGAAGCGTAATTGGGATCTGACTGTGTACTAGAAGATTGTGCAACATCCTCTCAAGCAGCAGGTTCTTCATCGGATGAAACACTGCACAGGGTGTATGAGTCTAGTGGCACGGGTACAGGCAGACAAACATCATGTTTCGCAGGTCTCCTCGCGGAATCCAAGTTAGGGTACTGTATTTTATGCTTCATGTTTTTTGAGAAACCTTTTATATTAGTCAGGCAGAAGTTACATGATAACGGGGCTCGCGTCAAACCATAGGTACGGCGAACGGCATCGATTTATGTGTACCTTTCAACCATCCTGTGAGAGTACGCGAACACGAGTTACCACTTTATTTCGGAGCCCTAACGCGATCCTGGTCGCCTATATTACACACGAAGTATAGATGGTAGGCTGTCTTCAGGAACGGTGACAATTGCCTTCTTTGTCCCTTGAAATTACTTCCCCACGTTATGTAGCAGAATGAATCTGTCGTATTGTTGCAAGTTCTCGGCATGTTCGTTAACACAAAGATCAATATTTTACGCAGAAATATTTTGCATCTACGGTATACAAAGACACAGCGTAACACAACCTTCTACCACGAAGATCAACTCGAAACTGAAATATTTGTTTCACGCGAAAACGTGGTGTATGTCTTGGCGCCTTTTTCAACAATCTGTCTGTCGTCTAGACAAAAGGGAGCCTACAAATGATCGCAACTTGATTACGAAACCTTTCTCCGTCAATAACGCCCAGGTTTTAGCGTATGCAGTGTGGAACGACAATAACTCTTTGCAACCCAATGGAAAGTGGTACGTTTCCCGGGGGTCGTTAGCTAGAGAAAAGAATGTTCCTGGGATATAGCCTAGTAACATTTTTTGGATTAAGATAAAAATTCAGAATTATGCACTCCAAACACGGAAAACACATATTAAATACGATAAATACTATTTTTCTCTCAATTATGGAAACAGCACCCAGCCAAAAATAAAACCTTACGTGCTGGAACGTTCTCGATGAGATTCGTAATCAGCATCTCAAAATCTATCCGGTACACCCTTTCACCCTCCTGGGAGGATTTTCATACCGACCAGTGTTATTACCCACATTATGATGACAAGGATTACCCTTGGATTAAACCCTTATTCATTGCTTCCACTATAGTCTACAACACAAATAAATGTATCATATCTGGCAATTTATACATATCCCACTGTCTTACATCTAAATCTCAGCTAAATTGTGAAAGAGAAAGCAATTCAGAGTTATCATTGAATGAAACACAACTCGTGAATTAGACAATTGAAATCACACCTGTAATAAGTCCTTTTGAACAATTTAATACCACTACGAGCAATAATATTAATAACCACGTAAACGAATGCTGAAGACGTATCTTCATAGAAAACGAGGTGCTGACTACTATATCGAAATTTACAGACTGAGGCTTAGATCATTTTTCTCACACATGACATTGTAACAATTTTTGTTATATTTATAATGGTTTTTTATGAAGATGTTATCGTCTCACATATCTGAAATTGAGTAAGGTAGTCTCAATGTATTCTTCAAAACGTTGATTGAGAAGAAAGATCAAGAAGATTGTAATAAATTTTAATATACTCAGAAATAAGGAATCGCCTATTGTACTCGAAACATTGATTAATTATCTTTCAACATTCATCTTGTTTTAAAAATCATTTCTCATTAGAGAATATTATGAAAATAAAATATTTTTGGATATTAACTGGATTATTATGATTAAAAAAAAATTGAAGAACATTACAATTAGATAGATAGATAGACAGATATGAAATCTTTGAAAATGAAACGTTTGAGTATCAAATACCACTATTATGCCCGTTAGGCTAAGGGAGACGATGATTAACGTAAGAGAATAATGAGAGAAAAGTTGGTGGAATGAGAACTGGGAGGAAACGGGAGTACCACGAGATAACACACACTCACAGTGTTGTTTGCCACAAAGTTACTTGGACGGTGATCAAATCACGGATCCTACGCAACTGGAGGTAAGCGATCTACCACTGAGCCACCATTCCTCATATATATAACGAATTATAGATAGATAGATAGATAGATAGATAGATAGATAGATAGATAGATAGATAGATATCGAATTTAAATAGTGATCGCAAAGAACTATGCTACTGCAACTCCAATGTTATCAAGTATATGCCTTCATCACTCACCAAAGACGCATGTTTAATAGGAAGTTGTCTGTTTGGAGGACTGTCACTCTAACTGGGAATCTGGAGCAGCATTGGAACAATGTCAAATAGTGCTCCATGCGAAACATTATTTGAGAGAGAATTTTAAAATTAATCTGACATAAAAGATAGCAAGCTCTGAGAAACTAAGACGAATCTTACCTAACGTAACCTTACCTTTCATACTACCCGTCTTTTGCGGGAACTAAGTTTAAACATCCCTCGCCGTTTCGAAGATTTAAATGGTGGACGGAATTATATCTTGCAATATTGGTGATGCTGTAGCAGTGTTAGTTTGCCACACTGAGAGACAAGTTGGAGTTTGTTTGCTTACGTTTTACATGTGTAAGCTGACGTTGTACTATTAGAAAAATTGTAACTTGATGTTAGGCTGGCACCGCTGGTTATCTGTCGGCATTGCCTTTAGTGTTGAATGATGGTCCCTGAAGCTATATTTTTTCGCTGATACAAAATTAGTTCAAGAAATCCGCCGTTCCATGTGTTTTCGGGATGGAATGTATTAAAGCTTAACTCCGAATTCATTGGAATACTCAAGTACTCATTACTCTTCCCCATTCCACCCCATTCTAACATACTTCATTCTAATGCAGCTGGAACCCACCTTTGCACACGCTACTCTATAACAAGTTGCTATTGATCTGTTTGATAGCTTTTTCTATAAAAGAACAATTAAATAAATATGTCGTAGTTAATGACATAAATAAGGAAATCGTAACTTAAACAATTACACACATACATCTGGCAACACTGTTGTTAGGAAACCTAGTTATAATGCAGAATAAAAATAAATGATGTCTTAGACATCCCAAGTTCATATTAGATAATATAAGAAATTAGTTTCCATGAGAAATAATAACATATCAACTACGTACACTTTGGCTAATACATGAGTAAAAACGCTTCAAATAATACGAAGAGCATCTTGACTTATATTTTCTAGATAATTAATATTTTAATCTTCTACGTATTTTCCTGCACATTACAATAAATATCATACATTTAATTGCCGCAGGACTAAAGAACTTGTGATTAACTGCGTAATTAACGATAACTCAGGTTCATTTCTCCTCCGGAATTTTAAATTGTTGTGGAATTTACTTTCGGTATGCTTCTCCTCTAGTAGAAAATCAGTTTCCAACGTTGGAAAATGGTGCTGTTGCGACACACCAACTGTGGTCCAACGTCAGGTTCAGTCGCTTTCGCAACAATTTCCCACCCATTTCCCAACATAACGAGGTTTGGATTTTTGTTCACCCAATCACTCCCCAACTATCCCCCCCAACCTTTGTGACAACCAAACCCCAACGACATTGAGAATGTTGATGCTTCGTTCACCCAACAAAATGTCACCGGTCTTCCTACTTTAGCCCAGCCAAACTTCGACGTTGAATGCTGGTTCACCATCCAAAAGCTAACGTTTACCAAACCAAATCTAGCATAATTCCCTACAAGCTGCAATGAAGGTGCACTGCTATAGTATTCAAAGTTTCAGATCAATTTACGCTTTAATTATGCACTTCAATAGTCGTCCTCAGAGGACTGGACATATTTCCTATGAGATTCACTATATACTCCCTCATTATCCACCGCATTTTTCATATATCGTACTCTGATTACCACGTCATAAGGTATGTGTATACCTTCACTGACGATGGATGGTTTAACGTGCGGTTCAGTACTTCCTCGCATTGCAGACTGCAGACATCTTTCACTTATTTTACGTGGCACGTATCAGTTTGTAATTTCAATTCCATAAATAGTATTTTGATAATGTAGATTCGTAATGCTACTTTTATTTGTTCTATTAGCATGGTAGGGTTCGTTTAATCTTCCTTTCTTGCCCTGAAGTGATATCTAAACATAACGTTGATTAAAAATATATTACGTCTCAACATGAGTAGAATCCATAACATCGATTTTTAGCCGTTTGGCGACAAAGAGGAACATCGGGTGTTGCATTTCGATTTGGTTAGAAATAGTGTGAAAAGGTGTTAATTTGAAAACTATGCTGCTAATCATTTAGCTAACAAGTTTAATGGTATATGTAAATATAATCTTAAGCTTCAAAATTAAGATGGCTATAGTATTTTCGTTAAGCTTTATTTTTTTTCTATCAGTATTTCACTTTACTGTCTGCTTTAGGTGTTCAAACATACGCTACTTTTTTCGAATTTCTTGTTTTTCACACACTCATAACTAATAAAATGTATTCATTAAAATGTCCTTTCCTCACTCGTAAGTGTCATTGCACTCGAATACATATAGTCTCGCTACTGAACGGTACGTTAAACTCAAAATCAAATCAACTGAACACTTTTTAAAATTCTGGAGAGTTCAAAAGCTGAACTACGGATACGTTATCAGAGATTTCATGACGTCCGTTTCTATGTCATTCATGGTACTAAGACTGCACCTTGTCTGTACATGATTTTACTTCTTGCTTTGTTTACCTAAGTTCAAAGTGAATCTATCTGCAACGAAATGAAGGAAAAGAAATTAGCAGTGCAAATATACAAGAAATATTACTGGTTGTCCTGTGTTTCTGGCAAGGAGAGTGTACGAAGCGTAAGTCTCAGATTAAAAAAATGTTTGTGCAGATCCCTATGGGGGCTCAAGGAATAAAGAGCGGCACAACAAATTTCGGATTAATCCATTGGGTGGGGCAGTGCCCCATTCGTGATTTTCGGCTTTCGTAGTAAACATCGGGCTTTTGATTTGAAAATTGACTTATTGTTGTCGACAACCGTTACCATTCGTCTTCATTTGCGTAAATTTATTTCAATTGTGGGATCGTGGATCCTTGTGTGCAGAGGGCCCCTATCACAAGTGTGATACATATTCCACCCTTCATTTTGACGAGCTAAATTCAAATATGCCATTAAAAGCACTTTGTGGAGCACATGTGCGGCACTGGTCTGTAGCTAGTTTCTGGGATGCTAAATCACAAGTTGAAAGAGAACAGCAGGGCTTCATGTAGAAGTTTTTCAGAATTCATGCTTACTTATGGATTGTATGATTTACGGAAATGAAAGAGCTCGAAAAAGTGTTCCGTGCGAAGCCCTTCGCACTCCTCGCATATGATAGTTTCGTTTAAGGAAACTCAGAAACTCACTAGATTAACAAATTCTGATGGCCTCGCATCTACATATCTGGATTTATACCAACTCGGATTTATACCGTATATATGAACACATCATAGTGGCTAGTAGATGATAATTGTTCGTAAACTAGCGACTGAATATTATAATGTTTGTTATGTTGGTGAAGTTGTATATCTGCTTGGTGTAAAATTATGAAATCAGTTATTTTCCGTACAAAATTCGTCCAAATTCTAAAGCACGAAACATCCCATGGTTGTACAGCCCAAGTTGTTCCCGATGGAATTTGTTTGATGCATAGCGTTATGTTTTCCGGAATGTGTTACTGTGTTTCCTCCTAGATAAAAGACGACCATAAACCTACGAACAATACATTTTTATCCCCTATGTTAGAAACCAAAACGTCACGTATCCGCTCTTCCAAATGCTGCTTACATATCTTTCCAGATTTTGATATAGCTAACTTACGATTATAGTTTAGTTCCATGACATACCACTTTGATCGGAATTATAAGTATTGTCTATATCGAATTCCGGTTCCGTATTCCTGAATACTAGCTGCAAAGATGTGGATGAAATGTCTATTTGTTCTGGATTGTCAAAATCGGCTCGTGACTCGAATTTTGTTATTTTTCTCGACACAATATTATATTTCCTTTGATAGCGGTCGCACCAACTTTGGAACCCTTAAAATTTACAAGATTAATTAATTTATTTTCAATTGCCCGTTTCCGAAGATCCATGCTATGTACAGGCATGAAATCTCTTTTACTTCAATGAACTTTGCATATACGAAATTAGAAATAGATGAACATTTGTCATTCCGTGTTCCTTAATTATCCATTTGAGCTTCCTGTCGGTGAACTTGCGACATATGTTTTACTGTTTTTAAAGTTAGTTTGTGCGCTTGAAAATTTTCTTTTAGCTCCAGGACTTGATTTAGATTTCCAAATATCGAAAACATTTTTCTAGTACTCTATTGGTGCTGCATAGCCTTTAGGGATATCATCTTCTACAACTCCGCATTCCGGATTGTCTACGGCTATGAACACTGTTAAGTATTTATCGTTGTTGTGTTCTGCCGTCTTTCCGATAACAAAAATGAGAATTTTCATACCACATTCAAAATATCAACAAAAGATGATGTCGATTCTTTTTCATTATCCGTAATTATTGTTGCTACATATTTTTTCAGCAGGAAATGCAGTTTGTAAAAGTGGAATGATATTCACAGGATTCATTATAATTCATCACGTGTTCAAAATGTATCAAATTTACTAACACGCATGTAAAAACATTGAACCTAAATTCAAGCGAAAACGCAGTTCATAACTCGCCATAAGACACTGGCTTCCTAATGAGAGATATGCAGTCTTAACCCTAGAACCGTACACTTCAAATATGTTACACAAACCGCACACGGGGTACAGGCGTACCCCAAGAAAGACATGACCGGTATCAAGAATATTATTTACATTGTTTAATATTATTTTTATTTTACATAAAACACGAAACGACTACTGAGCATCTCGTAAGTCAACACATTTTTTATATCCATTTAGAGCACGATGAGCATATCTTCTTCTGATGCTCCAAACAAATAAATTTCCCATACAAGCTGCAGGTAACACGGCTTTTTCTGTTTTTGTTTCTTGGGCAAAAACTACACCTTCCGCATCCACATGACCGTTGAGGAGGAACCTGAACTGGGTCCATCTTCAAAATCCCACGAATAGTTTCCTTGCGATGTGATTGCAACGTAGGCAAATGACATCGGTCATCAAGATGGGGAGTAATTAGTGAAATGGCCAAATTCTTTAGAAACGATCTTCTTTTCAAAGATTTATTCTTCTTTTGTGGTGATCCCATTAATACGATGAGCGCATTAATCCCAACTGCATTCAGTAGCCCGTAAAACAAGCACAGTGGCCAACGTCTTGTTTTGCGAGAAACAGTGTATTTATGGCACATCTGATCAAAACAGTCTACACCACATTTTGTGGTATTGTAACAATTAACAATTTCTGGAATATGAACAGAATTGTTCTAGTCAGGTTGGTCATGCATCGTAGAAAGCACCAAAGCTATCTTCTTCTTTTGCGGCTTGGGAGGACAATATGATAAGAGAGTGTTGGCACCACTGAATGCATACATAGCTGTGTTCCGTTCTAGGTCTTTAAAGTACAAAAAATGAAGCCGGAATCTTGGGTTTGTTTTTCTTCAATATACCCACTAACGTCATAGAAAGGTTAAGAAGTTTTTCAACTGTAGGGATACTTGTGAACCAATTATCAAAGGTAAAATTTCTGTTTGTACCCTGAATGGGTAATGTCAAGTTTTCGGTGTAATATGCGGAAGCAGATGCGTTGGCTGGTGTTGATCCTTTTCCCATATATACCTCAGCATTGACCATATAAAAAGTTTTGGCGTCACAAAACATCAGTATATTTATTCCATATTTAACTGGCTTTGATGGAATATATATACGGAACGGACATCTCCCTCTAAAGGTCAATAACTGCTCATCTAATGTACAATATTCGGAAGAACAATATAATTCCTGCCACCGTTTCACAACATGGTCAAACAGATCTCGTATTGGAGCTAAGAGATCATCTTTAGCTCGTTCTTTTCTTGTTGAACGGTCGTCGAAACGAAGACAGTTTGTCAGAAATTCAAATCGCTTTTCGGACATTATTACGTGAAAGTATGCTATTCCTGTGTTTTTGTTGAAAACCTCTGAAACGTTTATTGAATTCATTCCGAACACACCAGCTAATAATATAAACCTATTAGTGCCTTCACTTCTACGAGGTTTGTATCTCGAGTGAAACTTGGACCTACATTAACATCTACAGTGTCATTAGAGTTGTATTTTTGACGCTGAACTTGAATTTCAGCATTCGTAGATATAACAAGTTTATTTAGTGTGTTGTCATCAAGGAATAATCACCAAGCTTCATTTTCTGACGTAACAAGTCGAGCACTACCTTTTATTTCCTGGAAAATGAACAACCAAGTTCCGTTTTGGCGTTCGAATTCTAGCAGCTTTAACTCCACTCCACTTGTATGTATTTCTTCCAAAAAGGATCACAGGAGTCTCACACACTTTTAGTAAGTAACTTTGCTCTGAATCACTTGATTTTTAACTCACGTGGACGTTTCTTTGATTGAAGTTCTTTTCAAAACGATCCAAATTCACAGGAGCTTTTTTCTCTGTCACTATCAGTTGACTCTTCACTTGATGTAATATTTTCAACAACAACACTCTCCTCACTGCCCGAACCATCCGTTGAAGAAGTGTCAGTTGAATCTTCCATTAAACACTGTTGAATTTGATTAACGTTGAGACTTTCCATTCTGCTATTTACTAAGATCACAACAAAAATCACTATACGTTAACCGTACACAGGAGTACAGGTGTGCCCCGAAATTGCCACACAGCAGTTACAGACAACAATATACATTGGCTCCTATTGACAAACTAACCAGCTATTCAAACAATGAAACTAGGAGCAAACTACAGATTTAATATGGAACTTTAAATTATAACTGGGGTAAAGGTGTACCCCGTGTACGGTTCCAGGGTTAATCTTAACTACATATAAAACTACATGAGCTGACATTATTATTGTGCACTTTCTCTAGGGCTACAATGATTAAATTTGGCATGATTGTAGCTTCCCGGAAATAACCGACAGGAAAATTACCAAAAGTTAATATTGTTAATTTTTAGGGGGTCTAAATGGGAGACGAAGAGTTTCCCCATGTTTTTTTAAATGGGCCTTTTTAGGACCTATAATCTCATATTTTAGGCACTTAGAATTGAAATAAAAATTTGAAATTCGGCATGCTTGTTCGTTTTTGTTAGCACTACCCAAGTAAATCAGTAAAAATAAAAAGCAACCCAACTTTAGAGTGGTTTTATAGGGAACTGAAAAATCTTTCCCATGTTATTTATATCAAACACATTTTACACCTATAAATTATTGGGCACTTTCTGTAGGGTTACAGTGATTAAATTTGACATGATTGTAGCTTCTCGGGACTAACCAACAGAAAAATTGCCAAAAGTGAATATTTTTAATTTTTAGGGGATCTTAAGAATAGGTGAAACAATTCCCCATGTTATTTAAACGGGTCTTTTCTTGGACATATAATCTCATATTTAAGGTACTTGGAATTGAAATAAAAACTTGAAATTCGTTATTCTTCTACGTTTTCGTTAGCGTTAACTAATTAAGTTGCTAGAAATAAAAACTTTCAACTGTAGATTGGTTTTATCGGAACTGAAAAATCTTCCCCATGTTTTTTATATGGGACATCTTCTAAACATCAAAAAGTTTAGGGACTTCCGACTGGACTAGAAAGATGAAATTTCGTAAGAGTGTAGCTTTGAGGGACTAACGTACAAGGCAATTGCAAAAAGTGAATATTTTTAGGTTTAAGGGCTCTAAAGGGGGATGAAGAAATCCCCATGTTATTTAAATGAGCGTTTCCTTAGGATACAAAATCTTATTTTTTAGATAGTTGAAATAGGAAAAGACTTTAAATTTGGTAGAATTGTGGATTTAAGAGGTGCGAGGCCGTAGGCTGAGCAAATGTGAGGATCAGGGGGCGAAGCCCCCAGCTGTGCCAAATTGAGGAAATGTGATTAAAGAACAAATGCACAAAATTCACTCTTGATGCAAAGGCTGATACCTAAGAGATGTGAGGCCGTAGGCCGAGTAAACGCGGGGCCTGGGAGCGAAGCCCAGAGCTAGCCAAAGGCTGTCTCTATACAAAACGATAACTCAAAATAACGTCTGTCCAAGGACGCATGCACTTCTCGAATGGAGTTAGCAGTTTCTTCGCGCATGGTTTAAACAGCATCAAATAGATTTAAATGACAGTGAGTGTATTTAGCGTTGTGCATGCAACGTTTTCGTTATTTTAGCGTCTGCTTACCCAGCCTGGGGTACTTAATAATTTAGTTTGTGCAATAATATATAATTGTTTATGCTGTATTTTTAATACTAATTTTATAATTTTAAATTACTCATAAGTACCAAATAAATGATTGCACAAAGTTGGTTCATATCTAAATTAGTTATGGTCAGACTTTTTTGAAGCAGGAGCTCGGTAAACAAGTGGAGAGGAGTCCTCGCTCACGCACTCTGGTTAATACAAAGTCATTCTATTAGCTGACGTCTCTGCATTTTTCTTTCGTATTTTGTTTCTTCATTATATTCCCTATACTATTCCATTTAGTCTTGAAATGAATAACGGGCTTGCTAGTACACTATCAGACGATTCTGCAGGTACATACTTGCTAATCGTTAATTACAAAATATGAAACATTAACACAATTTAAAGTGAATATACAATCACCTACATTGCAGTATCGTTGATCCTACTAATTCCGAACGAGCGTTTCATTTCTGTAAAACATAAAATCCAGACAATAAGCATTGATTCTGCCCTATTTCAAACCCTTCAGTTCTCTTTCAACTTGTTAATCCGCATCCCAAAAACTGGGTAGAGACGTGTGTCGCACATGTGCTCCTCACAGTACATTTAATAACACATTTGTATTTAACTCCTCAATATGTAGGGGGAACATGTATCATACTTGTGAGGGCTACCCCTCCCACACACACAGGGATCGCCGATCCACAATTAAAGTATCTTTACGCAAATGAGAACGAATGACAAAGATTGTCTACAACAATAAGTCAATTTTCAAATTAAAAGCGGACTTTTACCACGAAAGCCGAAAACCGCAAATGAAACACTGCTCCAGCCAATAATGGTATTCCGCCGAATTTTGCAGTGCGGATCTTTATTCCATGAGCCACCATAACTAGCTGCACAAACATTTTTGAAATCCACGATTTACACTTCGAACACCTCCCTTGTGAGTAGGTACTTAAAATAAAGGACAAACTTAACAGAAATTATGGAAACAAAGGTAAAAGTTACGAAAGGAAAACGTGAATCCTTGCACTGTCTAGTCTTTCAACATTTTAATTATTGACAAGTACACAACGACAGGGAATTCTGTCAGTCGTCTATACTTAATAACAACTTTGTTGTATCCAAAGTACCAAAAAACTAGTAATCAAAATGTTAATGTTTGTGCGGAAAATTTATGTATCATGGCGAAAAAAATGCTCTAATAGTGAATTGAACTGATTTGAAACCAAACTAAAACTAGGAGAATCAAATCTGTCATATCTGTAGTTTGGTGCGTAGGGGAAATAAAATTGTGAACCAAAGGTTTTACAACAACTCAAATTATTAATATAAATTATGCCGAAGATTTTTGACTTATATAATCATAAAAGAACTATGAAAGAAGTTTCGAAACTAAGGAAAATAGCGTTAAAATTTGAAAGGGCAAAGAAACCTTTCTCACACAGACACAAGCTACACACACACACACACACACACACACACACATATATATATATATATATATATATATATATATATGTGTGTGTGTGTGTGTGTGTGTGTGTGTGCTTGTGTCTGTGTGTCTGTGTATGTATGTATTAGGTATACTTATATTTCGTCTGGAGGAAGGATATATATTAGGGTGTGCCGAATTTTAACTTTTTCCGAAAATCGATTCGGCAAAGGGGTTAAAGGGTGTCTTTTAGTGGGCAAAGTGTATCAGATAATTTTCAGAATTTTTAGTCAACGGGTTCAATGTTTTATGAAAAATGTATGCAACCCGCACTACACGGTAGAATATTTCATGTTTTTGGCTATATAAAACTCATATATTCTTGCTTTTGTTTTATGGATTTAGCCTTAGAGGCAGCTTGAACTGTGCCTAATTTACCTTCCCGAAGCTCGCTTACTCCTTCGCAGTGCAGTTGTTCGCTTACATTGGCCAAATTTCAACGCTTAAGGTAAGATGATTGCTTTTTTGTATGTACGAGAACTTGATTTGTTTTTCTTTAGGCTAAGAATAGAGTTTATTTACTTATTTATTTATTTATTTATTTATATTTTCTTCTAATGCAATTCTTTATCAACGTTCACGATACTTTATTCTTTGTCCAAAATAACCCAGAACTCACTACGAGGAGGTGAAAGCACTTCTAGTTCCACCCACTTTTAATTAAGCACTGTTTATTCTTCAGCCATGGCCTTACTTGCTTGCGTCCTCACTTATTTGCTTTGCTTCTATAGATGGCATAGTCTTTTTCTCGATCCGAGTGTTTCATTTTCTTGCTAGAAACCAAGGCTCAGCGTATGAATCCATCACAACCTACAGACCCGCACACGGATTGAGAAGCTTGCGCCAGCAAACCCAACATTCACTCTAATGCTTGGGTATGGCCCGATAACGTATTTATTTCTTCTCCGAGCATTGCAACTGAGTAAATATTTTTTTCAGTCTCGTCTTCTGTGAGCATCATGGTGAGCTGATTCTGCAAGGGACAAGGTCATCCACTCCATCATGTCGTAGTAATCGTCCGCGTGAAAATTTATTTTTAAGAACTGCGAATTATTAAAAAATTCAGAGAATACTATCTGCTTAGATTCCGTTGGTAGAAATTGGGCTAGATTCCCAAATTCCATAAATACCGCGGTTCTTCACAGCATGATAGTTTTTGCTGGATTGCAAACCAGATCCGGGGATACACCATGAGATGTATTGTACAAGACACATGAATGTCTTGCAAGGTCTCGCTGTGCTAATGTACAAACGAGGAATGCGACATGTCTTGTTAAGCCAACGTGACTGGGTCATTGGACTGGGTTTCATGTTCGCCAAGTTTAAATACAGTAACCTGCGTGAATCGCTCTGTCGATTGCTGGTAAATATTGTTGGTCCGCACTGAGGTCTTCAACCTTTTCTTGGTATTCTACCAAGGGCGCTTCTTTGCACTTGTCGAGCTTTCTTCGAATGGGTAACGAAAGTTTTTTTGGACCCGATGCTGCCCCCTCGAGATGTCATATTAAGTAACGAAGCGGTAGTTCATTTCCGTGAAGAAGACAAACGGTTCATTGAAGTTCTCGATTGATTTATTTTTAACAATGTAGAGCCCATTTAAATCTTCCCGTGTTGATTGATGCACCGTCATAGCCAGCTGCTACCACCGTTGACTTATGACTTCCATTTTCCTCCAGACATTCGTACGCAGACGCGGTGATGTCCTCTCCACTACCAGACTTCGGCACAACGTTGCCCTAATACGTTGAACCTGGTTCTTCTACTATTTTGTGTTCTTCTTTGATCTGCCGCCGATACCAATGTTTTCCTCTCTTTGCTTGCGTTACAGTCTGGTCTTTCTTTCCACCTAAGAAGACTCTTCTAGCAGATTTTCCGGCTATGTCGTTACTTTCTTGAACAGCTTCGCTGAATTTACTCTTTTCCCTCCCAATCATATTTTTTTATCAATAACAAGGTTTTGCGCTCCGTTTAAATGTCTCCTGCATCTTGAATTCCTGCAGTAGCGTTGCTGAAACTACCAAAAGAAGAAGTAACTGCGTTTCCATGCCATACCCAAGCAGTAGAGCGAATGGTGAGTTTGGTGACGCAAACATATCAATCCGTGTGTGGGCCGGAAAGTCGCGAAGCGATTCATATGCTGTGTCATGGCTTCTAGCAAGGAAATGCCAACACTTGGATTGAGAAAAACACTATGCCATTTATAAAATTAAAGCTAGCAGAGAGTTGCAGATGCCACAAACAACAGTAAGCAAGATCTTACGCAAGCGTTTGTGGTGTCATCAATACCGACTGCAGTTGCTTCAGAAGTTATACCCACAAGACAAGGTAATGCGCCGTGAGTTCTGTGAGACTATGTAAAATTTCATGGAGGATGACGAAAACTTTCTGACGAAGATCATTTTCAGTGATGAGGCCACCTTTCACTTAACTGGAAAGGTAAATAGACACAATGTAAGGAATGGCCAAGCCAGAATCCTCATGTTACTGTAAATGTGGAACGTGACTCATCGAAAATCAATGTTTTTTGAGCAGTACCAGAGCGTCGGGTGCACGGTCCGTTCTTCTTTCAGAAACAATTACAGGTGAAAGTTACTTAGCATTGCTACGTAACTGGTTGATTCCTCAATTTACTAATGCAGAGATAGACGACTTCGTTCTAGAACAAGATGGAGCGCCGCTTCACTGGCATCGTGCTGTACGCAGGTTTCTAAACGAGAACCTCCCAAACCGCTCTAGAGTCAATGATCAACTTCTTTGCAAGTGGCCTCCAAGATCACCTGACCTCACTGTTTGTGACTTCTTTCTGTGGGGATTTGTGAAGGACAAAGTGTGTGCACCTCCACTACCTGCAACTCTGAACGATCTCCAAGAACGCATTAGTAATGCTGTCAACTCCGTCACACCGGATATCCTTCTCAACGTCTGGTTGGAGCTAGATTACCGCCTCGATATTTACCCCGTTACAGGTGGCGCGGACATTATTTACACTAATTTGAATAAACGTGGGACTGTTTCTGTGCTCACCATATATATATATATATATATATGTATATATATATATATATATATATATATATATATATATATATATATATATATATATATATATATTCATCCTCACGGCATTGTCAAGGCTCTATATTTGTATTTTACATTTATTATTGCAACCGGGTATTTCTGACTTCCGAATACGGTAGCCCGATCATCACCCTTGTTCTTCGCGCGCACAGTCATTCGAAGAACTGAAAACGTACTCTGTACACAAACAGTTTATGGTTGTGAACTCGGAAAGCCTGGTACTTCTGCTTGTCAAGGTCAAAAAGTGGGAGAAAAAAGGATGTGTAGAATGTAAAGAGGGTGCAACAGTGACTGATGCTTGTAAGGGAACATATTCATTTGTAGTTCGTGCACATTCCGCCTGTAGCGCTACTGTGGCACAACGTATATTGTAACTGTATAACTCTTGTACACCGCTAGTAGGTCTATTCGCGTTAGTGACGACCGAAACTATGTTGTCAGCTCTGACTGCGATAAGGCACTGCGGTGCTGCTTTTCCTTCTCTTTTTTTCCCCCTTTTCCATTTGTGAGACGCCAAACATGTTGTTTTTGCTTGTTGCACGCGCTGAACGTGTTTCGGCGAGCGAAGTATTTAAGAAGTTGACTACATATTCTTGTTTGCGATAGTCTTAAATTGGTTAACTGTTGAAAAATATACGAAAATAAAGCTGTACATGTTAAGGTATATTAGTCGAGGACGTAGCTACTGACAGTGTTGATTACAGATTTTCTCGAGGAAGAATTTAATTACAGTAGAGGTGAAAAGGAGACGTCCATTTAGACAGCCCCCCCCCCTTATCAGACTCAATCAGAAATGGTCTCAATCGTTTGTACACAAATGTGCAGGCGAAATTTTCGTTTGTACACAATTAGGGGCGCCGTCAGAACGAAAACAAAGTGGGTGCTGTTTAAATAGTAGCCCCCCATCAATATGTCCTATTCAAGCACAAATTGTCCCAATCATTTGTACATCGTTTCTACAGAAATGTGAAGGCGAAATTTTCGTTTGTACACAATTAGGGGCGCCGTCAGAACGAAAACAAAGTGGGGGCTGTCTAAATGGTAGCCCCCCACCAATATGTCCTATTCAAGCACAAATTGTCGCAATCATTTGTACATCGTTTCTACAGAAATGTGAAGGCGAAATTTTCGTTTGTACACAATTAGGGGCGCCGTCAGAACGAAAACAAAGTGGAGGCTGTCTAAATGGTAGCTCCCCACCAACATGTCCTATTCAAGCACAAATTGTCGCAATCATTTGTACATCGTTTCTACAGAAATGTGAAGGCGAAAATTTTCCTTTACACAATTACGGGCGCCGCCAGAACGAAAACAAAGTGGGGCTGTCTAAGTGATACCCCCACCATGTCCAATTCAATGACAAATTGTCGCAATCGTTCCTACATCGTTTCTACAGAAATGTGAAGGCTAAATTTTCGTTTGTACACAATTAGGGGCGCCGCCAGAACGGAAACAAAGTCGGGGATGCCTAAGTGGTAGCCCCTCCCACCATGTCCAGTTGAATCACAAATTGTCGCAATTGTTTGTACTTCGTTTGTACAGAAATGTGCAGGCGAAATGTATGTTCGCACGCAATTAGGGGCGCCGCCAGAACGAAAAAAATTGGGGGCTGTCTAAGTGGTAGCCCCCGACCATGTCCTATTCAATCACAAATTGTCGCAATCGTTTGTACTTCGTTTGTACAGAAATGTGCACCCGAAATTTTCGTTTGTACATAATTAAGGGCTCCGCCAGAACAGAAAAAATGGGGGCTGTCTTAGTGGTAGCTCCCCACCATGTCCAATTCAATCACAAGTTGTCGCATTCGTTTGTGCATCGTTTGTACAGAAATGTGCAGGCGAAATGTTTGTTTGAACAAACTTAGGGGCGCCGCCAGAATGAAAACAAAGGGGGGAGCTGTCTGAGTGGTAGCTCCCCCCACAATGTCCAATTGAATCACAAAGTATCGCAATCGTTTGTACATTGTTTGTACAGAAATGTGCAGGTCAAATTTTCGTTTGTACACTATTAAGGGCGCCGCCAGAACGAAAACAATATGAGGGCTGTCTCAATGGTAGCCCCCCCCATTTCCAATTCAATCAAAAATTGTCACAATCGTTTCTATATCGTTTGTACAGAAATGTGCAGGCTAAATTATTGTTTGTACATAACTAAGGGCGCCGCCAGAACGAAAACAAAGTGGGGGGGCTGTTTAAGTGATAGCCCCCCACCATGTCCAATTCAATCACAAATTGTCGCAATCGTTTCTACATCGTTTGTACAGAAATGTGCATGCAAAATTTTCGTTTGTACATAATTAGGGGCGCCGCCAGGGCGAAAACAAACTGGGGGGCTTTCTAAGTGATAGCCCAATCACCATGTTCAATTCAATCACAAATTGTCGCAATCGTTTGTACATCGTTTGTACAGAAATATGCAGGCGAAATTTTCGTTTGTACACAATTAGGGGCGACCTCAGAACGAAAACAGTGGGGGGCTGTCTAAATGGTAGCTCTCCCACCATGTGCAATTGAATCACAAATTTTGCAATCGTTTGAATATAGTTATAAAGAAATGTGCAGGCGAGATTTTCGTTTGTACACAATTAGGGTCGCCGACAGAACGAAAACAAAGTGGGGGCTGTCTAAATTTTAGCCGTCCCACCATGTTCAATTCAACCACAAACTGTCGCACTTGTTTGTACGCCTTTGTACATAAATGTGCAGCTGAAATTTTCGTTTGCACATAAATGCCCCCCCCAAAACGATAACAAACTATGGGGTCTCTAATTGATAGGCCTCCCGCCATGTCGAATTCAACCACAAACTGTCGCACTTGTTTGTTACGGTTTTGTACAGAAATTTGCAGGCGAAATTTTCGTTTGTACACAATTCCGGGCGCGCTAAAACGATAACAAAGTATAGGCTACCTAATTGGTAGCACCTCCCTACGTCCGATTCAAAAGAAAATTATCTCAATTGTTTGCAAATCGTTTGAGCAGTAATGCGCAGGCGAAATTTTTTTTCTAAGCTATCAGATGCGTGGACAGAACGAAAAAAAGGGGAGTTGTCTAAGTGCTAGCCCCACCATGTTCGATTGAACCACAAATTGTCGCGATCGTTTATACATAGTTTGTGCAGAAATGTGCAGGTAAAATTTTCGTTTGTATTAAATAATATACGGATGAGAGTATTTTTAATATCTGCGATCAACATTAACCGGTTTGAATAACGGTTGATGAGTTTGAAAATGGTTCCTATTGCACTAGTTGAAAAAAAAAAAAAAATTTTCTCTGGCACACGGAAGAAAATGCCTGATTCTAATAGAACTTTTCACGTAGAATTCGAATCTGCAATCAATTTTTCTCCATCACCCTCAGTTTTCCCGTGACAGAGGTGTTTTCGGAAAATTTCCCCTCAAATTTCTTTTCTTTTTCTTTTTTTCTTTTTTTAAAACCATTTTCATACTTGTAGCTTGGGTACCTTAGGTATATAAACGCACAAATTATATTGTATGTTAGCCTGATTTATACTTAGTAAGCCCTCTAAGTTTCATAAGAATAGCATTATTCTATCTAGAGAAATAAACATATTTATATAAAAAATATGCTATGTGTACTGTTCATTTTACAATATTCATTAGTGCAGATAAAATCACATATAACTTCCACGAAAATTACAATATAAGCATGGTTTATATCTTATTGGATTTAAAATAAAACATATTTTCAATGATGTATACACCGTGTCACCATTTTATATCTACTTAATAAATAATACAAAAGAAGTGAGTGGTATCTTCTTAATAAATGGACACTTACTTACCTCAACTAATGTGTTTTAGTTGTCGACTTTCTTCTGTGTTTGGTTTCTAGAACATCTCTTTTAAGTGTCCAACAGTAATCAGCTAGCATTTTTGAACTACACTGTCACTGGTACCTCTTCTCCATGGAGGAAATGTCCTGATGAAAATGTTACCCATACTCATCACTAACAGCACCAAGCTTTTCAGGAAAGAAATGCAGGTGGGAGTCTAGAAAGTGAACTTTAAGGGACATGTTGCAACCCATTTCATTGAATGATTGCCGGAAATCACTCACAATTTCACGGTAATTTGGGGCTTTCTTGTTTCCTAAAAAATTCTCTGTTAAACATTTAAATGGACACCAAGCTGCTTTCTCAACCAGAGTTAAGGGATCCTCAAATTTTTGGTCACGAATCAAACATCTTATTTGGGGGTCTACAAAAATCCCTAGCGTCACTAACCGGAGGAATTTTTTCCTTGAGGTAACAAGATCCTGCATTACTTTTGTCCATTGCCCTAACAAAGTTTTTGAAGAGCCCCAACTTTATGTGAAGAGGAGGTAGAATTATCTAATCAGGGCTCACCAGTGAGGAATAAACAGCATTCTTCTGTCCAGGAGTTAATACATGCGTTGGCCATTCCTTCTTGATGTAATGTTCCGCTTTGTTCCTGCTGTCCCATTCGCAGAGGAAACAACAATATTTCGTATAACCAAGCTGCAAACCCATTAACAAACAAATGACTTGTAAATCACAGCAAACGGTCCACTTGTATTTCTCATACTGAATTTTTTCTAACACTATTTCGATGTTTTCATAGGTTTCCTTCATATTAGTTGCATAAGCCAAAGGCACTGAAGGAAATTTGTTGCTATTGTGCAAAAGGACAGCCTTAAAACTAGTTTTGGATGAGTCAATAAGCAATCTCCACTCTGTACTTATATGTGCATGTCCAAGCCTATCCATCACAGCACAGACATTATTACAATACACTAAATCATTTTCTTGAGAATAGTAGTTTTGAAACTCTGTATGAAGGTTTCGAAAAATACACACTTTAGTGTCACGATGGAGCAGATTCCAGCCTTAAGTTTAGAATCAAGAAGTTCTGTCTGTGTATTGGAGAGTTTTAAATCCCGTATGAGGTCATTTAGTTCACCCGGAGTTATCAGATGGGAATCCAATGTAGATGTGCTTCCTACATAAGTAGGATCATCATCTTCATTTGGAACTTCAATAGTTGCCTCAAGTACGTAATCCTCATTTTCCGTAAGATGAGGAGGAGGTACCGGTTCAGGTAATTCTGCACTGTGTGGAACTGGCCTAATTGCTGATGCAAATTAGGGTACTGTACTGTGTGGTTAGATTTACTGCTTATTTCTTTTATCTGTGTCATACAAAAGTAGCAGTCTGAAGAATGATCTTTTGGTTCCCTCCAGATCATCGGTACTGCGAAGTTCATGTTTCGTCCACCATTTGCCCACCCAGTCAGACGTTTCACGCAAGTACAACAAATGTAGTGAGGAACCCAGTTCTTATCCTGGTCTCCTACACAGCAACCAAAATATAACTGATAACACTTCCTCACAAGTGGAGTAAAACATCGACGTTGTGATTTAAATATCAGCTCCCCACATACATAACAGAAATTGTCCGGTTTATTTACACACTTCCTCGACATCTTGTATCCTGTAAGGTATCACACACATACATACACACACACACACAGACACACACACACACACACACACAGGAATCTACACTCTATCAAATTCCCACAAAATCCCTCTAGACATTCCCTCATACAAAAATGGTGACATGGTGTACACATCATTGAAAATGTTTTATTGGAAGTCCAATGAGGTATAAACCGTGGTATATTGTAATTTTCGTGGAAATTATATGTGTTGAAGACCGACCCGACCCCACCCGTGACCCTAATTGACTGACCCGACCCGACAACCCGACCCGAGCTGACCCGATTGGCCCGACCCAAAGTGACCCGAGTGAACCAACCCGAGGTGACTTAACCCGACAACCGACCCGAGTGACTTGACCTTACAATCTAACCAGTTTGAGAGAGCTAGAACTTTACAAAACTGCCACCAGAAAAAAAATGGTGACCAATTGTTATGCATAAACCATTGTTTCGGCTCTTTTTACTTGTAGTATAATTATCCTCCTCCTCCTCCTCAGTGTTCTCCCATTAATAAACAGGCCAGTTTCCGTGAACTAGGTAAGAAGCTTCCATTTTTGCGATTTCCCGCTAATATCTGCCTCGCAACCCAACATAAAGTACCACCCTCCTTATTACAATCTATCAATTCCAACCTTCTTACACACTCTCGCTCTCCTGATATCACCCCCTTTACTACATCCCTCAGAATGCAATCCCTTAGCAAGATCAAAACTTGTGATCCGTCCATTTTTCGCTTCCTTATATCGTCTAATATTGCTCTCGTCTCTTGCATTTTTTCAGCATTTCCTAATTCGTTTTCCTCTCTACCCTGCTAACCTTCTTTATTTTACTCCACATCCAAATTTCCAAGGTTAAAATTTAGGCAATCAAGTTCGAAAGTCAAAATAAAATTTGACTGAGTTCTGAAGACAAGTTCTAAAGGCTAAAAGAATAAAAGTTCTGAAGACAACATTATTTTCTAGTAAGGAATGTATATAGAACTTCTTTTAATATTTTTTGCTGTGTAACAAACAACAATTTCATCACGTTAACATTCCGATTTTTCTATTTAAAAACAACGTTGCTGTCTGATAGAATCATAAGGAACTAATTGCACTGAAATATCATTCTGTAGGGAATTACCTTTTATTTTTTCTTGATTAATTTATCTAGAAGATATTTGCAACGTTATATAAAATTAGCAATTATTGCGGAGAAAGTCAAATCACTACCCCAGCAATAATAATAATAATAATAATAATAATAATAATAATAATAATAATAATAATAATAATAATAATAATAATAATAATAATAATAATAATAATAATAATATTTGAAGGTGACCAAGAAAGTTCTGTCTCTTTGTGGAGGTCTGTGTTCAATTTGCCTTCACACCGTGAGTTGAATGCGAATGGATATAAGGTGAAGGTCAGTTGTTGGACGAGACGAGACGAGACAGAATTTTCATGAAAGGGTACGAGATGAGATAGAGCTCTTTTAATAGAAACATATGCACTTTTCCAGACGAGACTACCTTCACGACACATTTTCGAAACGAGAATGCCCCAAACCAGGTCTCGTGAGCAACACTAGTAAGTATATCCAACATACTACTTGGTTGTGGCTGTTCAGATACACCGTGAACGTGCGTAAGGACTGAGTGAACATGGGGCCTTCACAGAGCGACATAAGGGCTTGTTTGCTGTACGAGTTCAAATTGCTGTTCCGCGGGGCGGAAGATATGACAGACCTTTGGTGAGGGTGTCGTGACTACGCGGAGAGTGCAGTGGTATGACGGTTTAAGGACGGTGACGAAACACTCGAAGACGCACCACGTGCCGGAAGACAAACAGATGTTCAAAATAAAGATCTTCAGGCAGCAATTGAGGCGAAGACAGACATGTGAGGAACTGGTACTACATTTCAGTGTAAGTGGAGAAACCATTCCGCACCACCACCATCAACTTGGGAAGCACTGCAAGTTGGGTTTATAGGTCCTACATGATTTGACTTGGAGCCAGAAATCAACGCGAGCAGACACCTGTGTTTCTTTGGTGTCTCGTCTGAGGAAGGAGCAATTTCTGGACAGGGTGTTGACATGTGATGGGAAGTGGGTCCTGTACGAAGCTACACGGCGCCGTCATTGTTGGTTAGCATCCCATGAACCGGTTCAAAAACAGCCCAAGCCAGCATTACGCCAGAATAAGGTTCTCCTGTGCATTTTGTGGACTGCTCGAGGCATCGTCCATCGGGAACTGCTACCAGCTGGTCAGATCATCAATGCAACTGTGTACTGTCACTGTGTACTGTCTGGATCCAGCAGTTCTGAATCGCAAAGGGGTCCTCTTGTTACAAGGCAACGCTAAGCCCCACGTGGCTAAAATGACCCAGTACATCATTCTTCGCCTTGGATGGAAAACACTATTGGATCCGCCATACTCCACGGACATTGTACCATCCGATTATCACCTGTTCCATTCCTTGGGCAATCACATTAGAGAACGCCAATTCAAATCGCTAGTAGAGGTTCAATATGCACTTGATACCTTCTTCACTTCACTTCCCACCAAGTTCGACTGCGATGGAATCCATGGCCTTCCAGAACGTTTTCAGAAGGTCGTCGAGGCTGATGGAGACGATTTTTGATATTCCAGGTACGTCTTAGGTTACATACCAATGTTCGAAGGTGTTGGTGAAAAGGCGGCGGAACTTTCTTGGGCACTCTTAAAGTTATAATAATAATAATAATAATAATAATAATAATAATAATAATAATAATAATAATAATAATAATAATAATAATAATAATAATAATAATAATAATGTGTCCTGCCCAAAGGCAGATGTTTGACCCGAAGGTCCATGGGTATTGATTCCAGCTCGTACCAAGTAAGTTTTCTGGTGAACAAACCCCATGTGCATGGGTTTTCTCGGTGTTCTCCCATTTCCTCCCACTTTCTTCATTCAACCACTTCAATTATTTCTCATCATCACTGTCTCTCTTAGCGTTGGTGCATAACGTGGGACGTTAACTAGATATTTCCTTTCAATTTCACTTAATGTGACATTTAACTTGACATAGAAACGCAGAAAGGAAAAAAGTCAGTAGTAATATTAATTACAATACCAATTAGTTAATATAGGGTAAAATTTAAATTTTATTACTATTTCACCTTCAATTAGTCACATTTATCATTCATACACCAACTTCGAATTGAATTCTACAACAAAGCTCTTTATAGTATTCCGTATAGAAAATAAGTGAAGAATGTGACGACCCGACACGAGCTAACCCGACTGACCCGACCCGGCAACCCGACCCGTAACGCGACCCGTTTGAGAGCACTATCAGAGGGGTACTATTTACAGTACAATTTATTTTGTATGGTTTAGCATACTTTAAGGCTACCATACTTTTTGAAAACAGAAAAAACGGGACGTCTTACAAATTAGTAGTAAATATTGCATTTTGTATTAATTTTATCTTTCGAATTTTACTACAGTATCGCACTAGTTATACAACTTAAAATAATGTATTAATATAGTCCATACTCAGTGGCGTATTTAGGGGGAGGGCTTCCGGGCTCAAGCCCCCCACCGAAATCTTACTTACTATAGTAAAGTATATGAAATATCTTGCAGAATTTTCATATTTTCAGGCAAAGCACCCCCGGAAGTTAGCAAAGCCCCTCCCGAAACAAAATCGTAAATACGCCACTGTCCATACTTAATCTACAGTGCTAAACATTATTATAGAAGCTAGAAGCTGTTATACAATATAAACGCAATCAGCGAACATACAATATTTAGGCAAAAATTATATTTTCAATATTATTACGCATACCACCTTTATATGCTCTACATGTGTATAAAGAAAAATATCCAGATTTATGAAGTTGTTTCAAAATTTTAATAGGCTGATTTATTTTTGTTAACCTAAAATGCGAACTAAAAGAAAGCAATTTGCATAATTGTTTTTCTGAAGCAGAAAAAAAATGTGTTTTCGGGGCTGGTCTGCAACGTCAGAAAAATTTGTTGCCACCTCGGGGTATACATTCTTACTTTTAGTGATAAGAGTGCTACTTAGGAGGATTTAAACATTGCATGTTATATCCGGGGAAGCAGCGATTGCAATAATAATAAAGATTAGAATGAAATTGTTCCTATAGTATTGCCGGAATTAAAAGCAAAAGGAATAAGTCGATTTTATTATATTTTCAGAAATTTTGATATGTAATTAATAATAATAATAAAGAAAAAAACAGGACAAGAAGGAAAATTTCTGCACACCGGGACAAATTTTAAGAAACCGGGGCGTATGGTAGCCTTACATACTTATTTGCATGCGGAGTGTCAGTACGGAGCCACTACGTAGCAGAGTTGAAACAAAACCTCGTAAATAGGTTGCCAACTCAGGAAAACAAAATTACCGGCACACCCTCAAAATTCTCTGTACAAATGAGAAACTGAAGACTGTATTGATCGTTATTGTATTTACCAGCAATTGACACTTGTTTAAAATTATCGAAACAGATGAATAATACTGGATATTAATCTTTATGTAACAATAGTTGATTCATAAAATGAAATTTACTCTTCTCTTCAAACAAAGGAAATTGCTTTAAAAAGTCATTTTCTACTCTCAATAAATGAATAAAATTCTTTTACAATAAAATATAAGTGTTATCAAATTCGTTATATTAAATAAATAAAAAAAACTGCCATACATTAAAAAAATATCGATAATGTATAATACAACGAAAATTTGTGTTTGTAAAGGCACTGTTGAAAAATTTCGATGTTCAATGTTATATTCTGGATTGCAGATTCCAAAATACCGGTGAGAAGGGGTCTAATAAGAAGTTTGTACCGGTCACGGCCTTAATCAAAATCACAGCAAATACCGGCCAGTTAGCAACTCTACTCGTAAATCAGAATGCTGAATGCACCAAAATACTTCACCATGCATTCTATAGTTTCTGCAAAATGAATTTAATGAAGATGATCAAATAAAACAAAATACTGTGTTATAATTTTCCCTTTAACAGTCTACTTTGTGAATTTGTTATATCTTCCACTTATCAATTTCCTGTACGAGATGAGAATAACGGTTTCTGCGCAAGATAGAAAGAAAAAAATAAATTTTTCTCATAAGGATTCAGTTCACGTAAGAAATAATGAATAAGTTTAATAATAAGAGCCGAGGAGTGATAAACTAACTCAGCAATAATGATTGTAAGTATAAATATAAATATAAAAAAAACAAAAAAACATTTAATTCCATCATCGTTAGGATGGATGCCATTAATTGTGTACAAACAAAAATTACGCATGCATATTTCTGTACAAACGATGTACAAACGATTACGAAAATTTGTGATTCAATTGGACATGTTGGTGGGAAGCTACCACTTAGAGAGCCCCCAGTTTGTTTTCGTTCTGGCGGCGCCCCTAATTGTGTACAAACGAAAATTTTGCCTGAACATTTCTGTAAAAACGACGTACAAACGATTACGACAATTTGTGATTGAATTGGACATGGTCGGGGGCTACCACTTAGACAGCCCCACTTTGTTTTCGTTCTGGCGGCGCCCCTAATTGTGAACAAACAAACATTTCGCCTGCCCGTTTCTGTACAAACGAATTACAAACGATTGCGATAATTTGTGATTGAATTGGACATGGTGGGGGGCTACCACTTAGACAGCCCCCTTTCTTCTGTTCTGGCGGCACCCCTAATTGTGTACAAACGAAACTTTTGCCTGCACATTTCTGTACACACGAAGTAGAAACGATTGCGATAATTTGTGATTGAATAGACCATGTTGGTGGGGGGCTACCAGGTAGAGAGTCCCCCACTTTGTTTTCGTTCTAGCGACGCCCCTAATTGTGTACAAACATACATTTTGCCTGCACATTTCTGTACAAATGAAGTACAAACGATTGTGACAATTTGTGATTCAATTGGACATGATGGGGTGGGCTAAAACTTAGACAGCCCCTCACTTTGTTTTCGCCCTGGCGGCGCCCCTAAGTTTGTTCAAACAAACATTTCGCCTGCACATTTCTGTACAAACGATGCACAAACGAATGCGACAACTTGTGATTGAATTGGACATGGTGGGGGGCTACCACTTAGACAGCCCCCATTTTTTTCTGTTCTGGCGGCGCCCTTAATTATGTACAAACGAAAATTTCGGGTGCACATTTCTGTACAAACGAAGTACAAACGATTGCGACAATTTGTGATTGAATAGGAGATGGTCGGGGACTACCACTTAGACAGCCCCCAATTTTTTTGTTCTGGCGGCGCCCCTAATTGCGTGCGAACATACATTTCGCCTGCACATTTCTGTACAAATGAAGTAAAAACAATTGCGACAATTTGTGATTCAATTGGACATGGTGGGAGGGGGGGCTACCACTTAGACAGCTCCCAATTTTTTCTGTTCTGGCGGCGCCCCTAATTATGTACAAACAAAAATTTCGCTTCACGTTTCTGTACAAACGAAGTACAAACGATTGCTATAATTTGTGATTGAATAGAACATGTTGGTGGGGGGCTACCATTTAGACAGCCCCACTTTGTTTTCGTTCTGGCGCCGCCCCTAATAGTGTACAAACGAAAATTTGGCCTGCACATTTCTGTACAAACAATGTACAAACGATTGCTATACTTTGTGATTCAATTGGACATCGTGGGGGGAGCTACCACTCAGACAGTTCCCCATTTTGTTTTCGTTCTGGCGGCGCCCCTAAGTTTGTTCAAACAAACATTTCGCCTGCACATTTCTGTACAAACAATGCACAAACGAATGCGACAACTTGTGATTGAATTGGACATGGTGGGGGCTACCACTTAGACAGCCCCCATTTTTTTCTGTTCTGGCGGCGCCCTTAATTATGTACAAACGAAAATTTAAGGTGCACATTTCTGTACAAACGAAGTACAAACGATTGCGACAATTTGTGATTGAATAGGACATGGTCGGGGGCTACCACTTAGACAGCCCCCAATTTTTTTCGTTCTGGCGGCGCCCCTAATTGCGTGCGAACATACATTTCGCCTGCACATTTCTGTACAAACGAAGTACAAACAATTGCGACAATTTGTGATTCAATTGGACATGGTGGGGGGCTACCACTTAGACAGCCCCCATTTTTTTCTGTTCTGGCGGCGCCCCTAATTGTGTACAAACGAAAATTTCGCCTGCACATTTCTGCACAAACGAAGTACAAACGATTGGGATAATTAGTGATTGAATAGAACATGTTGGTGGGGGGGCTACCAGTTAAACAGCCCCAATTTGTTTTCGTTCTGGCGGCGCCCCTAATAGTGTACAAACGAAAGTTTGGCCTGTACATTTCTGTACAAACAATGTACAAACGATTGCGGCAATTTGTGATTCAATTGGACATGGTAGGGGCTACCATTTAGGGGAACTCCCTCGAGAGGAATCACTCTACTTATTTATTGCAAAAAGCAGAATTTAAAAATTCGCATTCGTCCAAAGTTATCGTGTGAAGTAACAGCCGTTTGTATGTACGTACTAATATTGATAAGTTCCACTACGCGATCCCAATTAATAGTTCATATACCCGCGCCACACACACACACTAGCATTTGTACACACGAAAGTATACCTGGTAGTATCCACACGCTTACGCCGGAACTAGAAACAAACCATCGCCGGCTACGATCCTTTAGCGCCTTACCATTTTCCTCTCGTAACATGAGATTTAGCGTACACGGGGTAGTTGACCTTTTGGCCGTTGTGGCGCTACTGACGTGCACCAAACAGGACAGGTTGTCTATTGTCACATAAGTCTGAGTGAATTTTGACAAGTGTAGTGTGGTGTTTTACGTGATTTTTTTTCTTTTTGCTAAAAAAAAAAGTCGCGTGGTGTTTGTAGACACTATAGTTTAATAATAGGTATTTGCAGTATCTTTATGTGCTGAAATTAACAGCACAGAAAGTGTTCTTTTATTGTTTTAAATATGGTATATTGTTGTGTACCATTTTGTAAAAGTAAAAGCGGGAAAGGGAACTCTGTATCTTTCCATGAATTTCCCTTGGATTCTCAACAATCCGATGCGTGGTTGAAGGCTATATCTAGGGAAAATTTCACCCCAAATTGTAAATCTAGGTCATCCGTAGTGTGTAGTTTACATTTTAGTGAAAATGATTACCGCTCAGACACGAAAAAAAGAATTCTGAAGAGAGGAAGTGTTCCAAGTGTGTTTAGTGACTACCCCTCCCACAAAATTCCGAAACTTGTTCAACCCCGTAGAACAATTCTCAGAAAGAACATCGACATAAAGAAAAGAGAAATAAAATCATATGTGAGTCCGCAGTTCAGTAGTGAACACAACGAAGCTGCTGTTGTTAATTGCAACGATTTACCTAATGAAAACAAATCGGTGTGTTCTATTGGGCTACAAACAGATAATCAAACACCTGACAGTAAGTTGAAAACAGCTTGGATAGAAAAAAACAAATTACGGATTAAGTTGTGGCGAGCACAAAAGAAAATACGCGACCAAGAGCAACAAATAAACACTTTGAAAGATAAATTAAATTCTTTCGAAAATAAATATAATTCCTCATTAAATGATATACTTGCTGCATATAAATGCGATCCAAATAATCAAAAAGCTGGGTTTCTCTTGGAGCAAGTGCTTTATTTCAATAAATCACGTCCTCGGTGGTCTGCTGACGTAATAAAGAATTACATTGTTTGGCAACATGTTTCTCCAAAAGGCTACAAATATGCACAAAATGTTCTTCAACTACCTAGCCGATCAACCTTGTCACGCTATGTTGGAGATATATCATGTGATGCGGGGGTCACACCTCTAATCGAGCAGCGTTTATTATTAGAGTGCAATGAAATGAAAGAAACGGAAAGACTGTGCTCCCTAATGATAGACGAAATGTCAATAAAACAACGTTTAACTTACGACAAGAAACTCGATGTGTTCTTCGGCGAGAAAAATACTTCTTACGTAGCTGAGAATGACAATCAATCTGTCAATGAATTTAATTCAAGTTCTGAACCACCAAAAGTTTTAGAAAAAAAGACTGTACTTGCCAATAATTTACTTTGCTTTCTTTTGTGTGGTATCTCTACGAAGTACAAGCTACCAGCGGCGTACTTTTTCTCTAAAAAGTTGTCAGGTGCAGAATTGCATAGACTGACATTAATTGTTATTAATAAAGTTGAGGCATGCGGGTTTCGAGTGTTAAGGCTTGTCACCGACAACCATAAAACTAATGTAAATATGATGAAAAGACTCAGTCAAGCAAAAAATCTTAAACCATTCGTTGACCATCCCGAAGATTCAAGCAGACCACTATACATAGATTTCGATCAATGCCACATACTTAAAAATGTTCGAACAATGTTTTTAGAGAGAACAATGTATGATGGAGAGGAACAAATTAGTGGCACTCACGTGAAAAATTTGTACGAGTTTCAGTCCAAAGATAATGTGAAACTTGTCCGATTTCTGTCTCGAAAACATGTTTCACCAACAAATTTAGAGAAAATGAATGTTAAAAGGGCTAAGCAAATATTTTCAAACGAAGTAATTGCCGCAGTGGAATTCCTCAAAGATAACTCCGTTCATTCTAAGGCGCACACTTTCTCAAGTGCTGGTGCAACTTTAAAATTCATGAGAAACATAAAAAAGTGGTTTGATATTCATGATGTGTGCAGTCCAAAATACAACCAAGGAAATCCAGATAGGACGCATTTCTTTAGTATCGATGATGAGAGGTTGAAGTGGTTGGAAAATGATTTCCCCAAATACTTGCGTGAGGTAAAAGATTCAAGTGAGGAACATGGATGCACATTCCTCAGTAAGGAGACGTATGAGGCAATTTTACTTACGTCAGAGTCTACAGCTCAATGCGTTCGGTACCTTCTTCGATCAGGCTACCACTTTGTGCTCACTCGATCCTTTAATAGTGACCCCATCGAATTATTCTTCAGCGGTTTAAGACAAATGTCTGGGAGCAATGATATGTTGGATAGCAGGGCCATTGTATGTACAATGAATCGAATTCTGAAGACTGGATTACTATCGCTGTCTTCCATCGCAAATCCTACCACTATTTCACAGGAAAATATTCCCAATCACTTTCCTGGTTCTGAAGCATATATCCCCATACCAGATACAGTTACAGAATTATTGACTGGTCTTCATGCCGATCCTAGTAAGTGTTGTTTTTGCTTGTGTAATTAATTTTATTTATGTTTCTGAGTAGTAATGAGATATATGCGTAGGTTGGTTCTTTTCTAAAGAAAAAAATAGACCTAAAACCTTTAGCTTATGGGGAAGGGCGGCGATTTCTGTGTAGCTTTAGGGGAGCCCCATAGCAGATACGCATTGGTAGAACAGAAAAACGAATTGGCATGTATTGTAGAAATTGGAGAACTCATTAGGAGAGCCCATTTCAACTTTAGGGCCCGGGCCACCAAAGCTCCCCGGGATCGGTGCCCTTGCTAATGGGATAGAAGAAAGCAGAGCCCTTATTTCAGGTACTATCCCAATATCACTTAGTGTGCCAGTGGTAACCCCAAATTTCCCTAATTATCTAGATAAAACAATTTTATTTACTTTTGTAAAATGCAATATTGTAGTAATATATTAGTAGACTCCTATTTACATCTTATTAGGACAGATAATAATGATTTACAAAAATCCCATGTTTTAGAAAGATATTTATGTAGTTCTGACAATCTAATATTTGAAACCTACTAATACGATAATGCCAGGAAAAAAATAACCATTTTGCACTAATATGGTAGAAAACTAGACACATTCATTAAAGTGTAAACTAAAAGTGAAATTCAGCTATTAAATTATAACGCAAACGAAATACAATTCTGACTTTATGCAATATTTAAGCACAAAGAAATTAATCACTTCATAACATTTTAAAGAAAGTAGTCACTTCATAACATTTTAGCCTATTGTTCACTACTATTGTCACAATTTGTATAATATTTCAATAGTTCCATTTATGGTTTTCTTTTCAGACATTGAATCAGGTACAGTGAAATTAGCGTCTACTGCTTTCTTAGGAGGTTTTGTAGTTCGGAAAATTACTCAAAGTATAGAGTGTGCCTCATGCCACAAACTTATCAGTCAGGACAAGTGTAATTCTACGCTTATGAGCTTGATATATAAACAAGACAGTAGAAGCATAATGTGCTACCCCACAAAAGAACTAGTATGGGTGATTCACATTGTTGAAAAGTTTGTTGATAGGGCCCATCGGTTTGTGAAAACCCGAATTTCGGAAACTCTTTCCGCTTACATTGTTTCTTTTCTGCAACACACTTCGTATTTACAGTGCCCCATTTCGGACAATCATTCATTCAGATTAAGTGTCAAAATTTGTGATATAATAGTTCCAGTGTTGCTGAAGAACATTGCAGATGCTGAAACGGAACGTTTTGAACATGTCAAATTTTTAAATACCAAACCATTATCTCGGAAAGTGCTGCGTTTGTAATTTGTCAAGGATTATTTTCCTGGTAAGTGTGCTTGTTTTTTTTTATTATTTTTAATTAACCGATAATAATTGTATTCAATTTTAAAAACAGTTTAGTTTTTGTGATACTATAGATATGTTTACCTAGAAATAAGGGGAAGGGGACTTCAGAATTCTTTTCCTATTATAGTTATTTCATTTGCCTGCTACACAGCGACAGAAAAAATTGGTGCACGTAACTAGCGCCACAGCGGCTCCTAAAGGAACTAGGCCCCGTTCGCTTGTCTACGCTATTTGGGAAGGCGCTAAGAGATCGTAGCCGGTGATGAACAAACAAACACACACACACACACACACACACACACACACACACAGGGAGAGAGAAAGAGAGAGAGAATAGCTTGTTGTACCTTTATACTGAATGCACCATTACTCACAAAATCAGTTCAAAAGGAAAAAGAAAAAAGTTGTAAATGAAACTTTCAAAGATTGGTACCACTGCTGCGTGTCACACATGAGATTGTTCCATAATGATTGATTCGTAATATGATGTATATGGGTTTCTTAATGGTAGTATAACAAAATGCCTTCAAATTGACCACTAAATAAAAAGTGAAATTTATTTCTCAAATTTTGTAAAATCGAAGTCGGTGGGCATTATGGGAACATTCTACAATAACAATATATGCAAATAAATATTAATATACTTCACGTTTTCCAGTGGGTGCAAGAAAGCTTCGAATAGTATTTGTTGCCACAAGCATTAGCTCATGTAAATATATATATATATATATATATATATATATATATATATATATATATATATATATATATATAATTTTTGAGAGGGTTTTTCTACGATGACACACGTTTTTTATCTTAAGATATTTTGGTGTTTCAATACTTGAATTATGAAATCTTCAGTACCACTACTACTACTATAACTACTATTTATTATTATTATTATTATTATTATTATTATTATTATTATTATTATTATTAGTATTAGTATTATTATTATTATCTTCTCAAAGATAAGCAGTTAGGAGCTCATCATTGCTCAGGTCATACTATTACAATAAGAAATGTGACATTTGGGAAGAATGTTGCGGTTTTGTTTAGTGTTTCTTACGAGAATAGAAATTTCTCTTCTCGTTTCTAAAACAAAAATTTCCCAAGAGTCGAAAGTTTGAGTCCAAGGCATGTGTTTTGATATTGGATGACATTCAGAGAGAGAGAGGGATAATTTACATAGAAAAGTTTAGAATTGGAGTAAACATGATCTGACAGGATTCATATTATGATGAAAATTGTGATTTTGTGAAACAGAAGAAGGAAAATTTTCTATGTGAGAGCATCACATAATTCAGTTCTCGAATTAATGTTGAGAACTCTACCTAGAGCATAAAATTATTACGAATTGAGAGCATTGTCTTAAACTCCGGAGAATTAAGATTTAAAAAAAAAGCTTCCGAGATGGCTATCGAACCACGAACCTACCAGCTAGCGGACCATGGTTTTATCGATTTAGCCAAGGGGGACCACTACGCAGTTATTCATATACGTTTCATTTAGTGACGTTGAGAAGGGAATAGAATGGAATATTGCAAAAGTTGACTCAGTAGATGCTCCGTTTACATCTCTTGTAGCTAAGTTACAGGGTCCAAAATGAACATACCCTTGTTCAGAATCCCTTTATAGGGCAGTAAAAGATTTTTACTACTTTATTAATTGAGCTATATGTAAAGAAATGTTTGTTAAAATGGTGTCAAATAATCGGACGCAGGCCTAAATCTTGTGTTGCGTAGCTTAATTGGAATACTAGACCTTTCAGAAGGAAAAGTTTTCTAAAGAAAGAACAAAAAGCAATATAAATGTGTAAGAGTCACACGAATGTGAACTTATTACTTAAAAATGGTTAGTGTAAAAGAATTTTATGTTGATTTCATTAAGTTTGAATGCCGATCCGTCTCATTGATTTCTTGAATTTTAGCTACGATCATACTGTGTATTCCAAAATTTCGGATTTGAATTAAATGTATACGCACTTAGCTCCAGCAGAAATTATTTTTAATATGAGATTTGTTATTACATGTTTTTCTTCTACTCGCGGACCTTTTTCGTGAACGAACACCATGTGCGTGGGTTTCCTCGGGATTTTCCCGTTTCCTCTTACTTTCTTCATTCCAACATTTTATTCATTTCTCTTCATTACTGCTCCTTTATCCTAGCTGACATAACCATGGGACGTCAAACTCAAAAATTTCATTTACTCTTTTACTTGCAATGTTTCAACTTTGATATTAAATCTTAAAACCTTAATTTAACTCATTTTCCTACGTCATATCATGAAGTCTTGCACGTTAACCACTATTGGGCGATAATACAATATTCCGTTGTTACTGTAATATATTTTTATATCTTTAAAACTTTTTGACTTAGGAATCAACGAATGATTCTACATGGATAAATTACCACCTGAAAAAAATTTCTATTTTTGGGGGTAAGACACTGAAACAATTCCTAAGAGGGGAAGGGATGACATATACAGGGTGCGGCACGTAAAACCGGCCCGTCGTAATATTCTGGTATATTGTGTTTTTGGCAACACTTAAATAATCTACTTTCCTACCAAGAGATGGCGTGTCGAGGTCGGGTCGACTTAAGTGACCTGCAGCAGTCACGTGCAGCCGCAGCCAGTGAAACTTGTCGAAACCAGTTGAGAAAAAGGCCTCGTTGTGTTAAGCCGGCTGAGTGTTAGTGTGTGATAATGCCGTATTCGATACCCGAGCGTGTTGCCATTGTTGAAGGGTTCATTCTCACTGGAGCTTTTGTGAAAACAAAGAATTTGTTTCGGGAGAAATTTCCAGAACGTTCTGTGCCAGCAAAAAGCACCATTCAGGAATTGATTGAAAAATGGCGGCGTACAGGATCGGTTCAAAATGCTCCCAGGAACAGACGACCATCTGTCTGCACACCTGAATTAAAGATGCAGGTGGAGGAGATAATGACAAGAAGTCCTCGAAAGTCAACCAGGAGATTGAGTCAACAGGTTCATGCGAGTGAGAGAAGTTGCAGACGTGTTTTAAGGGGACTGAAGTTAAAACCGTATTGGATAAGTGTTGTGCAAGAACTGAAGGAGCCTGACCTGCAGAACTGACAAGGGTATATATGAATCTCCTCAATCGTGCTCACATGTGTGTTGAAGTGGGCGGAGGACACTTTCAGCACCTGCTGTGAAGGCTGCTGTGAAGGTGAGTAGTCATATTCAATACATTACATTTCATTTATGTGTTGTAGTTAATCATATTCAATACATTACATTTCATTTTATGTGTTCACTTTACGGGCCGGTTTTACGTGCCGCACCCTGTATAAGTGATAGAAGAGGAAAGCTATTCTTGTAGAATTCATAGTTTTTGGGTTGAAAGAGATGAATAATGGAACACCAGATGAGCGCTCCTACCTTGTTTTTAGCTACGCATAAATCGAAAATGGTTTCAAAATTATTGTTTTCTTTTCAAGTTTAATTTGTAAAAAAAATGATCTTCCACTTTGTATTGTTTTCTTCTTCTTGGTTCTAATTACATATTTTCTATTTATATTTTATTCTATGTTACACATGTATTATTTACATTTAATGTCTGATAGATTTGAAGAGAAGATTGTGGAAATTCAGAGCAGCAACGACATACACAAAATTTTGGTACTAGCGATCCAGAGTCCCCTTCCCACCAGAGATCTCTACTTTTCTGTAAATTATACCTAAATTTAGAGATGATATTAGACAATTTACTGGAGTATGCCCTCATATTCAATTTAAATTCCTGTAAAAGCTTTCGATCTCTAAAATAAATTCGAGCCTACGCCCTACAAAGCAGTGACGATTTCAAGGAGTGATCAGGGGGTAATGCCTCTCTGGAGGAACGGCAATTTCCCAGATAATATCTCTGATAGTTGCAGATGTGATACCAGTATTTGTGAATTCCCATTTTTCATATTCAGTGTAGTGAAACACACCCCAAATAACTGTTCTGATACATTTAGTGATTCTCCTCTCTGTTCTCCAATGTAGCGGACCTTGCACATATACCAAATCTGGAATATCACTATTTATGTCGTAGACCCCGAAAACTATGCATTCGACACAAATAAAAAATACCTTCGATACGATTTGCCTGTCACTTTCCCACTCTGACATTAATGCCAACCAAGCTTCCACTTCGATTAAAGCCGCGTCGACAGTGTCATTATTCATCTTTGCGAGTCCGAAAGCTTTGAACTCGGCACTAATATTCTTCAGATGGTAAATTGCACGTATAAAAATTAGTTTAAAATTCCTCCAGTTCATATTGCAAAGTACGATCAACTACATATTTTTTTGAGTCTAAAGATAAAAAAGTATATTTCAGTAACAATGGAACACTATTTTACCGTTTGAAAGGTTTCGTTGTGCAAACCCTCATGCTGACATAATGTAAAGATGAGTTAATTAAGGTTCTAAGAGTTAATATCAAAATTTAAAGAAAAGCATGTAATAAATTCTCATATTAAAAATACTTACTGCTTAAACTTTTTGCGACCAGATTTACTTCAGAAACGAACGTTTGGAATGCATAATATTAGTGTATCTAGAAAAGGTACACGTCAGTGGTTTATATCTAAGGACATACACGTAGAATTATCTTACACTAACCATTCACCTAACACATAACCACAAAACACGCAACATTTTAAATTTAAAGGTTCACATTCAAGTGTCTAATGCATTTCCTTTGCTTTCTTCTTTTATTTAAACACTTTTATTCAAACGTGTAATGTGTTTATAATTATTTGTTTCATGTTCCACTAGAGATTCGCAAAAGGAGATTTAGGTTTACGTCTGATTATTTGGCACTATTTTAACAGATAGTTCTCTATAATATAACTCAATTAACACAGTAGTAACAAACTTTTTCTGCCTTAGCGAGTATTCCTTTACAAGTGGAAGAGCAATATGTGCACTGTAACTAATGTACAAGAAGTGTAAAAAGCCCATCTACCGAATTTTTGGAATATTCAATACTATTCGATTCTTAACATCACTAACGGGGACGTATATGAATAACTGTGCATAGTTCCCTGTGGTTGAATGGATAATGTCATGGTATTATTTTCTTCTTGGTTGTAATTACATATATTTTCTATTTATATTTTATTCTAGGTTACACATGTATTATTAAGATAAGACTGTGGCAATTAAGAGCAGCAACGACATATTCAAAATGTAGGCCCTAGCGATCCAGAGTCCCATTCCCACCAGAGATTTCTACTTTTCTGTAAAATATACCTAATTTTAGATATGATATTAGACATTTTACTATAGTATGCCTTCATATTGAATTTAAACTCCTGTAAAAACTTTTGATCTCTAAAATAAATTCGAGCCTACGCCATGCAAAGCAGTGACGATTTCAGGGAGTGATCAGGGGGTAATGAATCTCTGGAGGAACGGCAATTTCCCAGATAATATCTCTGATAGTTGCAGGCGTGATACCAGTATTTGTGCATTACAATTTTGCATATTGAATGTAGTGAAACACACCCCAAAGAACTGTTCTGATACATTTAGTGATTCTCCTCTCTGTTCTCCAATGTAGAAGACATTGGACATATGCCAAATCTGGAATATCACAATTTATGTCGGTGACCCCGAAAACTATACATTCGACACAAATAAAACATATCTTCGATACGATTTGCCTGTCACTTTCCCACTCTGACCTTAATGTCATGGTTCGCTAGCTAGTAGGTTCGTGATTCGAAATCTTTCTTGGAAGCTCAATTTTTTCAAATTTTTATTCCCAGATTTTAAGATTTTTCCCTCCCATCTTTATCAATTGATGCCTTAAAAACAGTTTCACAAAATCACGATTTTTATGAAATATGTTTCCTGTCTGATTTTTATTCACCATTTCTAAGCATGCTGATATAAATCATTCCTCTCTCTGTCCATATTTGAATCTTTCTCTCTCTCTTTCAATGTCGTCCACTATAAAAACACATGGTTTAGGATCAAACTTTCGACACTTGAAACCAAATGTAAGGTCTCTGGGAATGTACTATCCTAACTCTATAGATTTCCATCTCTCCATCAATATAAGAGTCTCACATTTTTATTTTTGTATTAAAGTACGTGCTGGTTGCATAGCCGCAGCTACAAACTTATTCAAGTCACATGAGGCAAAGGAAGGGTCTAACCAAGAAGTCTTAATTTTGTATGTATACTACCACTACTCTAAGACAACTTTTCGGCAACCCGGCAAATCGAAATTCAAAAAGAAATCACCCACCCTAATATGCATGATGTCAGCTAACTTCATAAGTTATCAGATGTGCTACTTGAAGGAATACCAACATTTTCATTGCAAGTATGTACATACATTTCAGGTGGACGAATGCAAAGGAGTGCTATCAACCCACATATATATCTCCTGTAGACAATCACCGAACAAAAAGAAACAAACCGGCAGAGAGTAGTTCTTTGTTTCTAAGTTGTATCAAGCACAGAACAGATACAGAAAGTTTGTTGGTCTGGTTTTGTGTGGCGACAGTGTTTATACAGGAAGTTACAATTTACATCTAATTATGTCCCTTGGTTAAAGGGGGCAGTTGTCCAGCGTATGATTTGAAAGAATACAGCAACTGGAAGAGAGTGCTCTGGTGTTAACTGAGATAGTTGTTAATATGCTATGGCACGTTGTGGCTAGGACGACCCATTTCTCACTATTCTGGCAGGCTGATATGCAACTCCTTTTGAGAGAAGCAAAGGGTAATAACCGAGAGTGAGGCAATTGTATAGTGATAGGTTCTCTAATCGACGAGTATCGTCACACGATATGTTTAAACGGCTCGCTTTTTGTCTTTCAGAAACAGCATCTCTGAGACGGCAAATGGATATTGGAATAATTCGAGATGTACAAACTGTTAAGTTTGAAGAGAAAGCTGTTGCAGCAATTCAGGTCTGGCTTCAATTCAGCACACGCGGTGTAGCCTAGGCACTACACGCCAGTGATGTAAGTGTGTAGCGCGTCCTCCATTACGAAGCTGTGGACACCATACGAGAAGGGTGAAGCTGCGTGTGCGCCCTTCATGTCGCAGATAGTACATCTGCTATTGCAAGAAGACAAACACCGCCCTCTGAATTTGGCCAATGTCTTGTACGTCAAACTAACGCCATTCCGATCTTTACAACTGTAGGTTTCTTGACCAACGAAGCAATATTTACCAAGATGATTGTATTCAACAGTCATAGCAGTTTTGTATGAGATGGGGAAAATCCAAATGCCAATTTGTGCACGACAATAAACACAAATTTGCACTCAATGTGTCATGTGAAATTTTAAACCACCATCTAATTGGATGTTACGTGTTGCCAAACAGCCTTCTTAGTGACGCATACCGCACATTTTCCCGAGAAGTCTTACCGGAACTTTTAGAACACTTAGACGGGGAATGTGCTTTAGTATGACAGTGCCTCTACTACGCATTTGACCGTCATGTCAGATCCTTCCTAAACGAAACTTGTTACGAGTTGTGGATTGGAGGGGTGATCGTGTGTTATTGCCACCTCGCTCGTCTGACATCAGAACGATTTACTTCTTTATGTGGGTAGAGATGAAACAACTTGTGTACGAAAAAACTATCCCAACAACCGAGGATCTTATTTCCCGAGCTGTCTCAGCTGCACAGCTTATTTCCGACACACCAAGCGGATTTGATCTCACAAGAGAAAACTAGCTTCGTCGTTATGACATGTTTAGAGATGAATGGTGGACAGTTTGAAGACCGTCTAAAATGTACACTATTTTCTTACTGCGTAGCATTATGTGCCATATGTATGTCCACTTCTTGAGATCATCATCCACATTGATACCTCTGTGTACGTTAATGCTGCCCTTATTTGGTATGAAGTGATACCACTCGCTGTTATGTAGTGCGCCTGTATTTCTTTGCTAGTTGGTATGCAACTCTCACACCTCATAACGTCCTCCATTTGAATGTACTTACTCTACCGACATCCCTGAAAGCATATTGTCTGCACTGCAGCAAAAGTTTACGTTTTGTCTATTTTGATCGATGTATCCTTTAGAACATTGCTGGGAATCTCTTTCTCTTCCTTTGGGGAATCCGTGCGCCCTCAGTGTACACAGCCGATTAGTGTACCTATGGATTTACTTCTTACTGTGTCTTTATGAACCCCCTGTCGCTGCAGTTCTATTACTCGTAGTTTGGCCACAATTTCAAGTGGACGTTCATTTCTTCCATATATATATATATATATATATATATATATATATATATATATATATATATATATGAGCGAGAATGAAATGAAAGCCTAAAAATGCAATCATAATCCGTAAAATGTAACGATTGCATCGATACAGTAAGTAGCAGTAATCTGCCTTGAGTTGCACTTAATTACAGACAGGTCACAGAGATTTCTATAAGAACGACGAACATGGAAGCGTCATTATCAAAATGGCCGCCATACTGTCCACTTATAGCAGCGTTCGGTGATCTATTTTTCAGTATTGAAATAATGAAACAAATTGAAATTAAGCGTAGGATATCAGTAAAGTGCGGCCGTTCGTGTTTGCATCTACAGCGAGTATTAAAATGGTGAAGAAATTTTAAAATTTGCAGAACATATGGGGAGGATGCTCGTCGCTCGGAACAGGCTCGCTTCTTAGTGATCGACGTTCCGTTACCAGAACCGCTTGCAAAGAAAGACATGCTCATTATGCTGAAAGAAATCGCCACAATCATGAATATTAACTTCCGAGCAGCTCGACATATTGCGCATACTGTTCTACATTCCAATAATGTGTTTGTAAGGTGGCTCTCAAGTCAGGTGACTACTGAATTGAAAGATCGTCGTGTTGATGCCTGTGAAGGAAATTTGTGTCCTTTAAATGGCCAGGGCGATGCAATTCTGGGCAGGATTGTTACATTGGAAGGGAGCTGGGTTCACTATCATCAAGCAGAAACTCCCCCCAAAAGACACGGAATGTCGGCACGTCTCTTCGCCGAAACAAAACAGAAATCCACACTCAACCAACAGCACGAAGCAGCACCACAGTGATTTCATGTGTTTCGACCATTCAAAGAAGCGATGGGATGTGATGAGTAGGAGAAATGTGTGATGCATGAGTGGCTACAATTTCGGCCAAAAGAATTCTCTTAAGGTGGTACGGTATGCATGCATATCCAAAGTGGTGGAATACCTTCGTTCAACCCAAAGGGTCAACGATGAAAAATATGAAGCAAGATTTCCTTTTCATTATTATGTTCTAAGATGTAAATATATATAAGACAAACTAGAGTATGTGCATGTCATATTGCAGTGATTTTGTTTGCCAAGTTGATGAAGATAACAGAACATTTAAATTTACCGTAGATAGATTGAATTGATACGGATTGTATGCATTTGGTTCCCGTTACCTTTTTTCAAGCATTTATTACATGCCTGCTCCCGTATCATAAATGAATATGTTAGTAATTACTTTACAGGGCAGTACAGTTTGTGACTCAAATTGGAAACCGGGGTTTGAAATATGTAATTTACCCAAATATTTCTTTAATTTTAATTTAGTATTGAGTATTACATTTTAATGGTCTAAGGGCACATATATGTATAATTAAATATATTTAGATGCACTTCTTATGAGTTACCTCGTATGGTATTGAACTTTAATTTGTTCAAAATACAACAAACTCCACATTTAAGCAATAGACGGTGAATACGTCGTTACAGGAAAAAAAACAGATATCTTCCATTATTATTTAAAGTGAATGAAAGTGAAGTATAATATATGCATGTGTCTTTGAAACAATTACAATAAATTATACATACTAATAATCGTACATAATTTATGGGTTTATAAGACAAAGTTAGGATATGTTATTTCGGTACAAACTAACTCTATGGCCTATGGAAGTCGGAGGTTCAATTTCGAACAGATGGTAATAATCAAACAATAAATGTCAAATTGTCTTTAATGTGAATTTCATTACGCCACATAGTACGTAAACAAAGTTAAAAGTTCTCGGCCTGACCCATAGATGGCTCCAATCAGCAAAGTTTTATTCTCGCATGGGAACGCCTTTCAGTTGTTTTTATGACAATGTCAACTTGTTCCCTCAAGTAGTTTGTGTGCAGGCATTGTTGCAGTTAGACATCTTGCGCGTTAGTCGTGAAAATGGATAAACTTCGTGGGGTGCGGTAATAAAATTCTTCGTTTTGGATGGATTAACGCCTATGGAAGTTCATCCAAAGTTGACAAAAGTTTACGGTGGACTCTGCTCCTTTAAATCAACCGTAGAAACGTGGACAGCTGAATTTAAATGTGGTTACACATCCCTCAAAGATGACTCACATGAAGGAAAACCGGAAACCGCAACCAGACCGGAAACAATCGAAAAAGTGCATGATATCGTGTTGGACGACAGGCGAGTGAAAGTGGGTGAGATCGCTGAGAGGGTGGGGATATCGGAGGAACGGGCGCGAATATCTTGCACAAAACACTAGGGATGAGAAACCTCTGCCATTGATGGATGACGCATTTTCTGAGTGCCGACCAAAAGCAAATGTAAAAAAGATTTTCGCAGCAATCTTTGGACCAATTCAAAACGGATCCGACTGATTTTGTGCGGCGATTTTTGACAATCGATGACACATGGGTTCACCACTATACGCTAGAAATGAAACAGCAGTCCAAGCAATGGGTGAAAGTCGGTGGTGCAGCGCCAAAGAAAGCGAGGACGATGGCATCGGCCGGAAAGGTAATGGTCAGTGTGTTTTGGGATGCGAAAGGGATCCTGTTAATTTGATTATCTTGCAAAGGGGAGAACAATTACAGGCGAATATTATTTCAACCTTCTTGACCAGCTGGATTCCAAAATTCGCGAGAAGAGGCCTAGCTTGAAGAAGAAGAAAATGATTTTTCACCGCGACAACGCACCTGTGTACAAGAGAGCGTTGGCGATGGGAAATTTGGGGATTTCAGGTACGACTTGCTCGGCCATCCCCCATATTCTACTCATTTGGCACTATCAGGCTTCTATCTGCACTCAAATATGAAGAAAGTTCTCTTCGGGAAGCGCTTCACATCGTATGAGGAAGTTGAGAGGGTCGTGGATTACTACTTTCACAACTTTTCAGACTCTCACTTCCAAGGAAGGATTACTGAAGTAGGAGAAACTCTAAACGAAGTGTACTGAAGTTAGTGGAGATTATGTCGAAAAACAAAACAGTTTTTGAACTCAAATTCGCAGCCTTTCATTGTCAGGTCGAGAACTTTTAACCCCGCCCTCGTAACTGAACATTATATTACGATATGACAGGCATAAGTTACCTTGTAACTTTTGAATTGACTGCATAGGTTGTAGTTGGAGTGAATGGCATTTGATGTACCTTGGAACAGCAGTCAAATTCTTGGGAATTGTAGTAGCAATTTACAAATCTCTTGCAGACCCTGCATTAATACAGAGAAAAGTGTTACTTAATTAAAATACTATAACACTTACTATATTATGTAATGTATGTTACTTTTAGGAATGTAGTCCTTCGAAAATCATCAAAAGATATTCAACCTGAATAAATATTGAGAAAACTAAATAATTTTTTTCTCCCTTCTTTAATTTCTTTTATCCTTGTGGAAAACGAATTTCCGAAAAATATAAATTTTTGTATATTGTACGATGGGAAATAATAGCACATTAAAAGAATATATCATTATTCTTTCTCTCTCTAGTGTAATAAATGTTGTACTAAAGATCAATATTTTCATTTTTCAGCACAAGTACTTCACGTCAGAAGAACAGCAAACGTAAATGAAATAACTTCATTCTTTAAGTAGTTACGTTAAAAGAACTAAGGTTGTCAGGTTTCAGGTACACGTCATCCAAAAAGCATGGAAGTACTACCTTCTGCTAATAGCATAGTTTGATTTTCTGTTTATGTAAACATCTTAAACGAATTCCCATAATTACAAAATAACCTTATGCTTCTATGGATTGACCACTTCTCGTTAATATCTTTCCAGTTATTATGTTTACGTAAACGTTGAATACAGTATATAATTGGTTTATGAGATGCAATATGCTTCTGAATCACTCATTATATTAGAGTAGCAAGATTATTCCTTTATCGAAGAGCAGTCCTTTGTATCAGTGTAGGATATAAAGTTCAAACTTATTTAATTCCATATGATCTCATGTTACAGAAGGTTTTATTACACTTAAGTTTGCAAAGCAGTTTTCTGCTTTTTTCCAAGCATATTACACAGTTTGTAATATTCCCGTAATTTCTGAAGAACACATTACTATTCATTTTTAACTTTGCTATACATGCTTAGATAACGGTTGCATTGCTATTATCAACTGTTGTCTGATTTCTGTAAACGGAATACGTAAGTGGAGAGAGGGCTTTCTTGGGGAGATCTATTTCTTAATAATAATTTTCAATTCTCGTTTCATAGAAGCTTAACCCTTTTGAATTTGTTCACGAAATTTAAGTATCTAACACTTATAGAGAATGATTGTTTCTGGTAGTTTGTTCTACACTTCAAATTTCAGACCGTAATGTTTGAATGTACAACGGTATCCAGAAAAATGGCGCGTATACTATAATTAACGATTTTTTCATTTATTCCATTTTTCTTGCGTTTATGGGTAAATTTTGTGTTATGAGTTATTGGATACAATAGAAGGCAATGCGCTTATGGAGATATTTTCAAAATATTTAATAACATAATACAAATATAAACCAAAACAACATTATTTATTTTGTGCGACCTAGTAAATGTGCTTTGGAGAGATTTTTGCAGTAGCAAATTACGAATTCGAAGGGAAATCAACAATTTCCAGTAAAGGAGCTGCATCAAGAAACCACAAAAAAAGTAAAATATGGCATTGTTGGTTTAAATCTAATGTCTATTCTTCTGCCAATTGCAAATTAGCATTCGTAACTAAGATTTCGTACGCAAATATAGAAGGAATCACGAAAACTCATATCTTGACATTGGAAGTTACACGCGCCATGGTTACAAACGAAACCAGAAACCTGAAACAGAGAGCAAACCTAGAGGAGTCTCCGAAGTTAGGTGTGTAGAGTGGCGGATTAGATGTTCTTCTACCGTTTGTATACCAGCTCGAATTCCATGTCACCCCATCTCTTATTTACAAAACAATATAGCAATGGTATAATTTTCATGTTAATAAAAACCAAAAAATATATGGAAATAACTGATTGATATGTTCTTTCAATCAACGTATTTAGTTACGATTAGATTACTATTGTTAACAGCGATTTTTTTCAGGTAATAGTGTTGCATGCTTACTCCTTCCCTCCCCGCTTTGCAACGATAACCAACGTCAACTCACATCGCGTTTATGTGCGTCATGTGCAGCAATAAACATAACTAACATGAAGCGTTTCCAATCGAAAAAATGAAATGAAATCTTTGAGTTTTACGTCCCACGTTTATGCCGATAAGGCTAAAGAAGACGGTGATGATGAGTAATGAATGAAATGGTGGAATGAAGAAAGTGGGAGGAAATGGGAGACCCCGAGGAAACACACACACGCGGTGTTTGTCCACCACAAAGCTCACTTTGCGGCGGCTGGGATTGAACCCGGGACCCCAAGCAACAGAGGTGAACGCTCTACCGCTGACCCACCGCGGCCTCATTCCCAATCTAAGTACCCAACATGAACTGCTATGGTGAATGAAATAGAAAAGCTTGTTGTCATGAGAAATTGGAAAACTGAAATTAAATTATTGTTCTTGTTGTTTTCCGCTTATTACAGTAAGAGTCATACAAACAAGTGTAAGAAATGCAATCATACTCGTAAGTCCGTGCAAGGAATAACGAATACATTCTTTGAACAAATAAATTATATAGGCCTTGTAGCGTGGAACACGATACTTACAAAGGAGCACGATGAACAATTATCATACCATTTGCCTAACATATACAGTAACGTGAAAAAGTGACATTTAAAGGATACGATAAACAGGTAAAGGTACTTTGGTTCCAGCATGACAACACATAACATATTAAATTTTCACAGTCAAGCGACGAAAGGTAGAAGTGTGGAAAGAGTGATGAAAATCGAATTCAAGATTTTAATGAGTTTAAGTTTCATGGTCACTCCATAACGGAAAAATGGGTTTCAGATGTATGTCCATCTGTTCGTCTGTCTCTTTCTTACGCTTTCATATGGACTCAACTAGAGGCTATGCTCTTTAACGCATCTAAACCAAATTCTAGATGTAAGTTCTTTTAATAATATTGTATCGTTTCAAATGTTCCACCGACACTAGAAGAAAGGGTTGTTTATTCTTGGTTAAAAAAATAAAATAATTCAATTTTCGCAAAATCAACTCTAACGAGTCTGTTTAGTTTTTAAAAATAAACATTATTTATCAACCCTACAAAGTTGTATGAAGTATTGCTGTGAAAAAATACAATATATGTTATCTACTGTATAGGATGAATTCTTTTCGCACAATTTTCTCAATCAGATTTCATAAAAAATATTTTATTAATAACCTAAGAGTATGGCATAAATTGTTTGTCATGTAAACATACTGGAGGGTGACTGAAGGATAAAGGTTCACCCATAGGTTGAAGTTTTTTTCACGACGATTATCCCATTAATGCCAGAGGGAATGTTGTCCTTATTTCGTAAATAAATTTTCCATAAATGAATTAACAACACTGTACAGCGTCGTAAGGAATTGGTGCTTTCTTGCGGCTTTATGTTTTACATCCATTTGTTTTGCTACCAAAGCTTGGCATTGTCTATTAACATTGCTTGGCATTGTCTTGCAACAAAGCTATCTACTTTTATTTGTTTTCTTTTGTATTCTGCTTGGCTTGCTTTGGTTTTGTTCCTGGTCTCTTGGTTGCAAGAGGTTGTGAATTTTCCGCAACATCCCTTTGACTGGCCTCCAAAAAGTCCCGATCTAACGACACCAAAGAATGCTCTGTGGGGTTTCATATAGCAAGAAGTAAGAAACACTTGATATCACACAAGGCAGGAATTACGAGAAGCTGTAGAACACATCTTCATGACTCCAGAGTATCTACGCAAAACATCTGCGAGAACCTGCCGCAGAATTTAGCTGTATTGCGTCATTGATGGTGATCATACCGATGTTTGTGACTCTTAAGACTCTTAGGACTTCAAGGTAGCTTTGTACAGATATTCTACCATAACTAACATTATACTGTTTAAAGTAAAGGGGTTACGCCCTCTTCCGGGCCACACTTTACAGCTCATTTTCCCGAAAAATCCAGAATGAGTATTTTTCCCAAAGGGTCATGGATTTGACAATTTTCGAAGAAATAACTGAAATCAATATGTTGATATTTAATTATTAATCATATGGCAGAACTAGCAAAACCCATTAAAATCTATACGAAGTAGTTTACTTTGAGAGTGAAATTTTTCAGACGATTTGCATAAAACGACTTTAGTTATATATATATGTTTAATAAATAATTTACGGTATGGCATAAATCGTTTATCGTCAAAAAATACACAGGGAATAGTTTACTTTCGGGATTGAGTTATGCCCGATGATCTCGAAAACGACTAAGGAGTTTTTTTCTCGTATTTCATAAATATATGTCTTATGATAACACTAAGAACATTGAATAACTCAGTTGTTCCGGAAAGATCCACAAAGGGTATTTCATTCTTGTTAGTGACTTTTTTCACTATTTTCTCAGAAACTCTATATATATATATATATATATATATATATATATATATATATATATATATGAGAAGTGGTCACTAAGTTCCCTAATTTTCTTGTGGCTCTCTCTTACAATATAAAACATTTATATAATCCTTAGTTAGTACCTTCAAAGTTAGAACCTTGAAAAGACACCGACAAACTGTAAGAGGTGATTCCTCAGATCAAAATAAGAGAAAAAGTTTCACAGCTAGGGCTGCCCAAAATCGCAAAAAAAAGCTAAATTTCAATAGGGCCTATTTCGAATACCAGAAATTGTGGATAGTGGTTCTTATCAGCGTAAAGGAACCCATGCATACACATACCAAATGCGCATATTTCAATTGTCAATAGGTGTGGTGGGTATTCCCTATAGCGTATAATATTCTCAGATATGCTCTCGATAGAGTTTTCAGATATTACCTGATTTAAAGAAGAGTTCAGAGTAGGCAGGAGGTAACCCTTGAAAAATGGACATCCAATGATTCGGAGAAAAGTTGGAAGTTTTGGGAACCGGCAGGTTCATGTTTTCTTTTTGCATGTGTGTGTGTGTTCGGAATAACGTGTCATGAGAAGTATTTCAACAAGATATATTTCAGGTTTTCTTCAACTTATAAGCGTGAAAGAGAACATCGCAGCGTGCGCTGTCCCGAGTACGAAAGACAGTGATACTAATGGTCGTAAACACTTCCGACATCGCGCCAAAGGTTTCCGTGTTCACTACTTCAAGGCTTATCGTTTGACTACCTTTGGACCAATAATAAAATCAGAGCATTTCACAAAATACTGTTGATGGCATGTCTGAGAATTTTACTCTGTATGGAATACTCTATACACGCATTGAACATTAATGAAATATGCATTTTGAATTGCGTATGCGTGATTTCCTTCAGATTGGTAAGGACCACTATCCACTGTCTCTCGAATTGGAAATAGGGCCTCTTGAAATTTGGCTTTTTTTGTAGAGTTTGGATTACCACTACTCTGAAACGATGCACTTTTCGCCGTATGTCTATATGGACTTTTTTTCTTATTTTGATGTAAGGAATCACCTCTTACAATTTGTCGGTATAATTCATTAACACAATGTCTATATATATATATAGATAGATAGATAGACAGACAGACAGACAGACAGGTAGATAGATAGATAGATAGATAGATAGATAGATAGATAGATAGATAGATAGATAGATAGATAGATAGATAGATAGATAGATAGATGCGATTTAGTTTTTCACATTTTGATACCAAAATATGAATTGGTAATGTTTGTAAGTCCCATTAACTAATATAAAAAATGCGAAATTACTTCATAACTGAGAGGTTTCCGGGTGAAACCCGAGAACGCTGATACATGCGTCTCATATTCCACCTAAGGAAAGAAGGAAAAATTTACACTGAGACCGTGCTAGAATTTGCATAGTTTCAGAGTGAACGTTTGAGGTGAATATTTCTAAAATTATTAGCTATTGAGAAGAGATGGCATGTTATTGTCCTATACTTGTAACCTTTTCTATCCAAAAATGCATGATAGTAAATCGTTCACTGGCGGCATAGGGAAGTAACCCACACGAAGTGGAAGTCATTAAACAAATGGGCCCGATTCATGACAAATAGAACAACCAAGTAACAAAAAGTCATTAAAAGACCATCAATAGTTTAAACAAATTCAAGATGGGGAAGAATTTTTAGTGTTTTGTGCGTGATTACATAAGAATATTTGGAGCTGAATATAGTGGACAAAAGAAAATCAAGTAAAATCATTGCATCTCCATCTCATTATCCACAGTAATGAGCTCTAAGATAAAGCAGATATACATTAATAAAACGTAATGATTTTAAAAGTATTAATAAAATGAGGATTTCCAAGAGAATGAAAGTATCCACCTCAAGAAAATTGAAAATAAGAACACTAGGTACAATGTTATTCATCACAAACTTTTGGTCGTATATCTAAGGTGGAACCCAGCGAGTGCGTCGGGTAAATCATGTGACTATGCGTTATAATATTATTAGAAATGCAATTAAGTGCATATCATTTACTATAAGTGCAACCAATGTTGGACAATGATTACGGCCACGTATGAATTTCTGTGAGTGGTTTCATCAAATGTGAGCACAATCCTGTATTTCCCACACATATTAACTTTAATGATGAAGGTGTATTACAGAAGATACTGTGTTGAATATCGGGAACAGTCAAGTATTGGATGTGGAAAATCCACAAGTCACTACCCATATCGTTCAAAAATATACGTTAACAGTAAAAATCTGAAGTGTGTTTTGAGATATTACATCATTAATGAATGTATTTCACCAGATTGATTATATGGACAATCTTATTCTTATTTTATGGCAACGTTTCACCAATACTATTCCAAGTCATTTTCCCTAACTTCATCAGAGCATTTGCTTCCAACATAACGGAGCCTCGTCCCATTTCTCACATGACGAGAGATAATACATGGATCATGTGTATCCGGAGTAATGGGTAGAATGTGGTGGTCCCGAGAGTAGAACTGTTCGTTCCCCGTGAGACTTACTTTTACCCTCACAGAAAAAAAGACATGAAACTTTTTTCTGTGGAGACATATGAAAACTCTGGTTTACGAAACACCTGCAATGTCTGAGCAAGAGCAAGTTACAAAGACGGGTATCGCTCGCCATCGCATGAAGGAGGCACTACATATATAAACACGTATTAAACATTCACTGCGTTGAATTTACAATACTTTTACTACGTTTATTGCGTTTCAGGCAGTTTCCCTAGAGATGGGTATAAATCACTTTTTTTTGCATGTCTAATGACATCATAATGTCATTGCTGTTGTTATTTATTGTTTTATAGTTATACAATTAAACACAGATGACAAATGACCCCATCTGGCTTCTAGATTGAGTTCTCATTAACACACATACTCTCTCGTGTTCAAAATAAAACTTGTTTCATTTTTTATTTTTACCTTTTTAGGGCCAGCCTTGGGATAGGTTTTTTGGCTGGACTGGTTATCTTGAACTTGTAAGACATTTCTTAGCACCAAGACCAATACAAATAATTTGCCTACCTTTAGCTTTGAAACTTTTGTAGCTCCTTGGAATCGAACCAGAGATCTCTTGATTACAAGGCGGCGAATGATATTATTCATTCGTTATGGCTAATGTTTGCACCCCTAGACAACGAGTTTTCAATTTAGTTGAAATTTGTTTTAGCTGTCTGTACAATCTGGTACATTCATATATCAAAGGGGGAACGAGGAGGTGAAGGACGGAGGATTAATTTGAGAGTAGTTTGCGCTACAGCTCCCAGACATATTCCTCTGCTCATGATCCGTCAACGACACTCTCACCATTGTTCTTACCAGGCAATACCATGTCTCATATTTCCAAGTAATAAGTACAACGTGACCTACATGGACAAACAGCTTTGCATGTTGGTCAGCGGAATGAGTGTATTTCTGAAAGTGTACATAGGTTTCCAAGTTGTTCTCCCATTGTACAGCATATTCTTTTTCCTCAACTCTTTTAATATTTCTTTAAATTATCCACCTCCTATAGCCTATGAGGCAACTCTGTGAAATGTTCATTTGTTTCTAACATATCTGAAAGGATGAGTTACCAACTCTTCTCGATATTTGTATGTTTTGGGTTCATGTATGCACTATGGCTTAGGCTGCCATCCGGTCTTCTGTATACCATGCTGTCAAGTAACGGTAGATGGCCTTTTTGTTCAACTTCCATCGTGAATTTAATATTCAAGGGCTGGTTGTTGAGATGCTGTAGGAATTCCTGCAAGGAGTTGCGTCCATATGGGCATGTAGTTAAGGTCACATCAACATATCTATAGAAATATGTTGATTCCACGAGATACCACAGATATCAAAATAATAGCAAAATGCTCAAGATTTTGGGACATAAGACTAAAAGATGTTGCAATCACACAAGCAAAACGAACCTTAACAGAGGCACAGTATTCCAACTGGGTCAAACTTCGACACGAATTATATCCCGCCATTTAAGACACCGATCAGAAGTCGCCTTTTCAACCACCAACCAGAACAGTCCAATCACCCATACATGAAGTATATATTCCATTCGCTCTATTGCTTCATCATATTCGCCTGAACATGAGGACGATGTCAGCCCTCTAAACGTCTCAAGATATAACAATATTTACCTGGCTGCTATCCCGAGAAGACCTGTTCACGATTTTCATTGCGCTATGTATATAATAAAAACAAAATTTGCAGAGCCTTACAAAATATTCAAATGTTTATATGTGTGAGGAAACGCTATGTCAAAGTTTTATAACATGACATTCCAATTTGAAATTGTGAAGCGGAATCTCATACACAGATTTCAATATCTCTCTCATAATCTTGCTACAGAAAATGAGATGTAATTCTACCTGCACAACCTTATTCAATATTTGCTGTTATTTACTTCAGCTTTATCTAAAATGCAATGGAGTATCTCGGATAGTTGCTATATATTAATTAAATAGCTAGATAGTGTAAATAAATAAGAAAATATTAAGTCGTTGCACACTATATAAGATTATTCAAAATTCTCTAATATTTGAGGGTGTGCGTTTAACGACGAGAATTAAAGGCCAGGAACCAAGATTGTTCTGATGCTTTTTCACCCACCATCTTCGAACATCGATATGTCAGCAACGACATCTGGAAAATCAAGAGTACGCACAGTCCCCAGAGCATCGACAAAATTCTGCCAATGTTCTGGAACGCCAAAGACCCTATCGCTCTAAAACTTGGTAGACGGTGAAATGAAATGTTATCAAGTGCAGCTTGAGCCTCTACTGGGGATTTGAACTGGTATTTTCTATTGTGATGTTCCAAGCAATGAAACAGATAATAATCGGACGGTGCAATGTCCAGAAGTATGACACATTCAATAGTATTTTCCATCCAAGGAGCTGAATGGTATCCCGGGTTATCCTAGAGACGTGGAGCTTAGTGTTGTCTTGTAAGAGGAGGAGTCCTTTGCGATTCAGTACCGCTGGCTACAGAGTTTTCACTTTTTCTTTAAGATGATTTAACTCCTGACAGTACACATTTGCATTGATGCTCTGTGCAGATGGTAGTTGTTACCGATATACCCTGGCGTGAGCACACCAGCAAACACACAGGAGGACCTTCTTCTGATGCAGTAAAGATTTCGGCATTTTGGAACCCGCTCATGAGATGCTAAGCAATGATGACCTCGCCTTGGAGCTTCGTACTAGATCCACTTCTCATCACGTCTACAACTGTCCAGAAATCGCTCCTTTCCCAGACAAGACAATAAAGAAACACAGGAGTCTGCTCACTTTGCCTTCTGGCCCGGAGTCAAATTATGTGGGAACAAAACTTGTAGTGCTTCCAAATTTGATGGAGGTGTTGCCGAATTGTTTCTCCACTCATGCAGAATTGTAGTTAAAGAGCTCCATATTTCCGCCAACTGTTCGCATCAGTTGCTCTCTGAAGATCTTCATTTTGTACATGTGTTAGTGCTCCGGAACGTGGCGTGTCTTCTAGTCTTTCGTCACCATCCTTAACCTTGCTAAAGCACTGCTGCATTGTCCACGTATTCACACTGAGAAAAATCAATTACCCGAAAAACAGTATATTTACAAATATACGTAATCCTCTTGCTTACTACAGAAATCCTTACAGAACTTACGTTATCCATATTCTACATACGCACTACCTTTAGATATTACATAATCTCGTTGGAGTATTTCTGACATGTAACGGTCTTCCTTATATTGCGTACATATACGTTTGTAACATCCGTCAACTATATGTTATATACGTCCATTGGTATAGAGATCATGACCGCCTATATTCTTTCATACGGAAAGCACGTATAGAAGAAACACTGATATGAAAAAATATTACAAAACATGCGTTTTCAGTTATACGTGTGCTGTACGTTAATTCCAAATCTACATGATTTACAAATGTAATGCTTTTACGTACGATGCGTACGATTTTTTCTCAGTGTACGAGACACTCGTCAAAGGCCTGGAATATCTTCTGCCCCACTGCAGGGGTGTTTGACCCAAGCTTGAACTCGTACAGCATACACATTTTTAAAACGCTCTGTGGATGTCCAATGTTCAATCTGTCCTTACGTAATTTCACGGTGTAACTGCCATAACCAGGTAGTATATTGGATATACCAAAACCATCGACTGATCTTGATTTTATCTCATAGTATAATGTCAATGAACAGAGAACTCCACAAAAAAGCACCATAATTTTGAGTTGAGTTGATTTTGAGTTTAACGTCCCTTTCAGCAGCGAGTCTATGTGAGACGGGACCTACTGATTAGCGTGGAATCCGAACCACATTAGCTCTCACCGGGAATAGAACACACACACACACACACACACCATATATATATGTTTCATAACGTTTGGTAATTGATGTTTGGATCATTGGTGATGCGGTTGTGTGTGTGTGTCTGTGTGTGTGACGGATAAAGTGGAAATCACGGAAGAAATGAATGAAGTTCTAAGAAATAAAAAGCAAGACGGGCATGTTAGAAACCGCATCACCAATGATCCAAACATCAATTACCAAACGTTATGAAACAGTTTCAACAAACACTGTGTCAAATTAAAAGCTTGAGTATAAGTGCCATGTGATCTCAGTTAAGAAATTGCTCCAGCAGTTTTCCATTTGCAAATTTCTACTGAAACACAACGAACTCCCAAAATTTCTGAATAAAGTATGAAAAACTGATCATCTACGATGCTAAATTCGTTAAAAAAGTTTTTTTTTTTTTTTTTTAAAAAAAAGAAATGAGCAGAAATGCAGTGGTCTGAAACAAAATGTATACTGACGTTCAACAATTTCACACTGTGTCTCATCGTATCAGAAGGTATCTTGTATTATTTTGCTGCCTATGATAACGAAAGATTAAACGAGTGCACCTATATATTGGAAAGAAACGACGGAGTCAACAGAAACGGTGTCGTATACGACGCTGTCAAGGGCAAACCAAACACATGTTTAGAAACCAGTCAGTAATTGAAAGAACGTTTTAGCACAATCCTGATTTTGTACCGTCAGATTCTTATTTGTTTCACTTGTTGCAGAAATCGCTCAGTGCTTTTGACATCAAAAGAGACATGTATAAACTACGTAACAGAATAGTTTGACCTCAAACCACAGCAGTTACATACCAACAGAATTATTGTATCGCGACAAAACTGGCTGAAGCTTTTTCATCAAAATGATACATATATGTTTTCATAGTATAATTTTCAATTCAGAAGAAGTGTATTCTGAATTTTGACTTTGACGTACGAATTTTGATTGCTTTGCAAATACTTGCACTTCTATTGCAATTATGTCTAGCAGACACTACTATTGTTTTGTTGTGAGAAAAATGTGAGTAACAAATGTTTTAGAAAATCAAAAATAAGTAACCAAATAAATACAGCAACTTTCAGCAATTATACGCAACATTGAGAAGTGTTGTATTGGTCTAAACAGCATTATGATTAATATATATAATTATATGCATCTATTTAATTGAATGTGGTAAATGTTTATATACATTTTCGGAACAAGTTATTTTGGCGAGAGAAAAATATTCCTCTTAACTTTGTTTCTACTTACCCGAAGTACGTAATATAATGAACAAAGTATTCCAAACTATGGTAATCGAATATAGAATGTCCAACCCTTTTCACTAGTAATGTTAGTGTTCTATGGGATTGAAAGTTCGGCTGATTCTGTATGTTCGTTTAACTGTAGCGTTTTAATCGAAATCAGTAGATAATGAATGTGATATTATTGAACTTGTAAACAGCAATCTATGTAATTACAACATTACATTACAAACATTACAAACATTACAACATTTTGCAAGCATTACTTTTGTTGCGAGTGCACCATTCTTTGTTTTGTTTAGCACATAACGTAAACATTAGATGCTAGATTAGTACAAAATTTTTTGCGTTTTCCATGTACAGTAAAACACAATCTAACTGATATTTTTCGCAAGTTGATACATCCATAATACGCAGAAACATTTTTCTATACCGGAAAAGCTATGAGGTAAACAAGAAAGTCTGCCGCTTTATCACTCACCACCTTAGAACATCCATATGTAATCTAACTCGTAACTGGAAGTTGAAAAATAGTCAGTCCCCATCAGCATTTGTGACCTTCAACGAATGTTCTGGAAGGCCACGAATTCAATCTCTGTAGAACTTGGTGGGAATTAAAGTGACGAAAGCATCAAGTAAGTGCAGTTTGTACGTCTACTAGAGTTCTGAAGTACAGTTCTCTAAGGTGATTGATTGTCCAAGGAACTTAAAAGGTAATAATAGAACAGCTCAATGTCTGTGGAGTAGGCAGATGCAAGATTGGTTACGATTCAAGGCGTAAAATAATGTCCCGGGTCATCCTTAGCGTTGTCCAGTAACAGTAGAACCTCTTTGCGATTCAGGGGTATTTGCTTCAGAGATTTGAGCTCTTCTTTAAGACGGCTCAACTGGTAACAGTACACGGTTGCATTGATGCTCTGAGCACCTGGTAGCAGTTCTAATGCACGATTGAGCACACATACGCACAGGGCGAGCGGTCTACAAAACACATTGGAGGATTATATTCTGTTGCACTGTTGGTTTCGGGTCCTTTGGAACTGGTTCATGGGACGTTACCCAATAATGACGGTGCTGTGGAGCTTCCTAGAGGACACACTTTTCAGAACATGTCAACACCCTGTCCAGAAATGGCTCCTTCCTCAGGCAAGACAGCAAAGAAACACAGCAGCCTGCTCGCGTTGCCTTCTGGCCCGAAGTCACATCATAAGGGATATATCGTGTCAACTTGTACTGCTTTTCAAGTTGATGCAGGTATTGGCGAAAGGTTTCTCCATTAACACTGACTTGTAGTCGCTGTTCCTCACATGTGTGGCCACTGTTCGCCTCAATTACTTCTTAAGGATCTTTATTTTTTACATGTGTTGGTTCCCCGGAATGTTGCGCGTCAAGTGTTTCGTCACCATCCTTAAAATTGATAAGAACCGCTGCACTGTCCGCGTAGTCACGACACCCTCATCAAAGACATGGAATCTTTCATCCCGCTGCAGCGCGTTTAATCCCAGGTTGAACTCGTACAGCACACTCGCCCTTGTGACGCTCTGTGCAGGTCCCATATCCCCTCTGTCCTTACGCAAGTTCACGCTGTAACTGCCATAACCAGTTAGTATGTTGGACATATCCACACTAAGAACCGACCTTCGATTTATCTCGGTTTGCATTCAACTAACGATGTGAGGGTGAAATGAACGGAGATTTTCAACATAAAGCGATAGAATTTTCTTGGTTACCTTTATATTAATAAGAAAATAAGCAATTACCGATTACATTCTTTTGTTATTCCTACCAAAAGGAAAAACCGAGCATTTTAGTAATATATATATATATATATATATATATATATATATATATATATATATATATATATATATTCTCTTTATTCACCAACGAAGTTTCGAATGTGGCCATTCTTGTAAGTTAAGGCCGTAATCCTCGGTGTATAAATCCTTAAGTAAAAGTTTTGGAATATGTATTTTTAGCGCTCTCAAAAAATCTGTTTCTAACGGGAAGGAAGATTATTTTTGGTAATAATCACGTGTCGTTTTCTTTATTGAGAAAGTGATTATAGTGATTATTTGCTGAAGCTGAAGATGTTATAATCGTTTTATAAACTCTTAACATTAATCATACACGACTTCATCATTGGTGAAAATTCGCTTCTAAAAGGGATGCAAGTTACAATTTCAATATTATTAAAATTTTGCTTTGTTCTCTCAGAAAATCCTTAATTTAAGGATTATCTTAATTTACAGATGTGCAATTCCTTACATAAGTTCTTCATTACGTTAAGGGAAATCCATATTCTCGCGTTTCCTTAAATTACACTCCTGGAAGTAGCGAAATATGTAGTATTATATGGAAAACTGACATTGATTCACTTAAAATTCAGGTCGCCCTAATATATCTGGATACGTCAAATTTTAACGAAAGAAACTTTTGTTACATGAATAATCAATACGAAAGTAATCTTTTAAAAATCATCCATGCTAAGGGAGGTAAAGAGACTTAAATTATTTTGCTCAGATTAGATTAATGCATAAATCCCTGAACTTAGGAGATGAAACTCAGCATGAAACTAAACTCCTTATAAAGAATAAGCGGGCATATGTCTCGTCGTATGTAACATTTCCCGTTTTAAGAAGAGTGAGGATTTTTTCCTTTGGAATTCAAAGTGACGATTTTGTTGTTTCTGATGACATTATAGGTAAATAAGAGGGCAGATTGGAGAGTTAACTACAATATTTTCTCCCAGGTCTGGAATGGTGAAACTGCATGATGAGAGAGTTTTAAGTTTGCGCTACAGAGGGTATTTTTCACCTGTGCAGCCCTAGCGCGATAAGCCTGAACTAGGAAACAAATATTGCGTTCATGTTATTGTCGTCCGCGTGTGAAGAGCAGTGAGAAGTGGTTAGATTTTGTGCGTCAAAAGGGATACTAAAAGTAATATTCACATTGACATCCTTCTCGTGTATGGGAACGATTATATGGACCGTGGCAATGTCTTCAAATGGTGTGCATTCTTTGAAGAGGGCTGTGGGAACGTTAGTGATGCGCCACGCTCCTTACGCCCGGTAACAGATTCAGCACCGCTATCGAGGAAACAATTTTGAAGGACCGGCGTGTGCACCAGTGAACCTCATCGCAGAAGGTGAACATTTCCTATGTTGTGGTGTACGACATTGTTCACGACACGTTGCAAATTAGTGCTTTCTGAGTGCCTAAGATTCTGACAGACAAACACAAGAGCAACGAATTATGACACGCTTGGGTCATCTAACGCATTACGCCACGGAAGGGCATAATGTTCTGAAAGTAATCGTCACTGGTGATGAGACGTGTGCGTACCACTACAAGCTCGAAACCAAGCAGGCCACTATGGAGTCGAAATATGCTGTTTCCACAGTAAGAAAAAATGTAATGTGACTCAATCTGCGAGGACAATGCTTGTAACAATGTTCTGGGACATGTTCGGTGTGTTATAGGTGGACTTTGTTGAACAAGGGACCAGTATAAATGATGCAGAATAAATTAAAACTTTGGTTAAATTGACTCGTGCTATTCGTGACAAATACCTAAACATTAATGCAGATGGTGTCAAACTTCTTCATGACAATAACCGTTCACACATTGTTGCCCCTGTCCGTAAGAAAGTCAATAAATTTGGGTGGGAGGTGCTAAGTCATCCTCGGTATAGTCCGGGAACGGCCACGGTGACACTTCCATCTCTTTGGTCCCATGAAGAAACTCCTGGCCGGCCAACACTTTGAGACAGATGCGGAAGTGATATCAGCGGCTTGCAGAGAATTATACGAAAACCAAACGCACTTGTACGAACACGGAGATCTTGAACTAGTACCACGCTGAAGAAAATGTGTTCGGAAACTTGGTGACGAAGTAGAAAGTAGGTCAACGATGTAGGTATTTTTTTTACTTGGTACGTATTAAACTTTTTGTAAGAAAACATATAGCTTTTCTTTCTGACCTGCTCTAGTAGTTCGAAACTTTGAAATGAAGTTAGGAAAATACTTAGTATTTATATCTAGCTAGTTTTTTTATCAATATTTCTTTTAAGTAAAGAACGAATGTTAATTAAGAATCTCGTTTGAAAACTAGTGCGAAAGACACGCGAATACTACGTTCCCCTCAAGTTTTGAAGATGTCAATCTGTACATAAATTAATAATTACACATAAACGGACATATGACACACATATTACGAAATTCAGGTCTATTGTTGAATATGGAATTTGTGTCCTTTTTTTCCGGCTTAGAGCACACAGTGCCTGATGTTTGTGATCGCGTCAGAGAATGTTTAAAATGAATCTTTGATATTTCCTGATCATTTTCTTCATTAAATAATGAGATATAAAATTTGTAGTATGCGAGTTGAGATAATATTTGGAAAATATATATCGCGACTCTCTGAAATCAGACTTTCAAGAAGATGTTTACTCTAAAGTTGAAAAGGGCTTCAAATATTTTCAAAATTAAATTTCAACGAAAAGAAAGAGAGTGAGTAGATATATTGTCTGTGAAAATCGTAATTTACGCGGAGATCTATTTGATACCCACCAGATAGTCACAAAAACGTTGTATACGGACGACGTCTTCCTTAATATAGTGTAGCCATTTAACGAGAGAAAGAGGACCAACCTAGAAAAAAATTCTACTAAGCAGGAAATGATGTTATTCGACGCTATGTAATGGGCTAAATAACATACCAAAACTCCACCGAAATCTATCTTGGGGAAACTTCTACAGGGTGGTCTAAAAATTGTTGATATTATCAAATGTGACTACATAGTCGCTGAGCAAAAAAAAAAAAAAAAAAAGTACTCCGAAAAAAACAGAAACAAATCCTCAAATCCTGGAAATAGAGCCATTCGTATTATATTTTTCTCTAAATAACATTTTAAAATTCCACCAAAATCCATCTTGGCAAAAAATGTACAGGGTGATTCAAAATTTGTGAAATCTAGAAAATATTATTTACACTCGCGCTGACAAGATGGATTGAATAATTTAGAGATAAATCGTTAAAGGCTAGAGATGATATGATTTTAGGATTTCTTTTGTGGAGAATACCATATTGATACTTATATTAACCGAACCCATCATGGTGAAGATTGAATAGGGTGGTACGAAAACAACTGAAATTGAGGAAATGGGAACATTCCGTATTTATTCATGGGCTACTGACACCACAATAGTGTTATTTTTAACGATATTCAACTTAAATTTTCATTTTAAAATTTCTGTTTGTAATACAGAAAAATATACTACGTAATATTAAATCTTTTCCCCGCGCGTTGAAAGAACATTTTCCGACAGAAGGCGTGGTGATGAACATAGTGATTTATAATATAATGCCTCCATCACTTTAGATTACTGATATAAACGAACAAGATAAAGTGACTCAATTGGCAGCTCTCAAAGAAACCTGATAGAAATATTTCAAAGCGAACCACCTCCAACAGAAACATTATTTCCCGAATCCATGTCTATACCAATATCACAAAAACATCCTTGCCAGTCTCCCAGCTCACGGCTGTCCCCAACTCTGTCTCACCATTCACATCCAAGTCGGACTATTTACTGTGCCTAACAGATGAAGATTTGGACGGCCTTTCTTCATTGCGTGCCTTAATCGAATCCAAGAAAGTGAACATTGAATATGCACACCAAAGTCTCTCCTTTAAAAAAAGGAAATGAGGCATTGAATGTGCTTATGTCACATTTCTCAGTTGCATTGAGGACTGCTAAGCTCTGGCTCCAGCAGTACCGTATACTGGTTTGATGGCTTGGGCTAACACTAACCTTTATAATACCTATACATTTTTCTTTTACGTCTTCTTCTTCTTCTTCTTCTTCTTCTTCTTATTATTATTATTATTATTATTATTATTATTATTATTATTATTATTATTATTATTATTTTATTGGAGTTTTGTTTCCATGTAACTATACAGTCTAAGAAAAATCTTATAACACACTTTCCTTTTATTAAGAGATAAATATGATCTTCTCTTCACTAGCAAGACATATTATCTTATTAGTATTACGGAAAAACGATCGTACAATTCTATTTTGCATGAAGTATCCCTACATTTTGTTTTGCGTGGCTGGTAACCCTACTCACTAGAGTTAATGGAAGTTGTCTCAGTAATAAAGAACGCTGAAATAGGCGGTTGGCAACGGAGGATCAGTCTGTAAGAGCCTTCGCAACGAAATGCAAATAATCAAATAGTAATAACAGGTATGCCAACTGTCGGAAAATACTGTATAAAACGACATTTTCGCTGTGTTGACGCAAAGTGCTACATAATAAGATTCAAGATGTCGGAGACAATTCCCAGACATCCCACAAAATGCACCGTCATTACTCGTATAAGTCCCATTTACTCTTCACTTACGCAAAAGGTACTGACTTCTGTAGAGGAAACTAGTGTTACCTGGCAGTCTATTCGTATGTTGTGTGCAGAGGTGGAGCGAAGGGGAATGAGCTGATACGATTCTTGCTGTAGTAGCTATAGAGTGGTTTCAAAGACCTCGTACGTTAGCGAGACTGCATGCAGACATACTCCGGGGGCCTTAAGCAGACTCGTTCTGACGCGTTATTAATGCCATACTAAAGAGCTGGACTAACATATGTTTCCTGCAGTAGTCAGGCCTTAAGTATAACGCTAATCGTATGTCAAAGCAACTCTGCATAAGGCCCCGCGTTTCTAAATGCTTACAGTTTTCAGAAACTTGTATCATTGAAAGAAGATATTAAAGTGCAAAATTGATTTTTTAAATTTAATTTATATTATAATAAATTTATTTTGTAATATTGTAGAGATACTTCCGGTAGGCTCCGTAGCCCATTAAATACACCACTGGGCACCAGTATATTCACTGTGTTCAAATCATGAATGTGATTATCAGAGTTGAACGAAGTAGTGATCGTAACCTCCATTTTTTATGCGATATCGCCAATGCAAAATTTTTCCGCTGACACTGGTCGTAATAACTATGCTAAATGCTGTCGACTGCATTTACAAACAATGATGCAGCTACAGGAGGAACATCCATGGCTTCATAATCAGTTCACAATCAATGCGTACCATGCAGTTCGCCGATCTGACCGGTTTTGGGGTGGTCTATGGACAGATCTCATCATTGAGCAATGCCTAATGAGGGTCATGAAAGGAAGATGTGGGCTAACACATGATCGTGATATGACGGAGTGAACACGTAGTACATGTGCTCACAGCAAGCACAAGTGCGGAGCTGTGTATGACGAAATGACTAATAAGCCTAGCACATAATGTGTCGTCTGAACAGCATGTGGAAATGGTTCTCTCTCATTTGCAATGTGATCATAACGTTATGAAACAAGTAATAAGCTGGTTTGAAAGTCACGATTACTTTGATGAGGACAATCAAAAATTAAGAAGCATCGCCTTCGGATTATCAGAATATAAGGAGTCATGTAAGAACTCTGATGATGCTGAATCAGTTGGGCTCGTGATACAGCAACAATTACATAACGTTCCCTTGCCTCAAGTGTCTTTCAAAAACTTGTATCATTGAAAGAATATATTAAAGTCCAAAATTATTAACACTAACACATTAGCACATACTCAAAATGCAGTGAGAGTTGTTACGAAAACGATTCACTTCAACCCAACTGTTCTTTTCGGTAGGCTGATAACCGTTATAGAAAGAGCGGAAAACATTGGGCGTTACTTCTCCTATGCGTTATCGTCCTTTCCGACATCCTTGTTCAAAGATACTTTCATGAGGAAGGCAAATAACACAAGCTTAGCAGTAACAATTGCTAAAGGCGTACCTCGATGAACGAAATGCTTGACAATGATAATGTTTACATTCTAGATGGAGGCACCTTTATGCACAAAAGTGGATGGAAAACAGAATCTACATTCATAGAAGTGAGCCACCACTACCAGTCTTACTAACACTGTCAAGACTGTCTTACTATCCTGCAACTATTTCGATTGTCTTCGATGGGTACATTAAGGCATCCACTAAAGACCTCGTAATCGATGTTAAAAACTGCATCAAAATGAAGCATGACATTTTCCTTTCTAAGAATAAACATGCATTTATTGCCATTTTGTCCTAATATCTTAAAGAATACGGACATGATATTTATCAGTATGAAAGTGAGGCTGATTATACTATAGTATGTCGTACTATCGAGTACGCTTTTTAGGTACATAATTTCTTGTTACGGTAGTTGCTGAGGGTACAGATATTTAAGTGTAACTTTTTTTAGCATTATCAGCCCGGTATGTCTGATATATATATATATATATATATATATCATGAGAGAAGCAAATCCTGCTCATTATAACATTCATTCACTTTTTAGTGTGCACCAATATTCGAGAGTCTTTAACTGAGGATGTATAAGCTCACTTGCTTACAATTCATGCACTCAGTACCTGTGATCACCCGCTCCAATTGGTATTGGAAAGTCTGGTACGTTACGAAAAATAACCCATTCCAAATTAACAAAAGACTTATCCTCCAGATTCTAACAAGTTGACATCAGCAATGAGTAAGTGATCGAAACAGAGTTGCGTCTTCTATCTGTAATGTATGGAGTGTCTACTTGACTACTCTGCGGTTTCTAATGTATATGAGAATGGTAGCTTCATCATCAACTACTGTGACTCCGGAAAGACTCCCTCCAACCGAGAATGATGCACGTTTCCACATTTCTCAGATCTTAATTCAGTGGAAAACTCTCTAGTACGATGTCCTCAGTCTAGAAGAATTTGGATGGCAGATGGATAACGATACTTCTGTTCATATACAAACTGGTCTTGATCCAGTTCCCGATGAATTTCTAAAGATTGTTCGATGCAAATGTAAATCAACATCAAAGAATCTATGCTCAACAATGATGTGTAGCTACGGAAAACATGGCTTGCCATGTACTACATCGTGTGGATACTGCAGCAACTGAAACTTTCATAATCAAGATTGTACCTTCAAAAATAGTGAGTGTCTTAGAGACAGTGAGCACAGTGATGAAGAAATGGAAGCTAATATATGAGGCATCGTAATCTGCTGTGTGTTCAAAATGAAGGAACGGTGATAAGCTAATTGGTGAATTGACGATTAAAGATTTTGGAATTCTTCCTTCGTTTGACGTTATTTTTCTAATATTAGTGATTTTTGAACCGCTCTGTAGATGTTTCCCCAAGATGGATTTCGCTGGGGTCTTACTATATTATTCACTATTACAAAATGACACTATATCCAGCTTTATGACACTATGCCACTATGACTATGACTAGGACACTATGACTAAACACTATTTCCAGCTTTATATGATGCGTCTATAGACAGTAAAAATATTTTCATTTAGCGTCCGTGTAAAACAGATTTGTCATTATCGGTGACTTTTGAGACACCTTATAGAAGTTTCGGTGGGGTTTTACTGTATTATTCTGCACTTTACAAAGAATCGAATGACACAATTTCCAGCTTGGTAGATTTTTTCTATTTCAAAGTGTAATTTTCCTACACTATAAGTGACTGGCGATAAAAAGTAGTTAAATATAATGATGCTAGGAAGGACCTTTATTCTAATAACGGTTTCAACGTGCTATTTAAAACCTTGAGCCGATTAGTTGTAACATACTGGGATGTAAGTGTTAAAACAATATACTTGCAGTCCTGATATTGGTCACTACGCCTTCGTGCTGCAGCTTAAATGAATAATATGCTGAAGTGGATTAGCACGAACTATGATTACCTATTAATACCTAGGAACATTTGTCGATACGTTAATTAGAACTTCTGTTAAACATAGGATGCTTTCTTTGCAGAATACAGGAGTACATAATGTAAGGTGGAATGTTTCTTTGAAAATATAAAAAGAACAAAGTTATATACCTAAAATGTCTTAGACTACCTTTTATACAGGACAGTTTAGTTTGACTATTATTTTAAGTGTCATTTTTTTTAAAATTGATTATTTGTAAGAAAAGTTGCCCTTCAATTACATATTTTTCATGAATAAATGATTTTGTAATAACCTTGGTGTTATTATTCTGTTTGCTCTTAACAAATATATATATATATATATATATATATATATATATATATATATATATATATATATATTCTTTTTGATAAATAATAGTTTAGTATTGTTCGTAAAGCAATATAATACCTAGATAAAGTTTGTGTAGTGTATATGCAGCAAACACTCTACAAGAAAATTAAGATACGAAAAAGACAGCGTTAAACTAAAGTGGTTTTATGGAAACTGTAATACTAATAGACACAAGCCACTTTCATTCTAGAAACCTTTCTCATTAAAGAGACAGGAGATAGGCAGATATGCACTATTACTTGTTTTGCACTAGTCGTAAGTGTTTCATAAATAAAGAAGCTATTACAGAAGACGGGAAAAACAGAAAAAAACACACTTGAATTTTATGACATCATATGTTTCATATCAACTCTATATTAACTGAATATATATGCTTCTAGAATTAGAAACATCCACAGTGGAGCATTGTCACATACTTTTCTATACCAAGCAGCTAACATTGTTCCTAAACAAACAAAAAGTTATACTTCAAAAGTCACTACGGTAAGTTATCACAATTTGCAAATTAAGTTTGAAAAGAAAACTCACGATTTCAAACGTATAGTTCACTATTTCAAACAGAGGACGCTGTGATATCGCAAACATTGAAAAATAACTTAATTTTGGAGGTTTCTATGGAAGTAATTACAGACATGATAGGACAACTTTATTCAAATTAAAATAAACTTAGTGGTGAATAATATTGGTATCATAAGACGTATTTTAAGTAAGTAATACAATGCTACAATGAGGAAAATGGGACTTTTCCCGAAGACGCATACTTCGAAAAAAAACTAAGGTAAGTTTCACATGAAATAAAATAGATATTTTTCAATAGCCTTAAGTATGATAATCCCGTTTTAGTGAAGAGTTATTTCAATTGATGTCAGTGGTCTGAAAGAAATTATTTAAATTACAGATGGTGATCAGAAAAATGGAAACACCTGTGGTTGGCAACACGTCAGATGTATGGGTTGGCAGTGGTGTCGTGGCACCCGCAGGGCCGGACCGCTGGTGGTGGTGTGTTAGGTCGGTCTCCCTACTACGTCAGGTGCAGTGGAACAGCAGTGTCCAGTGGATGCAGCAGACGGAGGTAGTGTAAAATAGGAGACCTCTCAGATTTTCAAAGAGGGCAAATTGTTGGTGCGCGGTTATGTGGAGTGAGTGTTACGGCAGTGGCTACTGTGTTAGGTGTGTCGCGTGGGGCAGTGTCGAAGGTGATGATGGCCTACACAAGACGCGGGAAAACCATATCGGGGAAGCGGAACTGTGGGCGGAAGAAAATCATGAGTGATAGGTCACGCCGGGTGTTGAAGCGCATTGTCACGCAGAACCGTCGTGCCACTGCGGAGCAAGTGACGGAGGAACTCAATCAGCACCTCCCCCACCCTGTTTCGACAATCAAAGTCCGCCGCGAATTACATGACATGAACTTACAGGGTCGTGTTGCACGGGCCAAACCGCTCATCAGGAACCATAACGCTGTCGCACGCCTAAATGGTGTCGCGACCATGCAACTTGGACCGTTGAGGACTGGAAACGTGTCATCCTTCACCCTATTCCCAACCACGGGCCGTGTTTATCTGTGGAGATCGCCCAAAGAAGCTTATGATCTGCAGGGTCTCCGCCAAACTGTGAAACATGGCGGCGTATGCTGTTGGCCGCCAAACCATGGTATTCATTGGGTCCTGTGGTCACACTTAGCGGACGAATCACTGCCAACGATTATGTCGCAATTTTAGGAGACCACTTGCATCCTATGGTCCGGATGTTGTTCCCTGGTAATGAGGCCCTCTTCCAGGATGATAATGCACCCATTCACACAGCTGGTGTTGTTGTAGCGTGGTTTGAGGAACATCGAGATGAAGTTCAACACCTCCCCTGGCCCGCCCAATCCCCAGATCTCGACATAATTAAACATCTGTGATCCGTCTTGGAAACACGACTCCTGCGACTATTTCCTTCTCCATCCTCTCTCACAGAACTGGCCGATGCCCTGCACGAGGAATGGTGTAAAATTCCACTTGCTACCATTTACGACCTCTATGCCTCCATCCCACTCGCATCAAGGCTGTTCTGAAGGCGAAAGGTGGCCCGATACCATATTAATCTGGTAATTGCAATTTCGTTCAGGTGTTTCCATTTTTCTGATCACCATCTGTTACTTTGTTTATATGCAATACATCAATAATTTTACTACATGCAAAGACACCAAGTACCCGGTATTCATGATATCAAAATGTATTGCTAAATTAAATACCTGTGTCATTTACGATATCTGCAGACTTGATATATTAAGTACATGCAAGCGACATTATGACCTTACATCTATTAAAAGGCATCGATACAATTGAAAGGATTATTTATGTAAGCAGTTTCCCCTTTGGGACATAAAACCTTTTGAAAAAAGTCAAACTACCAATTTTAGGCTACATTGTTCTACTTCTAAATAGCCATATTATGGTCATATTATTAGTTACTAAAGTACGCTGGATGTACATTGCTCCACCTTTTTTAAATTTTGTTAATACTAATATAGAGGCCTCTAAGACCTGGACACTTGTGATGCTTGCATTCTTAGTATGAAAAAATGAACAGCAAATATGATTTTCAAAATTGCCATTTATTATTTGGATTTTAAATGTGTAATATTTTGATGTAACGTCATTTAAAGAAAAAAATAAATGTATATTTTGACTACAGCGCTGTTATCCCGAAGAATTACAGAGTATGCAAAACAATATTTTCATGATAGAGAATTACAGATTGATTATATATTTGTTAAAAGTTACAACGGCGTACTAAAGTAAATAGATCAGTTTAGGTGTTAAGATTTTGTCTTAGCGCTAATGAACTTTATATTTGGAATATTAATTCAGAAAACTTAATTTCTCAGTACAAAATAGTGGCAGTATCTTTCGACGATAAGATTCAGAGCTATATTCAATATTTTACAGACCTGGAGATTTGTCCTTTATGACAGTATCACGGCAGAAGTTCTTTAGGGATGTTAAAATGTAATATCGTATCACTTATTCGACTACATTTTTGATCGATGTAAGAGTAAGTTACTTTGCGAAGTTTTTCAAAGCCGGAGAAATAGATCCAAGTTTTATCCAGGACAGTATCGTACTTTCACTTGATTAAATTACGCATTGTTTCATTTTTCTTTTATAGCAAGAACAGTCTCACTTTAATTATATTTCTTGTACTTGTATTCATTTTAGCAGTTAATTTTATTCCGGAAAGTCATATTTACTATTATGACATATATGAGGACACAGCCTATGACATTTGTGTTTGAGAATTACCAAGAATTCCATCCGAATTACAAATAAAATTACTACACTTCAGAGTTACTATCGACATAAACTCTAGAACATCGTACTTCCCATTTTAATTACTATTAATAATATTTCTAATAGTAGTAGATGCTATGAAATATTCATGCTGTTTGCACGCTTTTTAAAGATTATTTTAAACACAGATAACTTCATAGAAAAGTACAAAATATATGCCCTTAAGAAAAGCTTGTTTATTTCGTATCAGTGATGAATACATCTAGTTGTACGATATAGTAACACAAATATTTGCATCGCAGTTGTTTCATGGTAATCAAACAGCACTGTTAGATCAAGTTGCACATATAAACAAATAACTATGGGTTAATTTATCCATGGGTGTAAGTTGAAATAGTGTCACATATATACGACTTAATCTTTTCCTTGCTAATTTAATATATGGAAGTGACTTACGTGGATTCGTTCTCGTATTTAAGCAAATCTATTTCTACAGTAACTGGTAGTGATATATTTGCAGATATGGCTGGTTCCTGTTTGATGTCATACGCTATTGAATCATACAGGTATGTGTTCCACAACTTAATCGAAGCAAGAAAAGCACATGCCATGAACGCGATCCAAATGACTGAAAATATAACCCTGCAAAGAAAATGTTTATTTAAAAAAAAAACAGATGTATGTAAGACATATAACCTAGTATTTAGAGATCACACCTGTTATATCCATAATTTTTTCTATAAGCTCAAAAACGTACTGCGTGGGTTGAATTTCTTAATCCTAAATATTATTGTTTTCAGCATACTCTTCCTTAAAGCCTAACATATAAGTAAGAAATGCAAACTAAAATGTATACACATCAAAACGTTAGTAAAATATCGTTATATACATATTCCGTATTTGTTTTATTATGTTAAAAGAAATAAAAGAAAAACTAAATACACAACTTGTAAGAAGAACTTTATGTTATGAAGAAATAACGTATGCAAGTTGTCTCAACAAATTCTTAGCAATTAACTTGTTTGACCGCATCATAAATTTAAGAAATATTCAAAAAAAATTATTACACTTAACATGGAATCCGTTACTCCGCAGTTTCTAATATAGTTGTTTCTGTAAAAACGATTCCCGTTCATGCAATAGTAAGTAGTATATAAGTACTTACTTAACGACCGCATTAGGAAGGACATGGACAACATATACCCATTAGAAGTTATTGCTATATTTAGCCGTCTAACTCAGTCAGCAAGAGATGGTCTCTGAAGTTTCTTACCACATGCGGAGGGAAAATGCAGCTCCTACTTTGTTGCTAGTGTTTCCAACTACGGTCACTCTGTCTTACTTCGTTAATTAAATTCTCATTATGGATGCACTGAGAAAAGCCTTGAACGTGAGTAGTCGCACATCGCTGCAAACTGTCAGAGAGTTCTCTTGCTGCTGCTGCCTCCACTAAAGTATTAAAAACTAAAATAATTGTTATTTTTACATTTAAATTATACTCACTCACCTTCTCTCTCTCTCTCTCTCTCTCTCTCTCTCTTTTTTTTTTTTTGTGCCTAGCTTTCTACTCGTAGTTTTTTCTCTATCTATCCATTTGTCTCTTTCTGTCTCAATAACCTCCGCTTTTCTAACCTCAGTGTCGAGTTCGAAAATGTGGTGACAAGTCACATTGTTTCATGAGGCAGAGTAATGAAGACATGATAAGGTATGTGTCACATAACATGAATTTCGTCAACATTGAGTTTTGTTTCACTTCAAAAAAACTGCCAAAGAAGCAAACAAAATATAGACACCACTGTACTACTATTAAAGATCGAAATTAAACATAGTTTACAAGTGGTATGTGTGATTCAAAGGCAGGAATGAATCGGTCGAACACGATAGGGACGATCTCCTAAAATTAAAACCCTGCCAAAATGAAAGCATTTGATGCTATTTCATACATTAGGAGAGTGAGGGAAGTGCAATTGAAGATTCTGAGGAAAAAAGACTGTTGGGTGTAATTCCTATCGTAATATCAACTTTGGAATAAGTGCATCGCAAACCAAAGAGGAACTTTATATTTTTTCTCACAATAAAAAGTATTTCCGTCCTTTTTGATCGTACCTCGTACTTAGTATAGGCATCAAACATTTATTTTCAAAAAGACAAGACAACCCCAAATGTTTAACGTATTTATATGATTTTCTCTTGACCTGGGGCAAATTTAGTGATGGTAGACGATAAGAAAAGAATGAAGTTTACAAAGGTACATATGACTGAAAGTGTGTCCATTTGTAGATAGAAACTACAGAAAATATCTGTCAATGGAAAATAATTATCATAATTCGAGAAGAAAATGTACTAAAATCCGTCCAAATCAATTCGAATTACTTACACCTGATACTTCATCATTGTGGAAAAAAATTGGAAGCAGAGGCTTCCGAAGGGTAGTACAAAAAGAAATGCAAAATATTTCGTATACCCGAAACAAAAATGTCAGGAGAAATCAACAATTATTTTTTTTTCGAGTTGATACCTGTGTAGTATTTAAATTATATGAAGAAAATCATGGGTCTGCGGAAGCATGAGCTACAGATTGGATTGGAAAAATGACTATAGGAAACGTTGTCAACGATGCGGAAAAAGCGACCTGAAATGGAGAACTATGATCAGGCATGCACAAGATAAACAATTACACTCCAATGAATTTTACGAGAGGAGTGGCTGGCTAGCAATTCTCACAAAAGTAACAAAAATTTTCTTGAGAGCTTTTTCCGTGAGGCTGATGCATATGAGAAGGAAAATGGAATTAGTCGACTAAGGAATGTGGTGGTTGTCTTTACAACAGATGCGAATATTTCTTTTTAAAAAAAAATATAGGCAGGTACCCATTAAAACCAACAACGAAGAAACTCTACCATTCAACAATGTTAGTACTTTGATATTCTTTATTACACTCTGTAAAGAAAAAATAGCGACACCTCAATTCTCAAGCTAACTTACACAGAAAATCATAGTTCCAGCCCGTTAGAAGAGGAATAGAAGGAAATGAAGTGTGGGATAGTTCATTTGCGTTATCTCTGAAACCTGTGGTGTACGACATCGCTTGCCAATTGTTTGTGTATCAGTAATATTGTCGCTAGATGGCATTGAGTGGATATCGTAAATTATTGTAGTGAGAATTCTGCATTGCATTTGTGATGTGTAGGCTGAGTTAAATAGTATTTTATGATTGTTCTTTGCTTTCGCATTGTTTGGACAGTGTCAAGTGGCAAAATTGTTGTTGTGCAGCGTTGTTTGTGTGTGATATTGTTGCTACATGTGCACTGTAAACAAATAAGATGGGTAAGAAATGTGACTTGTTGTTATGTGAACAAGAAATAATTCTTCCTTTACTCAGCTAAGGCAAATCTCTAAAGGAATAGATGGAATACTGAAAATCCATCATTCTACGGCAGGAAGAGTAATTCACAAGTGGAAACAGCATAACAAATCGTCAACAGTGTGAAAGAAAAAAGAAAGCATCACCCAGAGCAGAGTGCTAAATGACATCAATTACACTGCAGATTTAAGGAGTGATTTTGCCCAAAAATAGCTTCTGTAGTTTGACATGATCTTGGAACTGGAGTTACTCGTACAACTGTATTGTCTTGACTGTATGAAGAGGATATTACAAAGAAGAAACCGCGTAGAAAGTCGAAACTGACAAAACACACAGGACTTCAACATGTAGTTTTGTGAGACGATATACAACTTGGACTTACGACAACTGCAAGCACGTCGTTTTCTTCTTTGAAAAGAAGTTTAAAATAGTGGGAAACGATGATGGTATGAAGTTGTTGATACGAACAAGCCAGGAACTTGACAACGAGATGCAAATATTCAGTTACTTAGTGATAGTATGGGATTGGTTCACCATTAAAGACGTCAGAACGACGGACATACGTGAAGGATCGTTTGATGCACGAAAATATCTTCAAATTCTGGTACGTAAAGTTCTTACAACAACTAAAGATGACTTTTCTGAAGAAAATTTGGACTACTTCCTTCTTCAGAACGATAATGCTTCATGTCACCGAGCGAAAATCGTTAATCCGTGGTTCAAGAATATGACTATTTAGAGATTCATGTGGCCTACAAACTCACCTGACATGAATCCAGTTGAAACTTTATGGATCAATATGAGCAGAAGATTCAATAGACAACTATCTCAAATAGAATGAAATTCAAGGAACAGATTATCCGGGTGTTATTCCGTGAAATCGAGGTTGCATTTTGCAATAGCCTTGTCACCAAAGGGCTGACTGCAGAAAGCCCATGGTGCACATACAAAATACAAGTTTGGTGTATGGCACTACCAGATGTTTGCACACAATATGTCTTACCAATTTCTTATTTTCTGCTATTGTTGTTGATCTTTTTCAGTTTTATGTATAACTCTTAATATAAACGATTTTGCTCAAAACACACATAGCTACATATAGGTGTATATGCATATAAATTCATTAAATTCATGTCAAAAGCCTGAAACTCTGGCGCCAAGTATTAAGAATGAACTGCTCATTAGGAATATGCATTGTAATATTATCAGAAATTCATGTAAAAAATCATATAGATTAAAGTATGTCGCAAAAACCATACCTGAGCAACTGTCGCTATTTTTTCTTTACAAAGTGTATTCTATGCAATGTACTTAAAGTGTTACATTAGGTTTGTTAATTTATTTATGAATAACACAACAGCCATAACTGTAATTATAATGTTGGTCTATTTAAAGTAGTTGTGTTAGCCGTAGAAGCAATATTTCATTTTACATACACAAATGTCCGAGTTTGGTTCTGGAACCTACACTTATCAATACATGATATTTACTTATTATAAAGAGCTTGGTTACAGAATTTTCGCGCTTTACAATGTTTTGTTTCATTTTAAACCTAAGAATTAAGATCTCGTATGATGTTTAGGTTACGGAGAAAATCACACCACTGAATATTTTACTTATACCAAACATGCAGACGACTTACGACAGAATATTCATTACACACATTCTCCTTACATACTCCGAAATGTTGCTTTCGTTCCCTTACTTTCCTGGGGATTGATTATATATATCAGATTGTTCACAAGTATACATGCAAGAGAAGATCAAATAGATGACATTTTACATATTTTATGATATTTGTGGAATAGCTGCGTACATGATTTGGACCATCATAGAGTGTAACTACCACCGACCAAAGCCGTCTGTTTTCTTAATTTCAGTAGCAGAAGCATTCAACAAACATCAAATCAATCGACGTAGCATTACTAGCTTACATAAGAATACAAAACTGGCTATGGAGCTTTGCCGTGGTTCACAGGAGTGCCCAGATATATGTGATAATCAAGAGGAGGTCAGAAAAGCGTAGACAGGGTCATGTGTTTAATCTATATAAATAAGGAATTCAGAAAGAAATATGCGATACGTACAAAAAATGTCTGCAATCAGCATAGCAAGATGAATAGAATTTCTGTAGGTTGTTAAACAAAGATAAACGTTGTATGTGAGTGTTTATGTTTAGGTTCATCTAAACCATTTATAAAAAAATACTCAGTCTATATAAAACATTATCCATTATTATATGTGATATATTGATAACTTTTATAATTTAAAATTAAAAGTAAATTTTAGTCAAAGAGACGTGCACACATTATTTTATAACAGTATTAATAAGGAATGATGTTATTGGCAAGAATGTATGCAAAATAATAATAAAACTGAAACATTTACCTGTAAGCATCAGTGTGTATAGTAAAAGGAAAAACGTATGAGTCTCATGAGTTCGCTTTGTCATGGTTTGCTATAAAATTACCTTGTCGTATCGAGGGGTATAGAGTTTATTAAATACAAAGGCAAAAGTTCAAAAACAAAACGATATGTCGCTGATAGATTTTACTATGATTAGCTGAACTCAGTTAAGAACGAAGCCAATATTAAATCCTTTCCTTTTCAGAAATCATATGAAATGATCCTACAAATATGATTCTTAATTACAAAGATGTAGTTTCTAATTATCAACAGAAATAAAAAATATGAAAAAAACGCATCCAATAATCTCTTCGCTGCTATAAATTGAGATTTTATAATCTATATGTGCGACGCGGATACACTCTTTTCCACAATCATCAATTAAAGCATGTACACAATATTTGAAGGAAAATGACGTAATTTTACTAAATTCGGATATAAATAAATTCTTCTATAAACTAAAATAATGACCCTTCACTTGTACTGCTAGATGTAAAATTAAAGAAAAACAGAAAAATATTTTTTTCTGAAGGTCCTGTAGTTTAAAACTATTTCATCTTAACCAATCAAGAATGAGACGACTATGGCTATGATGAAAAGATTTCTTCATACTTTTTGAATGGGTCATTCCACAAGAAATTAACGCAAAAAAGCACATTTTTCTCTCATTTTTGAAATTTCATTTTTTACGTCACAAATATATCATAGCAAGATTGAGAAATACCAAATTGCAACGTTCTACGTGGATTGTTATTCGAACGTTTGCGATTTGAAATGTCTACTTCTTGTCAAAAAGTTGCACATATTAGCATCTTTTAATCGATATATCACGATTAATCTACTGAATTTATATTCTTCATTGTAAAGTTTTTTTAAACTTTTTAGATATATAAATCATTGTAGGTGTATTACTTTTTTCGAAAATTCGAATTTGAAATTTCAAATTTGAATCTCTCGAAAAAGACACATTTTAAATTGTGAAAACATCTAACGTGTAACTTCCTCCACGTTCACTGGAATTATCATTTAAATAATTATGGAAACTGTTATAAAATAATTTATTTTTAAGATACATATTTACGTATGCGGAATATAACATTACGGTATGGAAACTGTTATGAAATAATTTATTTTAAAGATACATATTAATGTATGAGGAAAATAACGTTATTTTATGGAAACACTTACGAAGTAATTTATTTTTTATAAAGAAATGTATACCCTGAACAGAAAAATAATTATTTAAACTCACATGCGAGTTAGGTCTTTGTAAAATACTATCAAACTACGTATAATGTTGGGATCATGATGGGATCGCGAGATACAAATATATGAAAAGAACCGGTAAAGTTCTTCGACTGGAAAACGCCCCAGGGGGCCAAGAAAGTCTAGCAAAGTGATGACATTTCTAGAAGTATACCAGACATAGAAGACTGCCTTACAGTACGAGACAGAAGTGGGAAGAAAGTTAAAATTCCTACACGTCTTCTTTTGTGGAATTTGCAAGATATATATTAGTTGCTTAAAGGGAGTTTGCTTACATGAACATAGTGTTTTCCAAATTCTAGAACTCCGTCCAAAAACGTTGTTAGCTGAAACGACTGAAACGCATATTGTTTGCGTTCGTACGACACACTTAAACGTGACATTAATGATAGATAACGCCAAGTCACAAATTGTCATCAATGGTTCCGTAACAACCTACAAGGACTGCCTAAACCTCAGTACGTGTGAACCTGTGCCCGAGAACTGTTGTATAGGAACTTGCTTTTCTTGCCAAGAAACTGAAGACACTAAAACTCTGCTTGAAGACACCTTACAGTAAAACTTAATTAAAACTGTGACCTTCTGTCAATTTTTGTTTGTTGATAGATGCACAGGGCGCGAGGGATAGCATGAGCTATGACCTTAAATCCTCCACCAACACACTTGAAAGAATCAGGTAATCGTAATAGTGTGGCTAACTGCCACAGCGGTGAACTAGAATCTGGCGATTTGAAGCATTTCTGGGAAATGATGACAAAGACATTTTGAATCAATCTGCAGCCTTCATTTCTCGTGTTCATTTAGAAAAATCTGAACAATAAAGTAGCATATTAATTTAATATTATGTAAAAGTGCACTCGTTTCGTTAAAGGTTTCCTTACTTGTTTATTTTTTTAATACATGATGATCGTAAAGTAAGCTAAAATAACTAAACATTATATCACATAACACCGTCTATATTTGCAATCCATTCATTCTGCGGACCACGACTCATGTCCTACCCTTAGGGAAATCGTGGCTACAGACCTGTCAACTCTTTCCCCTCTCATACAGGGAAGTTTGTCATTTTCTCTGGTAAAACAAATTGGTCCTATCGGTACTCTTCCTCTCGGGCTGGTTATTTATGACACAGATGGGGGCGTCTTATGAGACACATGCAGAAGCCGAACTGGACACAGTGTTCTTGTGTTCAGTGAAGAATGATTCTTTGTGCATAGTTCTGTGTTGTTTTAGTTTGTGTTGTGTGCTGGTTTGTTACTTATTTTAAAAAAGATCATAATGGAGGGTAAGAAGAGCGGAAAAAGTAATTCACAGCCAAAGCTGAGAGATTTAGGATAATGTTTATGATTTATGAAGAGAGAGGCTGACAGTGTAAACCCAAGTAATGTAAAACAAGTGCAAAAACGAGTATCTGAAGCTACTGGTGTTTCAGTAAGTACACTAAAACGTGCTTTGAGTGAGCGGGAGAAAAAACAAAATCACGGGAACGAGCTTTTCTACTCCGAATAAGAAGCGAGCACAACGAAAAACAAAAATCTCAGTGGATGGTTTTGGCAAATGCGTTATTCGTCGAACAATTAATGACTTTCATATTGTTCACGGTCAATGACCTTAAGTAAAATCACTGTTGAAAGTTCTTCGAGAAAATATTAATTTTAATGGAAGCACTTGGTCTTTACGGAAAATAATCCGTTCCTTAGGACTTAGATGGATTAAGGCTGAAAACAATAGACGACTAACTAACTAACTAACTAACTAACTCTATGGCCTATTTAACCCGGAGGTTCAATGCCGCGTTCACAAAAGCTCTCCACTGACTTCTATCCTTAGCTAACTGCATCCAGTTTCTACTCTGTATTCCAATCTCTGCGAGATCCATCTTAATATTGTCCTCCCATCTGCGCCTAGGTCTTCCTAATGGTCGTTTTCCGACTGGTCTTCCAATCAAAACTTTGAAAGCGTCTCTACTTTCTTCCATTCTAGCTACATGACCCGCCCATCTAAGCCTCCTAGACTTGACGATCCTAACAATGTTGGGTAAACCATATAAATTATGTAGTTCCTCGTTATGAAGTTTCCGCACTTGCCCATTCCCGTTCCTCTTGGGTCCGAATATTCGTCTCAGGATCTTGTTCTCAAATACTTTCAGTCTATGTTCTTCCCTCAGAGTAAGTGACCATGTTTCGCAGCCATACAGAACAACAGGCATGATTATCGTTTTGTATATTTTAAGTTTCAAATTCCTCGACAGAATTCGCGACGACAAGAGATTTTGAACCGAATAGTAACACGAATTCCCTGCTTTTATTCGACATTTAATTTCTCCGTGAATATGATTTTCCTCTGTTAATATTGATCCTAGATATTTGAAAGTATCCACTTTATCAAAAGTATTATTTAGTATTTTAACGCATCCATAATTTGCTGTATTCCGGTCCCGACGCACTTCCATGTATTTAGTTTTCTCTGCATTTACTTCTAAACAATGTCCCTGCAAGCGTTTAATAAGATCTCTGCATTTCTTTCTATTGTTCTCCTATCATCTCCTATTAAATTTACATCATCAGCATATGCCATAACCTGGTGAATACCGTTCAACTGTAAGCCCTGGTTGCTATCTTTGATTTTCCTTATAGCGTATTCCGAAACGAAGTTAAATAATAATGGCGACAACGCATCTCCTTGTTTCAGGCCATTTTCGACGTGAAACCTCGTGGACAAAAAATTTCCTAGCCGGACTTTACTTTGGGATTCATTTAAACATATCTTAATTAATCTAATTAGCTTTCTCGGTATTCCAAGTTCTGCAAGAACGTTGTATAATGTTTCTCTCCTAATCGAGTCGTACGCCTTTCTAAAATCAATAAATAGTTGATGTACCGGGGTATTGTATTCCCACTTTTTTTCGAGTATTTGGCGAATGGTAAATATTTGGTCGATAGTTGATCGATTTCGTCTAAATCCGCACTGATAATCTCCAATAATTTCATCTGCATATGGGGTCAGTCTTGCTAACAGAATATTTGAAAGGATTTTATAGGATGTTGACAGAAGAGAAATGCCTCGATAATTATTACAGTCAGTTTTGTCGCCTTTCTTGTGGATTGGAACAATGATTGATTCTTTCCACTCTTGTGGCAATTCTTCCTTGTTCCAGATAAGGAGAATGAGTTTGTGTATCTTGTTCCACAATTTTTCGCCTCCAGCTAAAATTAACTCAGCCGGAATTTTATCTACACCCGGAGATTTGTGTTTCTTTAATTTCTTTATAGCGGTTTCTACTTCTATTCGGTTGGGTTCTGGAATATACGGTTCTGCGGTGTGTATCTCCTTTTCTCCACGAACACTAGTTTTTGGTTGCGTGTTAAGCAAATCGTCAAAGAAATCTTTCCATCTATTTAAGATGCTATCCGTGTCAGTGAGAACTGTACCGTCAGATTTCTTCAATATATAAGCACGAGGTTGATAGTCTTTCTTAAATTCGTTGATTCCCTTATACATGTCCCGTATGTTTTTATTTTTAGATGAATTTCGGTCAAAGAAGTTGGATTATTTGCGAGCTATAGATCACTATAGAACCCAGAACTGCCCCATAATTTACATGGATGAGACGTACTTGCATTCATCGCAAACAAAACAGCACGCATGGAGCGATAAGAAGAATACAGGTTTACTCACACCAATTTCTAAAGAACAACGCGTAATAATCATGCATGCTGGCGGAGAAAAAGGTTTCAATCCACACGCGTTAGTCATGTTCAAATATGGAACGAAATCTGACGTTCATCACGACATGAATTATGGAAACTATGAAAAGTGTTTGAAGTCCCGGCTAATTCCTAACTTGCCAAGTAATTCAGTTCTTGTGATAGACAATGCACCATATCACAATGTCTGTTTAGATCCTTCACCGACATCATCATCTCGTAAAGCTGTAATGATCGATGGGCTTGTAAGACACAATATTCCTTTAAGGAAAAATATGTCCAAACCAGAACTTTATAATTTAATCGAAGCCAATAAAGCTCGTTTTCAGACACTTAAAGTAGATTCGCTCCTTGCTGAATATGGACATACAGTTCTTCCTTTGCCCTCGTATCATTTTGATCTAAGCCCGATAGTGTTGATTTGGGCTGCAGTCAAAGGATATGTAGCAGCAAGAAATACCACTTTTCCATTATCGATGCGATGAAACTCGCCGAAGAGAAATTTACAATGATAACAGCGGAAGAGGGGAAGGCTAGGTGTGATAAAGTACGAAGATGTGAACAAGCATATTTGCAAATGGAACCTCAGTTAGACGTTCTTACTGAAAACGTTACAATAAACTTAGCCGAGGACAGTGACAGTAATAGTGGCTCTTCTGAAGAAAGTGACGACGAGACAAGAAGACGATGATGATGAGATGGATTGCATGGACGTATTGAGTCTTTATAAATACCTGAAGCTACAGGTAAGCCTATCATAATATATATAAGTTGCATAAAGTACTTATTATCCATTGTTGTTACTTATGTTGGAAGTTAATATCGGCATGGGTTAGAAACACAACAAAAAAACCTTCCCTCTCTCTCCTCTGTCACCCTCGCAGCGATTAGTGTTCTTCCTACCTCCCGCTTCTCATAGCTCATGCTATATCTCGCGCTCTGTACATTTCAAACTCCAGGAGCCGTCCTCAAAATTTGTTGGGCTATTTTTTCAACAATTACATAATCTTTATTATGACTCCATACCAAAGCAGCAAAGTTTATTTTTCAACTATGTTAAAGGAAAAAGTTCTGAAAGTGAATTTGTTGTTGTTTGCGATATCGCGGTAAATTATGACTCGGTTCTACAAGATGAGAAACAATAATTTAACTGGAATACCAACCAATCTACAGTCCACTCTTTCATTTGTCAAAAAAAAAAGTAAAAAAAATGACAGCTATAATTTGGTCATAATTATAAATGCCTCAAGCACAATACTGTGGCATTATACTCTTTTAAGAAGAAGCTTGTGGAATTCGTTCGAAGCAAATGTAGTACTGCACTGAGAAAATTACTACTTCTCGGATGGTGCAACTGCACAGTATAAAGATCATAAAAGCTTTCTAACCTTATGTTTTCACAAACAAGACTTCGGAATACAAACTGAGTGGCACTTTTTCTTCACAGTTTATTAGAGATGCAAGGGCTCGAAAAAGAAGGCTTTTTTTTTAAAAAAAAAAAACGTTTTTTTCAGCTTCGCTTTTTTGCTTGGGAAATTTTGAGCTTTTTTCAAAATTCTGCTTTAAGTTGATAAAGCAGACTTTGTTTCGCTTCTCTATAACACAAAAAGTCATTTAATTAGTGGTTGATGCCGATAATAATATAAAGCCTCGAAAATAAACCATGAATTTCGAGAAGATATTTCAAACAATTTTATTTCAACATATTTACATTATGCATTCCAAAGGATTAACCAATGTATATAACACAATTTTTTAACCTAATATATACAAAAGTATGCAGAATTTGGCAAGAAACATGGTTGTTTTTGAAAATGCCTAAAACCCGTTTTTTTGGGGGGGAAGTTTAAACCAGTTTTTTTTGACTTAGATATTTTGCTTTATGTATTTATATTACATATTCACAGAAATAAGTTTGTTTTGCGTTGGTGTTACTATGCAACAACGGAGTTATGCTGGAATAGGTCCCATAAACTTAAAGAAGTCCTGTCAGTAAATTTCTTAAATTGAGATACTCCAGCCCTAGCCATCGGGAAAATCCCGTCATTACTTTAAATGTAAAACAATAACGGGAAAATCCTGTTATTGCTTTGCATGTAAAATTTAAAGGTCAACGTATCATAATCAGTACGCTAAAACTGAGGTATTAAATTACAAATTTAGTATGTAGATATTGAAAGTCCAATCCAAGCTGACGTTGGAAGCTACGTAGGCAATCGATAAATTTTGCCAATTTCTATCAATATATTTAAGCAACCTTGGCTTCTTTATAAAACAACAGGCATTCAGGCATGCAGAAATATACAATTTGGTTTAGTTTCGTATGTTTAGGCTGAACATCCTTACTTAATACCGAGGTTATCAAGGAGAAGACTCGATTAAAGTGACATCCAAACCGCTACTTGTTTGCACATGAAAGAAGGGTTGTGGTTCGACCGAAAATTGTACATGGGACACTTTGATTAAAAGGTGGAAAGGAAATAAAACTAATTCAGATGGTCTGATATGTGGAAACGTCACCATGAAGTTCACACGATACACATTTTTCGTTCTTTTTAATTTTTTGGTTTAAACCAGTAATTTTTTTTTAGAAAAAAAGCTGGTGTAAACGATCTAACCCTAAAAGTAAACACTTCTTTTATATATATATATATATATATATATATATATATATATATATATATATATATAACTAGCAAAATTGTATGCAGTATTTTACTTCAAAATATTCCATTCCCTCGTTTCGAAACAAAATAAAATTAAAATAAACGTAAGAGAAATACTTAGATTTATATGATACACTTAAAGGCTGCACAGTCATCTAGAACTTTTGGTTATGTATATTCTTGAAATTCTACAGTAAAGTTTTTTATAAATCACGGTTTACCCAATCCTCAAGTTTTCTGAATTTTTAACAAGAGGGATTCAACATATCATCACGCCCTCCTTCCCCAAAAAAGGACAACGGAATATATTTAAGTTAAGCTAAATACAACTGCACAACAAACATGACTGAGTGCTTAGCTTTTGCGCTTCTATCGGGAAGTCCGGGATTCAACCCAGCATTCGACCATTCTGACAAAGCCTTCCTTCATTTCATCTGTGAATGTAGAAATAGTGCGTGTACTGTTAGTTGGCCTACTTCCTTTCTTATTTGTTTTTAAATAGTTGTTATTACTAATTACCAGCAGTGACGGTTTTGCGAAGGTTAGGGGGTCGGCCTTTCGGACTGAAACCTGTTACCCAAAGTTGGGGAATGTCTAAAACAAACGAAATATTTATTAGTTATGCCTTTACTCATAAACTTTAAGCTCCCGCCAAATAAAAAGTACGAATGTTTAGAAAACTAAACATTAGCAAGAAAAACCCCTCCCAAAATAGTTTTTTAAACTCGCCACTGATTCTCACAAGGAACCCTAGGTATCTATCAGAGCCCGATTTTCATGAAACTTTGTATATAAATAAAGTACCTCGGGAGACACTCACAGCCAAAATTGTAGCTGCAGAGTCCAAGACGTTGGATCACTAGGGCTCGAGAAAGATCAAAAGTGGAACGTCAGTACATTAAGGACATGGTGAGAAAATGCAAGTTTTTCTTTAAAACTCGTCATTGTGTCCACACGAAATGAACATACATGGATACGAGATGGTACATATGTACATATGATCTGTTAAAAGTGATGAAAAGAATATCTGCCATCTTGAAAGAGGCTATGTTGAAACTGGTGCGATTGCTGTAAGTGAGAAGAGGGTCATGCGATGCATCAATTTGAACGTAAATGGACGCAAAAACCCGTTGGTGAAGTCTGTTGTGGGATTACATTATTTCTGTGCTTCTGGTAGAGTGGTTTATGTACAAAATGAGCAAAGGTATCTCATGACACTCGAACAGATGGAGAGTATGGAGCGCTATGAGTGAACTGATATGCGTTACGATTTCTGTTCGAATTAATGGAAATATAATAAACAGTTACAAATTAATGCTAACCATGGCATTATTATAAAGAACCCGTTGTATCAGCACATCCACACCAATTATATGTTGACTCTGACACAAATCATGTAGTGCTAAAATTATATTTCGCTCTGTTTTTCTAGTTGCACTGATCCCACTCATAGCGCACCACAACCTGCATCTGCTCGAGTGTCATGAGATACCTTTGCTCATTTTGTACATAAACCACTCTGCCAGAAACACAGAAATAATGTAATCCCACAACAAACTTCACCCATTATTTATGTTCAAATTGACGCATCGCATGACCCTCTTCTCATTTATACCAATCGCACCAGTTTCAACATGGCCTCTTTCAAGATGGCGTATATTCTTTTCATTACTTTTAACAGATCATATCTACCACGTAGTATCCATGTGTGCTCATTTCATGTGGTTACAATGACGAGTTTTAAAGAAAAACTTGCATTTTCTCACCATGTCCTTAATGTACTGACGTTCCGCATTTGATCTTTCTCGAGCCCTAGTGTCCCAACGTCTTGGACTCTGCAGCTACAATTTTGGCTGTGTGTGTTTCCCGAGGTACTCTATTTATATACAAATTTTCATAAAAATCGGGCTCTGATAGATACCTAGGGTTCCTTGTCAGCGTAAAATGATCTTGAAGGTTATATCCAGAAGATTATTGCTAAACATATAAACTAAACGAAATATTAGTTACGCCTGCACTCATAAACTTCAAGCACCTCCCAAATAAAATTAGGACTTTTTTGAAAACAAAACAATCAGAGAAAACCATCCCAAAGTACTTTTCTAAATCCGCTACTGATTATTTGTATAAATTGGTATTCAAGGTTGTATCAGGAATATTATTGCTAAATCATTGCAGTACTACAATATAACAGAAATGTGGAAATACGGTTTGACGGACATATTGAAAAACGTACACTTTGACGGGTATGTAGAAAAACGTAAGTTAGCTTTTGTGCTAGAAGCTAGACTACTAACCTCTTAGAAATGATACACGGATGACAAACAAAAATGATCTAGAGAAGAAAAAAATATCGATAACTCAAAAGTTAAAATAAAGTTAAATAGCATGCAAAATTACTCTCAAATACTACATTCTTCATGTTAGCTTTAATTCGTAAAACATGTGCTCCATCCATCTCGATGGTGAATTTCAGAGCGAAATGTGGCATTTAGGTCATGAAATGCTTATCTAATTGTGGAATATACTATAATAAAGCTATTTAGATAGAAAAATCATGAAAATGAAAAAAAAAGCCAAAATTTGCAAAGTTTTCGTTTTTTCCCCCAAAAAAGCCGGCTTTTTATGTGAAAAAATTATCGATTCAAAAAAGCTGGCTTTTTGCATCTCTACACTCTATGATAAAGGGCTATGCGATGGTATACGAGGCACTGTGAAGAGGCTGGGAAGGAAAGAAAGCCTCCAATCCCCATTCGCAGATCAAACATTGGAACCATTACAACTTGATTGGGTAAAAAGGAGTATCTCAAGGATCGATTTCATATTCGTTACTCACTCGGAATATGCTATGACTTATGAACTCCTTAAGAACGTTTCGAATATATTCACGACATAAAAGGGACAGTAAGATTACATGCCTTTGTTCCCCGTGATAGAACGCATATATTGGCTAAATCCTTCTACCGATCTTTTAACATTCAGGATAAACCAGCTACTGATATCCAGGACGCTTCCGTTAAGTGAAATTAATTGATACGTGACTACAGTTTACGAAGAAAACTGGTGGCTCGGACACGTTTTCATTACTAATCAAGAAGATGGCTAAGTGTAAATAACACTTTTACACCCTACTAGATCATCACCTCCGCATCTTATCCAAGTACGTTGGACGTATTTTGGGTTAAGCCACGACATATTCTATGCAGAGTTAGCCCAGTGGCGCCTACTGGACATGTTTACCGTATTACTAAAGATGACGTCAAAAGAACCGGCAGAGCTTTCCAGAAATATATTTGTTCAAAAGTCATTACGTAGATGTTACTCTCTGCATATAGATGTGCTACAGCTGAGTAGTTTGTATGATTACCAAATGTTACAACACAAGGAAAATTCAGTGTAGGCTATGAAAATTAGGTAAGACATTTTGCTTTATTCACACAATTTTCTTCGAGGTCTGTATTCCTCGACCTATACCGATTCCAAAATTATATTTTGTCCGTATCTTTATAATGACCTAACCTACATATAAGATTGTTTCTACAAATTTAAATAGTCACTTCCGAGAAATTCGAATTTGAAAATTCGATTTCGGATTTTTGAAAATTTTTGTCTGTACACCCCATTGACTTATATATGTAGAAGTGCTTAATACAATGGCTCTACAATGACGTAAGTCGTAGTTCGGTACGGTAATTAGGTGTCGAGATATATCAAATTAAAAAGCTATTACGTCCATTTTTTGACCAAATTGGAAATTTCGAAACCATAACGTTTCGAAAACTAATCAACCTAAAAGCTTCGGTCTTGGCATTTTTCAATCTTGCTATAATATCTTCATGTGGCATTAAAATTATCAAAATCTGAGACGGTCATTATAAAACGGTGTGTTGAGTTGATATGGAATAACCCGTATTAAATGGTATCTATTTGTTCACTATTTTCTTTCGATTTGTGCTCTTTGTGTTTACATGTTAATGCAGAGTATGTGTTACTTACTTTATTGCAGCATGTGGAACTGTAAGTATGTATTTCAATCCATGCAATGTAGAATCTGCTAAACATTGTCTGATAGCTAGGGAGAATATGTTCCTTATATTCATTGCTGTAGCCTTCGACATTCTATTACCGTCTTGTCTGAAAATTATACATTCAAACTTATATTATACAACAATAGTTTTATATATTTATGTCAGTAAATATTAGGGTAATGGGCTTACGAATACAGTTTAACATTGTAGGATTTGTACTTGTTTCCATCCAACATTAAAATTCACAATTCTTTGGTTTAATTAGAGTTGAGTGGAATGTAATAATTTACTATGTGATTTATTCTTAATAAAATTTCTAAATTGTTGTTTCATTGACTTAATATTAAAGTAGTTCTAAAATAGTTTTAGCTATTGGACAGATCTTAAATTCTAGATAAATTTAATTTATTTATTTACAATAGTTTGTTAATCTTTGTTAAAATATATGGAACCCTTCACATACGAACTATTGAGGACTACGACACAATATTTTGTTTTACATGTTTCTGGAATCAGTGGCTCAATAGAATTTGCTAAATTGAGTTCTCCGCAGCATGTTTGAAATATACTGCATTTATTACCAAGCAAGAGCCTATCGAATCAGAGGAAGAGATGGGTTTCGTAGGTAATAGTTTTTAGTTTTTCAACTCAAACACTGATTGCGCCAGTTCATTCTGATTAGCAAATCAACGTTGAATGCAATCTCAGCGATTTCATTATATTAAGAGTCTACTCTTGGATTTTACTGTGTCTGACGAAGTTAAGATGCACAGGAGTACCAACCTTTGAATTTAAATATTCCTTGCCAAATATTTTAGTTATGTAAAACGACACAGAGCAATCAAAAAAGAGGAACAAATATTTTTGTTTATTTTTAATTCTTTTCTGGTCTTTTGTTGGTATTCCTTCTTATTCTCCCCTTTCTCTATTCCACAAAGTTTAATTTATCAGAGAGTATGTCAGATATAATGCAAACTTCTACTACGGATTGATATCTCAGTACCCGAGTTGTTCGGGTTGCGTAGGGTCAACCCGAACCATTTGAGAGTTAGTCAAAAAGACCCCAAGCAAACTTTGCACATCTAAAATTTTGCACTTTTTATTTCCATAGGGCAGAGGTGAAGAACTCTTGATACGCATTGTAAATATTGGATCACAAAGAAGTTCTTGATCAAATTATTTACAATTTTTGAATATAACTCAGTCCAAAATTTTAACTTAGAAGAAACAAGGAGAGTTTCATGACCTGGTTATTGTGGGTAGATTTGACAAATAAGCTGTACCTAGATTTCTAGATTGTTGTCGGTAAAAAATCCAAGGAAATCATTAGTATTGAAGATCAAACATGACATACACATACATAGATAGATACATACATACTATTAGAAAAGATAAAAAAATATAGTTTGCTGAAAGTTGCTTTGTCCCTTCAAAACCGGAAGCAAACAAAATTCAATAGAAGGTAATGTTGTTTGTTTTAGCGTTATTTAAATCGAAATTAACAACTATCCATTACATCAAACGCACAGGCTCCACTAAAACTTAAACACAAATATTTTGAAATTAGTAACATATATTCATTTTTTTGGTTCGGTAATGTCAATATGAAATCTACTTAGTAGACCTTGACACAAAATGAATGCAAAAATTGGTTCGAAACATCCAAGTAAAAGAGAAAATCTCTTTCAGGGGCGGGACAAATTTGTATCAGAGATTTGGTAAATCTTGGCACGAACTCTCAGAAAGGTTGCTCAACCATCTATTTGGACTATACATAAGTGTTGGACATGAAATCCAGTGCGCTGACGGACTGATTTCTAATTGAGCGACCCGGGTAAAATACCCGGTGGGTGTAGAAGAAAATTTTAGCTTATGCAAGTATCTCTCAGATATTGACAGATTCTAAAAGTAAGTAGTTTTGTCCCTTTGGGCATCCGTGAGACTAATTCCTATCTAGAAGGCAAAATAATGCACAGGTAACAACGGGAATAGCACCTCTTAAATAGCTGCGTGGCAGTCTCTGGTCTTACAGGACAGTTGGGCTGAACACTGCCTTGGTTTCGAGCTCGAAATAGAAAGGTAGGTTTTCCGATCATGCTAACTGTAAGCCAGTAAAGTTTGCTGTATTTTCTGATTTTCTGTCTTCTGCTATACACTATGTTCGTGCGCTGGTTCTTTATGGAATGCGAGCTTAAATTTAATACCGAAACGATTGAAATCCAGTTTCTGGAATAGAAAATTTTATGTTTGCAATAGGATACAGCGAAGATACACTTTATTAGCCCTCCTTGTAAAGGGACAAGTTATTGCGTTTGGCTGGGTGTCAAGAAATTATTTTTGGGGAGGATGAAACCGGATGGATCTTCTAATTTTGAAAGTGCTGAACACGAATCTGGTCTTTATTTTTCAGTGGTGTCTAAAGAAAGTCATTATTGGGTGGGACGTAGCGACAAAATAACGTAGTCCACAAAACACATTTCTACCAACGTAAATGCAATTTATATTAAATTTACGAGAGCTCTGGTTACAAATATGAAATTTATTTTTCATATTAGGAAAAGTCGCTTTTGGGGGGACCAAAGCGGAAATACATGATAACTAACAGAGTTTTAGAGCTCTCCTGTACACAAATAACTTTCGGGGAGAACGAAAATAGCTGATTTTATAGATTCAGAGTCGTTGGTTATGAATATGACCTGTATTGTTCAGTGTCATAATACAGGGTGTCCGAGAAGTCCTACCCTGATTACAGAAATTGATAACTCAGGCTAGAAATAAGATAGAAATATGAAACTGGTGTTGAATTGTTTACAAACTATAAAAGTTTTGGTCACATCAGTACACTTCCACATGAGCACCCTTGGTAGCACGTAGCACAACTAGGCGATATTCAATTTCCATCCACACATTAGCCAACATCACTGGAGGGATCGATGCAATGACTGTGGTTATTCGTTGCTGCAGGGTTTCACGATCTGGTACACGTGTTCGGTAGACCTCATCCTTGTCTGGAACTGTCTCTGCACCGTGGTTGGTGATCGTGTCTCATGGTACCACAGGACACACTGTGCCTTCTCCTGGTTGGTTGGCATGGCTTCTTGGGCTTCTTACTTACGTACTACAAACCTAAAACAAACAAAATTGAGACTTGGTAAAACATAACAAACCTAACACAGACAAAAACTTTTATAGTTTGTAAACAATTCAACACCAGTTTCATATTTCTATCTTATTTCTAGCCTGAGTTATCAATTTCTGTAATCAGGGAAGGACTTCTCGGACACCCTGTAGAAAACTCTTTTCGAGGGGACAAAGTGGTAAATTTTTGTAATTGCCATTGTTTTAGAGCTCCCTATCTACAGAACATGAATCATGAAACTAGAAAACATGAAGCTAGAAAGGTGTTACAGTATTGAATGTGCTGATCACGAGCTGAGTTGAGTTTGAGTTTAACGTCACTTTCAACAGAGAGGCTATATGAGACAGGACCTAGTGATTAACGTGGAAACCGAACCATATGAGCTCCTGCCGGGAACCGAACCAGGTCTCCTACGTCAAAGGCGCGTAACCATCATCTTATCCACGAACGAGTTCAGGTGCTGATCAGAAATATAACATTTTATGTTTCATTGGAGTCACCAGAAACACAATTTTGAGAGAGGGGAAGTGGAAAGTTATGATAAATTTTAAGTCGATGAAACAATTTTCTAGCAACTGGAACGTAAATTATCTTATGTTTCGTTTTGCAGTGCTCTGATTACAAGTATGAACGTTGTTTTCCTTAACTTTGTCTAGAAAGTGACTTTTTCTGGGAGGGCGGGTCAGAGAAATTTACGATAACTAATATTGTTTTAGAGCTCTCTGTCTACAAAAGTTTGGAGAGATTGAAACAATGCGCAGGCGCTCATCAGGAATTAAACCTTTGGTTTTGAGTAGCCTGATTAGAAAGTTAAGTTTTATGGGGGCAAAGTTATTAATAAAGTAATTTTCATTATTTTAGAACACCTCTGTCTACAAACCATTTAGTGCGAGGATGAAACCGAATAGGTCTCATAGTTTCAAAGGCGATGATCTCGAATATGACCTATCTATATTTTTCAGTAGCGTGACTAAAGAGATTTTTTTTTTCGGGGGAAGGGTATATTGAAATTAAAACCAAGCTGATCTTATAGATTTAAAAGCGTTGTTACAATTCTGAAATTTCGGTATCGTGACTATAAATTCACTTTTCGGAGGAAGGGGTAAACAAAATGATAAATTACTGTAATTACCATTGTTTAAAACTTCCTTTCTACAGAACATTCTTGAAGAAACTGAAATTAAGCTTTTCTTATAGATTAAAAGGACGCTAATTATGAACCTAATATTTATTTTTGCCTAATTTGAGTATAAAGTTAGTAGTCAGGGGCGCAAAATTATAAATTAGACATTTTCCAAATGTACGGTCGAAAACGTTGGTTCGTTCATTCGCATGTCTACAGAAAATGTCTTTTTTAAATTAGCAGAATCAATGCTGAATCATTGGCAGTTTTCTTAACCATGAATTAAGATAGGACAAATTATATTTAAATAAATTAAATGATTGATTCGTATTTCCAAGGCTAGAAATTACAGTAATTTCTAAACTTTTATAAGTTACAGGCAAAGAGTGCAACCATTGAGTTCGTGACCTACAGGAATTCATATACACAATTTTTTAGTAACACATAGGAGGATTGTCATGATGACTGTAATGTAAGTGAAGCAGATGATAACGTAGTATGCAGACGAACTGGGAGATGATGTTAGGTCCGAATCAGATAAAATGAAGCTTGAAGCAATGGAAGATGTCAGAACAGTTTTTAGTTGAAACGGAAATATCCAGTAGATAAAATATCCTTAATAACTCCTGTTCTTAAAAGACAATTCGATCTATACGTTGTTCTTGTTGCTTGTGGTTTGGCACATCATGAGGACATTCATAGCGCTATAGAATATTCTAAACTTTTTTTATAACTTTTGAAAAGTGAATCTTATTATTACACACATACTAATAAACGTGCTGATGAGCTACAAATTCGGGGAAAACCGTTTACAAAACCGCTACAAATACTAAAGAACTCCACGAATTATTTATGTTCCTTATTTTGAATGTTGCGGGAAAAGATCGAACCAGATTTTGAAACAGTTTTGGAGTACATAAAATCGGAGTTTCTAATTCTTTGCTCAACAATGAACCGAGATTAAGTTGAAAAATAAATAAGAGAAGAGCGGAAAACAATCTGGGAATGAAGCTTAAGATACATTTGAAATTCTTGAACTGATACGAGATCGGTATCAACCTCGTCTGTACCGAGACTTATAATAAACTATAATGATTAAGAAAATCATTACCGTACTATCGATTTTCTTTTTCTTTTGATTTTTATTCATTTTTGTATATCTGTATGAAGTATAAATAAAGTTAGCAACACTCGTGCAAAGCGAAGACAAGCAAAAGAGAAGTGATGAAGGCAATGAAGGAAAGTTTGGAACATGCCCGGATTTCGATTTCTCTCCCTCCTTTCCCTTTTCACAAGCTAAAGAAAAATAGTTGGAACAGGGTGATATGAAAAGGACGAATATGCAAAGTTCTTGGTCTTTTGAGTTGACCTGATTTCCTCCAGACTGTATGGAGTAACATCACACTCCTTAGTCTCTCACAGAAGTATGGAGTGAGTCCAGACTCCTTATTCTCCTCCGGACCGTATGGGTATTATGGACTACCACAGAAGGAAATTTTTCACTGGATTGGTAGTAGTCTCATCCAGAGAAGGTTTCGGGTTCGAAATAGGCTGCCGATCCACCAGATGGACGTCGTAGTTGTAGTTCCCGCTTAAAAATCATCGTCTAGTCCCCCAATTTGCTCTGCTCCGGGTTCCACACGTACGTTCCACGAAGACGTTAAGGAATATAAAAGAAACAATCGAATTAAATACGAATAGGAATATGAAGCCAAGTCTCAGTATAAGATTGAAAGAAAGAGCTATTCTCCAAACTAGGCTTTCGAGTAGGCCCCGGGGATTAGGGCAGATCACGGTATCGCCCTTGGATAAAGCATAAAGGGTTTAATTTGTGAGGCCCAGTTGCCTCAGTTCCAACAATATGAAGAGTTACGCATTACAGGGGGAATTATTCGATTTAATTTCCGCTTCTCCAATTCGCCACTGTTTTTCAAGAGCTGTGTTTTCCAAATACCAGGGATCTACAACAACTGGGTGATCTATGAGGAAAACTCAATTTGACAACGAAGATTATTTGAGAAAGTTGAAACAAGAAATGCGAATGAGAATAAATATGTTTTGTGTGTACATAGTATTATGCAGAGAGAAGTGTCGCTATTACCTGCATTAATTTTTATGGTTACAGAAATTTTAAGCGATATTTTCCTCAACAGTATGCTAATTAGCGAGTGTGAAATGCGTACAATTTTGTCGTTGTAGCTAAGTAACAACGGCTAAAATCTGTCTTTAACTTTGGAAGGGGTTACAGGTAAGACCGTTCTGCCTATAACATTTTTCTAACCGATGTTCAAAATATTTATGAAGTGTACAACAATGCTGTGGAGGATCAGGGGAGCAGAGTTTTCTTCTACATTAGGAGGCAGACAGATTTAAAACATTCTGGGGACACATCAATTTCATCTCACTTTCCTTTGTGGCAGTCGGACGCAAATCATCACATTTCTCCCCCAAAGAATTAAAATCGGATTGTTGGGGTGACAGTCCCCTAGTTTCAAGATTGGGAATATGTGTCCATCATCCCCCGGAATTTTTGCCAGTAAATCCTACTGCAATTTTTGGGATAATTATTTAGTACCGAATCCACACCTTAACATAATGACGGGTCCAGAGATGACGTAAGCCAAGGAAAACGTGACCCACCATCATCTGACCTACCAACGGCTCGGATCCACGGCAACCGTCCCATCTTGACCCCACTCACTCACAATTCACCTTGATCCATTCTAACCCACCAACCCAAATAGACCTACTCTGAAATCCCCTTAATTGAGGGTGACCCTCTCTAACACACGACCCCCCGTTATCCACTCTGACGCCAGGATCTGATATAAATCAATGGCCAAAAATGGTATTTTTATATCAGATTTGGGCTAGTTGAGCTGATTATAAGTCGTGAAAGAAGTTTTAATAGACATTATACAGTATCATTATAATGCACTGCTGTACGTGAAAGCATTTAGTCTCAGAAAGATATAGAGATGAATTTAGGACAACGGTAATCCAGAAATCCATAGCAATTTAAATCCTCCTTAAATGTCGCCGTTCCTGAGATATAGGGTTCAGTATTTTCCATAGATGAATTTTTAACCTATAAACAAATAAACTTTATTTAACTTAAATCAATATAAATAAATATTTTGCATGAATTCTCGATATTTCCGGTTGCTATATTGAACAAAGGATATTCCAATATATCTCGGTATTTTTTGGAATGTTTTAACTAAACTAAAACACAATTCGGTTCATATCGATGTTGGACTTATAGTGACTTTTTTCATGTTTTTTGAGCATAAGGTTACTTTGCGGTCCCATCTTAAAAAGTGGATACTCCACATTATCTCAGAAATGTCTTGGAATATTATAATACAATGAAGTAGTAGTAGTAAGTTGACCATTCGTTCCTATTTTTGGTCATTGTCTCAGAAAGAACACTTTCGCAGTGGGTTTTTTATGTCCCATGTGTATGTCAGTCCCCGATTTCCATAAAATAATAATAATAATTAACCCTCAAGGAACCTTGACCAGAAATTTGCCAGCATCTTCTTTATATTCCATGTTCATTTAAAATACAAAAGACGCAGTTCTCAATCATTGCATTCCCACATGTTGATTAGAATGAATGAGTCAATCACCCAGTACGCAGTGCTGTATAATGCATTCTACTAATACGTTCTGCCTGTGCAAAAGATGTAACCACAACCTAAAAAGTGGACATCCCTATTTGTTTACTGTCGATCTTAGAAAGGATTTTGTATGGATCCCTTTGTGTTGGAGATAATTAATTGTTAAGGTTACATTAGCTGGTTGTCTTTTCTTCGAATATTTACGCCAATGGAACTGACACTAATAAGATTAACCTCGTTGAAAACTACGGAATTCTACACTAATTCGATCATTGTGGACGTGTCGAACCTGGACTTAAGTGGCATTGAGAGTGTCACTATTGATCTTAGTAAGCTCGAAAACTATGAATTTAAAAGTAATATCGGTCCTTTTCGATCATTTTATTCGTTACTCTCTTTTTACTCTTACTTCCAATGCTGATACGACCTAAATCATAACATCGGGAAGGTCACTACTTATCTTAGCGACATTTAACCACGATTTGGCGGCAATGTTGATCCTTTCGATTATTACATGCCATCCACTTCCATCCCCGCCTTTACTCTTATTCATATGAGGCTCACTTTGAAATTAAATGTCATCGGGTAGTCACTATTGATCTCAGTGTTCCCATTAACTATGAATTCGACATCAATATCGGTTTTCGATTATTTTACATGTTCCTCCCCCGAAACTATTGGTACAGATGCCCCCATAGGCTTTTTGCGAGGTGTAATGTATATGTGTATTGAATTTGGTTGAAATTGCTCGAGGAGTTCCAGAGTTATGCTGGGACATAATACGTTTTGTCTGTAGATAAACTGAAATGACATTAATAAATGCTTTCTTACGTGAACTAAGAGTGTAAGTCCTTTCCTGCGTAATATAAGTGTAACAAAGGACTCTAAATTCTTTCGGCATTAATATTTTTGTAACTCTTGTCGTGTCCAAAGAAATACATGTTTATGCATCATTTATCATCTGAAACTCTGAAGTTGATCCCTCGTGAAGTATTACATATGTTACACTATTTGTCTTGGCAGTATTTGAATGTTTTACAAACGATCTCTCATTTAATGTTAGTTTGAAGGGCCTGCATGCACTACGGGAGAAAATAAAGGCATAAAATGGGCAGTAAAATATAACTTACTCCATAATTAATTATCATCCTTTATTTCAATGCATGATAAAATAAAATACACCAACGCTTATTAACAACACAACCTCTCCACTCTCTGTCTCTGTCTCTCTCTCTCTCGAAATGAACTACAAATTTTGATTTTTTATGTGGAGTTATTCTAAAAACTTTAATTTTAATTCTCATGATTTTGCAGTACGGAAAGTGTTGGAAAACTCTATCAAACACTAGGCTTATATACAGGTATAGTTCCATTCAAATTATACAAAAAATATTTGCTGCTAGTGAAGCACGTTTCTTGAACTAAGTCATCGAGCGGGAAAGAAGTGGGAGAACAGTGGAGCCAAAGTCCATGGCTGTATGTTGCCTACGCTGACGTCCCTTCACGCACAGACCAAACACAAACAATTAAACTACTTCTGCCAGCTACCTCAGCAGAACAGTCAATCACGGAGATAAGAAAGAAGACGCAGATGATCGTCGTAGTGAATATAAAATGCACATTTTAAGGTACTATAGATTGTTTTAAAAAGGCTATTTATTAAAGAGACCTTCATGCATTAGTGGGTCCAGAAGGATCGTTTGACGGGAGAAAGGAGGCGTTTCGTTTCCTGGAAGATAAACTTAGACTTAAGGTAACCTGAATTTTAATTTGCAGAACTGGGACGCATTTGAACCTGGGACTGCAGGGAAGTGTTAATCTGATGTCTACATTTAAATTTAATACGCAATTTCGTTTCAGAGCCGTGGTGGTATCACGATTCATTCCACACATAGTCACCGCGATATACCAGATGCGCTGTTTTCTACAGTACTTGCACAAAGGAAAATATTATATTGACGATGGCGTTCATCTTAATGAGAAAGTGTATAATTTGCTCTAATCATTTATATTTTGAGTAGCAATTGCGGGACAATGGTTGAAGAAAAGACAGGCTCGGTCTATGCAAAAACAGATATCAAAAGTATACATGCATAAAGAATATTGCTTTAATTTCTGTTTATATGAGGATATAATTTAGCAAATTGAAAATTGAAAAGAAAAAATATAATATTGAAACTGATATCTAAAGATGTTTTAGTGGCTACGTGGTTATTCGCCGATGTAGTGATTGCCAGAAAACGGATTTCGTGGCTTTCCTCCGAAACAAGAATGTTGTGATTTTTCCCTTAAAAACACTGGCTCCTCACTCAAGATTATACATCTTGTACAGAAGAATGAAATGAATACACTTTCTAAAGGATAATACTAATCATCACTGAATGTAAACATTGTACTGTACTACTAACAGGAACCCAGAGCGGCGGACAGTTTGAAGATAACCTACAACAGTAACATATAAAGAAATGAATTGTGAATATAAATCCTATATAGATATAATTTAAAGCAGTACACCTTAACCATATAAGTCACTAGTCACTGCGAAGGTAAATGCACAACTTATTCAATAAAATACTGCAAAAAATGTAACAACAAAAATATCAATACCAAACTTTCTGTTACATAAAGTCAACAGAAATTTTGGCAGGTCCAGCACGAAATGTGCATAAATTTTTACACGAATTAAAATTATATAGAATCAAATATAACCAATTATAATTCATTAAGAATTACAAAAAATGAAATCCAGTGAAAGATTCGCAAAGCGTGAATAAAATGAACCAAAGATAAGAAATGTGAAACCAAAGTGATGTTTCCGTTCATTATTGCACAGAAACCATATTTCCTTTAATATACCGACTGGTAATACTGTTTGGCAATATCAGATGTTTGAAAAAATGCAAATTAAAACTTAATTTTGAAAAACTCTTATCCTTGAACGAAATTACCAATAGAAAAAAATGTACTTATAACTTGTTTTATTTTCATCTCGGATATAATATAGACCCCTGCTTGACCTACTGGTTAACACAGTTGATTTTTATGCGCGTTGTCCCGTGTTCGATTCCCGGTGGGGGTACAGTTGAACAAAAAAGGTGGTACAGATTCCATCATAATGTGTAGGTCTACGTCTCCTTTAGACATCCTAGCACAATCGTGTGACGTTATACAAACAAATCAAATATCACATGTATAATACAGTACATAACTTTAGAAAAGCAATTTCAAAAAACTTTTTTGAGTTCGTTCGTCGTTTTTGATTTTGATTTCCATTTATATATTCATTTTCTAGGATACAATTTTAACTTATACATTTTTAGTTCAAAGAGTGAACCGGCTTATCCTCCTTCCTACAGCTGTTAGTTCAAAATATATCATATCCTCGCTCCCTTGAGGCTTATGGTGGCCATCTTCAGGAACTAGGGAGAGAAGTATCACAATTGAAATATGTCTTATTGAGTACTCTTAAGTACCACTGATTTATTAGACTTCACTAGGCTTGTCACACAGATTGGATCGGTTGGGAAAAGACCATATTTGTATTTCCCAACGATAAATACTGGAAGTTAAAAAATATACTTTCGGGGTTTCCCGTCCGCCCCCTACGTGAATCTGAAAGTGTCTTCATGTAAGAAATTCCGGAAAATTTTTATGTAATATATCCGATCATTATCTCCGGACATAAACCACCCTCACCTCAAATGCTTATAAGTGAAATTATGAATACTACATATGATAGTATCTTGTCAAGAACCCCATGAGCAAAAGTACGGGTGATGACGGCGAGTCTCTACATATGGCCACGTACAGTTTATGATGCCAGCTATGGCGGCGATCGCAGTGAGTCCGACTCATTTTTCGAACAGAACCCGCTTGGGAGCCGATAACTGGTTGAAATAAAATGAAACGAAATCTTTAAGTTTAAAGTCCTAAAGTTATGCCTGCTAGGCTAAAGGAGGCGAAGATGATGGGAAACGAATGATATGGTGGAATGAAGAAAGTGGGAAGAAATGGAAGAACCCCGAGAAAAACCACGTACATGTTATTTGTACACCACAAAGTTCACTTGGCGGAAGCTGGGATCGAACCAAGTGCCCCATGCACCAGAGGTAAATGCTCTATCACTAAGCCATCTCAGCCCTTCCGATGATTGTTTGAGTGATGGTTGCCGTGACAATGGCAACGTGAAGCTGTCCATTCCATTGCCCTGACTTCTTGCATTCTCCGACCTTGTTATGACACATTATGCTCTCGCAAAATTAAAGAAGGTGAAATAAACAGTTTTCTTACGTATAATGTCTTCTTTTTCGTAATTTGTTGAACCAAATGAAACCTTAAAAACTACACGAAAAAGTTCTCTCTATACTTGGCCAAGAAGCACCTACTCCTACTTCTTTCTTATTTATAAGTTCTGTCTTACTTCTCTACCATTTTCACACTGTAGCAATTGAAGGACAGTGCACATTAGTACAGCGGCATTTCCGTACAACATGATCAAAATACTGCATTTAGTGAAACAAGTAAATTCATTTGCATAGAAGTACCTATACATATGCAAGTCAAAATTGAAAATGAGCAAACCGAATTTCTCACTAGAAGTCCAATAGAGCCGCCACTCCAAAATGAACTCTTCTTCCAGATCTTTTTCACACATTTATTCATATACCCTAATTTATATCAGAATTTTAAAGCTTTTTTCTGTATGTATTCAAACAGAATGAAAGAATGTCTCCAATGAATAGAAACCCACGTAGATCTTTGTATACGTAACTATTGTGGCCGCCATTTTCTAATATGACTGTTATAATACAGCATCTTTCTCATAAGAGAGAACCAAAATACTGAGTTTAATAAACCAATTAATTCTTTTTGTTTATTTCAATAATCATAAATTTGATAATTAATATATGGATCTTACATTTGTATAAAAAATAATAGTAAAACATGACGTTGTATCTATTCATCTCCTCCTAAGTTAAAATATTTTAATAAGCAATCAGTGGATGGGATATTTTATAAAGAAGAACTACAACATGTGGAACTGTCAAAAATTTTTAAATAGATAAGGTGAAAGGAATACATGGAAATAATATACGTCGTTTGCTGATAACTCGACTTCTGCCACTTTCATATATAAAGCGATAATTAGTTTGATGGAGGTATTAAATGTTAAAATGTAAACAAATTGAAATTTTGTAATGAAAGGACAAATGCCAAATTTAAGCAATTAATGCAGGAATTAATGCGGAATTCTAGAGTATATATATACTTCCATTTTTAAATGTTGCTTTTGCAGATATTCTAAACACAATAAAATATGCTACAAAGACCCAAACATTTTAAATTATTCTTTCATGATGAAATTGCAGTACAAGAGAACAGGCCCGTATCCAGAGGGTCTAGGGGGCCGGTCTCCTCTAAATTTCCGTTGTTTCCCGTAAACTTTTCACGGTAGGCTTGCAAATGAACTATAATACGATAATAAACTACAGTGTGGTTGGATCGAGCGCCCTCTGACTTCAGCCGGCCCCTCCCCCCTACATTTTTGCGCTGGCTACCGGCCTGCAAGGGAGATTTTCTTAACTGTAAACTGCCAAATATCTGAGGAAATAATATTAGAAGAGACTAGTTATGTTTTGTAGTTATGTCTACTGATTTCAAGTTTCTTGAGAATCACGTAGGTACTAAGTAGGCTATTCGTAATTTTTACGACTGTCGGTCTTTTTCATTTTTAGCCATATATATATGATATGAGTGTTTAAAAGTATCGATATTTATGACTATGCGCATTAATATAATGTTTATATTTTAATTTGAAACCTTTCTATTATACTACCATGGCGTCATTTTTCACACGTTTGCTAAACACGCAAAGGTTAAGAAAAGTTTTTTTTTGTTAAAATGGAAATAATATTTTGAGAAATGAATTTCTTTATGTTATCCAAAAAGTATTAAAAACATCGTATTATATAAAGCAAAGTTTTATTTTTTTCTATTTTAGATGTAAATATAAATATCGCGTATGTTCAAAATGGAAAATGACACATAGAAATATTTATTTAAGAGTCAGACCTAACATTTATTCTGTAACAATAGAAAATATATTTAGTTTATATTGTTGACGGTTGAATATACTATACCAAGGTTTCTTTAGGTTGTAACTTTTCCTTATCACATTTGTCACAACATGTTGATTTATGGCCCGTACAAATAGGCAGGTGGTAGCGATTACTGTAAGTGGTTGTAATCGTCCTTTCAGATGCTGGGTAGTAAAAGAATGCTTTCCTTGCTCCAGAAAGTAGAGACCTGGAAGGGCCAAATGTTTAGGTCCGGGCGCGGCCCAGACAGATAAGTTTTTTTTTTAAATTTTTGGGCCAAGCCCGGCCTGGGCCCGATAAATTTTAAAGTTTCATTTTGTAACATTTATCACGGGCACATTTCTTCAACGTTTGCCTTTATTCTAATTATTCTTTCTAAAGTAAGTATTCTAGCATTTATTCTAACTTTCTAGCATTTATTCTAACTTTCTAGCATTTATTCTAACTAAAGTAAGTAATTATTAAAGAATTGCAATTAATCGGCCCCAGGCCGGCCGGACCTGAAGAGAGATCAGTGTCGGTCCCCCCAAGCCTGGCCCGGCCCAAAGATATAACAGAGTCGGGCCGGGCTTCGGGGCGAGACCCGCCCGTGCAGGTCTCTACCATAAAGCTGTCATTCTTTAGTGTTGATAGGAACTCTCAGGAAATCGGATGTTGACATCCGAAGATTCCACTGTAAATATCGTTGCTCAGGCGATAATGCATGTGAGGTGAAACCAGTTGGTCACAAAGTTCTAGATTAAACTTTCTCCTATTCTTCTTTACTCTCTTCTTCAAACAACAACTTGCGGATACCTTCCCTGTTTAAACCGTTTTCCTTTCATCACAGTTTCGTGTTGTGGGAACAAAAAAAAGTCAGCGAGGGCCAAGTCAGGATAGTATAGCGAATGATGCAGCTCCAAGACTTCATACTTGGCCAAAAGCCGCTTCACTCGTAACGCAATGTGGGTGCGGGCGTTGTCATGCAACAGAAACCAACTCCCATGCTGTCGAAAACGGGGACATACTCTGCGAATTCTTTGTCGGAGTTGGGCAAGAACTTCTGCATAATACTGTCCTTTAGAAGGCGTGCCAGGAGGTACAAATTCATGATGAAAAACCTTCACTATCGAAGAAAGCGATCGACATGAATTTCACCTATGATTTTCGAAAGAAAAACATTTTCTGTTTAAAGGAGCTGGGAGTCCTCCATTCTGAGCTCTGTCTCTTGGTTTCAGGGTGGTATAGGTAGCACCAAGATTTGTCACCCGTTTCTATCGAATCCAGGAAAGCAGGGTCAGCGTCTGCGTTGTCGATGAGTTCACCACACATGTTCATTCTGAGTTGCTTTTGTTGGTCTGATAAAGAGTGCAGAACAAATCTGGAACACACCTTGTGTTTCCCTAGGTCTTAAGTCAGAATTTGGCGAACCATTTCTTTGTCTTGTCAGTTCACTGGCCAGTATTCGAATAGTCAGTCGCCGATGTGATTTTACTAGCTTGCGAACTTTCTCAGTTGTTTCAGGCGTAAGCAAAGAAATCAGCCTTCCGGTGTGGGCGTCATCATCAACACATTCGCGCCCGTCTCGAAAACGCTCATACCATTCAAATGTATGGGAACGGGATAATGCTTACTCACCATACACTTGCTTCAAGATTGCACGTGTTTCTGTTTTGGGCACACTTTTGCCAAGTTTGAAGCAGAATTTGATGTTCATCCTTTGCTCCATTTCTGCACTTCCACAACACCATTTAACCACTTCGGCAACAATACTGCAACAGATACCTTTCCACGCATTCTTTCCAGCCAAGCTCTTGTATCCAACTGGCGGGTGCCTCGGGGAGCATGTGCAGATGTACTATCTTCCGGTTACCAGCAGCGCCTCTCGCGTGAGTGATCGGTATCGTGTTGTGACGTCCTGAATATTATTAGCCACACATAGTATATTCATTTAGTATTCTTTGCACCATCCTTGTCTACTATAATTGTGTTTATTGTGATGCACGTGTCCTTCTTATCATAAGAAATCTTTAAAGACAATTGTAGAATTTAAGTAATGGAAGAAGATTCATTATATTGTGTATTAAGTTTCTCAAGCTCGTAAATAAGTTTATTTGTAATGGTTAACGAGAATGTCATTCTGCACATTGCAAAGAATGCATTGTTTTAGGTGAACGTCACAAATAATGACACTGTACTTCTTTCTCCAGAATACTAAAGAAGTAAGATCTGAAAAACACAAAACTGATGCAAAGTGATGACAATATGGAATCCTCAATTTACTTTTTATCCAATCCTAAAAGATATATGTCTTCGCGTGCAAGTTACTAAACTCGATGCTACGGAGCACATGTGATAACAAGACCGAATATGTATTGATATAATGCATAATAATGAATATTGTTACACATTTTCTGCACATAACTTTTAGTGGGTGTTATAGAATCATAACATATTTTCTTTCCCACATAAATTGAAAGAAAATTATGCGTACTATATAGTATTTACTTGAGTCCGTGAGTAGCAATGAATCATAGTTCGTACAGCATAACACTCGTTTGAGTAATCTGTAATGAGGAAGGTATTTGTTTATATATTAACAATGTACCACCTACAATAGATATATAATAATATTATAATTAGATGATATAGTAAGCTGCGGGTGGTTTTGAACTTTGATCTGACGTTTTAAAGACACACTTGTTGAGGTAAAAAATTTCGAACATTATTGGTTTGAGCAACTATGTAGTACCTAAAGACCAATGCTGAACAATGGAAAGACATTTTGTTAAAAACCACAACAATATCGCAGTCTGCAATGGTTTAATCACGAATGGTGATACGTATATCGATAACAATAAGTCTTCATCTAATGTTAACACCTAAGAGCCTCTGTGTTTATCGGTAAGAATTAGATAATAAATATATATGGTAATCTGACATAAATGTGTACGCCTGCGGAGGTGAATGATAACAACATGGATCATAGGATCATATAGATTTATTCTTGTAGTATGAAGTCTATTTTATGTAATCTTTCTTTGAATGTTTATGCTTTGGATGATTTGTATAAGTTATTTTTTAATGTTATTTTATTGTGATATACTGTAGATGTACTAAAATGGTATTGTACACTCAGCCACAGAAGTATCTCCCCCCTAAGTGCTATAATTCCATTACTTGGCGTCCAGGTTTTTTGCGGTTGTGAGAACGCCTAGAAAGATGCAACCCAATTTACACGTAATTTTCTTGGCATTTACAGCAGTTGGTAGCCTTGATCCAGGTGTTTATCCATGTAAATTTTTTAAAGTAGGTGACTAACGAAACAGTTCTTCATTCTAAGATGAATCTCTATGATTCGGATCGTGTTTTCCAAAGAACACCATGCATTTATCTTAATATTGCTGTGTATGTGATGTATTATTTCTTTATATACTATATGTTTAGAGAAATAAAAATACTGACCACGCGTGAATCATAAAATGCTTGAAAGTAGCTGACAATATAAAATCTAAAACAACTGTTGGAAATAAATTAGTAAATGATTGCCTTCATTGAGAGACCTTCTCCTCATTCCAACATCTTTTTCTTTCTGGAGGAGAGAAGATCTTTCTTGTCACACTGAATATGTATTGAAATTGTTATTGAAACATTTGAAAGAATTTCAAACTGGCCGGAACTCGAACCCGGGCCCGCCGAACAGAAGTTCAATACGCTAAGCACTTATCTACGGCGTCACTTAACCCTTTATCTAAACTTTTAACTAGTTAAAATCGTTGCATGTAAGAATATACAAACTGCTTATGCTCGTATGAGAAGACGTTCCTTATCAGTGTCACAATGACTTACTCGAGATTTCCTTCTTTAACTCAAAAACAAGTTATATCGGTAACATCAGTAACATCGGCTTCGTCAATGACGAAAATATCAGGAAACGTTCTTCAAGTTGAGACTACCACATCGTTTTTAAAGGCTCCCGATATGCATTACTACTATACTTCCTCATCGCAACTTCTAATTTCCAAAGAAAAAGAGCCAGCAGCATTTACGCCAATCCCAAGAGTTTCAGTATTCGCGCGCTACCCTAGCCAGCTGTTTGAAATTGGTCATGTAAAATTTAAAAAAGAAAAAAATTGAGCAAGACAACAGAATATAACCAACACCCGTGGGGCTTCTAACCTGTTTCTACTACTACTACTACTACTACTATTATTATTATTATTATTATTATTATTATTGGTGTTCTTGTTGTTATAATAATAATAATAATAATAATAATAATAATAATAATAATAATTATTATTATTATTATTATTATTATTATTATCGATACGTATAGTAAAACTGCAAGATTATTTTAATGAAAAAAGTGTTATGAAAATATTAAAAAAAGTTGGGGAAGGTTCGAACCCACGCCAGAAAGTATTTCCATTACTAGAACGTTGCCCTAGGACACTTAATATTTGTTGTACTCTGTCACTAATATTACATAGCAAAATTACATGGAAACAATATAGGTGTAATCTCGGACCGTCCACTGGGAAGAGAGTCCAAGATTTGGTTCTGAGCGAACCTACTCTGCTGTACGATAATGGTTATGCATCACAAGGAAAAAGTTCACAAGCATATTTCATGGCCTAGCGGTCTTTCCCGATAGGTGGGACAGAGCTGCTTGCAAAAACCCACTGAAAGACTGTCTTTGTAGATCTACTGAAAAATATTTGGAGCGTTCCCGTTGTAAAAAGTCGAAATATAAGCATTCATCATTCCACGGCATAGAATGATGATCATATAACAATGTGGTACCAACTAACCAGAGGACCGTATTATGTTAGGTTTTTGGGTAATACTGAAATGCAGGACAGAATAGGAGATCTACGGTAAATAAAGGAACAGGTGTACGGCATATCAAGCTCAACATACGAAAGAGGAGGTTCCAAATATTATCGGCACCTGAACATTATATGTAGCGATGGGGTAGTGTGTCGGAGTGGCCACAATATTTGCAGGTGAGGGTTGAAGTACGTCCAATGCGCAGAAGTCTTTCTTGTGTGGCAGGCAGTTGATGAACTATGGTCGTCCACACCGCTTGTGTGTGCAAAGGGAGGACATTGGTTCTTAGATTTTGCCAAATATGGCGGCATTGTTTATTAGGGAATATGTCCTGTACTCGGACTCTCACATCTACAAGTGTCGCTCTCCACAATTGCTGGTATAAGGTTTGGTGAGTATATGTAGTAGGGGGGAGCAAGCTCACCAGAATATGTCCACGCTTGAACAAGATTGGTGACATAGGTAAAACATAAGTTGCCAAATCTGCAGAAAGGCGGATTCCTTGGTTGGGAGAATTCGGGCCAGAAACATTCGATCCACACCCGTGTATAGTCCATGTGGGGTTCAACGTCTTGATACGCATCTGGCATGTATAAAACTTCACTTTTAAGACGGATGTTTAAGAGTCAAAGGCCCCCTGCGCTCGAGGAAGATAAATAGTGTTGTTGCGGAGACGGAAGATGTAGCCCCGCAAAAGAAACCACATAAATACAGATTCAATTTGGCGAGCGTAAACAGAAGGGAGGGGAAAGGTGCGCGCGTAGTACCAAAGTTTAGCAGCAACATACTGGTTGAGATATTGAATCTTATGTATTATATGCAGACCTCGGAACTGTTGTAAGTATAGCATATGCTTAATCCAATGAACGATAGAACGCCAGATAGCATCCATTTGTTTGCGTACATCGCTATGAAAAGTTATGACGAGAACTGTTAAAGCATCAACCGTGGGAATGTGTGAGCGTAATTGATGGTATTCCGGTATACCGGGAGAGGTAATCTGAGCCAGAGCCCGGAGATAGGTATGTAGATCTATCACAAAGAGGCTCGTCGAGATGCTATCGCCTTGCCGTAATCCGCGTTGCAGAGTCAATGTGTCAGAGAGATGACCATTGATCTGTACTCGACATTGCGCCGATTGGTATAGTTGTCTCATGACTTGTTGAAATGCAGGAGGAAATCCCCAAGCGTCTAAAGTTTGAAGAAGGAACCCTGATCAACGCAGTCATATGCGGAAGAAAAATCTATGCCAAAGACACCCGCTTTAGTGCGCCGAGTTTGCACGTACGCTATAAAATTCCATAACGAACGTAACACATAATAGATGTTATATTTGGGGTGGGTGGCTGCCTGATATGGATTAATATACTTTTGCAATATGGGTTTTAAACGTGCCGTCAGAATTTTTGTGAAGTTTCAAATTGGTAGGCAGTAAAGTGATGGGTCTGTACTCCTGTACAGTCTGGGAAGTGGCGGATTTCGGGATAATATTGTGATTCCGACGTTACCGCGGATGGGGCCTCTCTTTAAATATGTATTAAATAACTTGACTAGGGTATCTGAAGGAAAGGTCCAATATTGTTTATAGAACGCGTACGGCAGACCTTCATATCCTGGCGCGCCCTTTCCTTTTGTTGCCTGGAGGGCCATCCATATTTCCTGATAAGTTATGGGGCGCATGAGATCACGACCCTCTTCCTCCGTAATCAGTTTGGGAATAATCGAAAAAAACTGAGTTGTAACATTGGTGTCAGAAGTTCGGGGTTGTACTAATTTATGGTAATGCTCACGGAAAACATTTAGGATCTGAATCGAATCACTAGGCATATCACCTTTCGGGAGACGGAAAGCTAGTATTGTAGCCTGTTTCCGCCGGTGCAATAGACGTGCAACGTCGTAAATATTAACAGTTTCCTGGGCAAGCCTATAATATTTTGTCTCATTAATAAAAGAAGGCATGAGTGTGGGAGCCTGGAGATTTCGGAGTCGTAGTTTGAGCTGTTAATGCTAATAAATGCTCACTGTGCGTTTATTCTGTAGTGAGGGGGAAGGACACCATGCCTGACGCAATGCCTCATAGAGGAATTCAGACATCAACTGCCGATCGTGTCGTGTTTCGTGTCCTTTCCTTGGAAGAACCGAGCGATCTTAGGTTTAAGAAATGTCGTCCACCAAGAGGCGAGATCTGGAAAATATTGTTGCATCCTTTCCCAATAGGAATCTTGTTGTGCCAGTTCCTCCCGATAACCGTCGTGGTGAAGTAAGGATGTATTTAACTTCCAGTATCCTCGCCTGCTAAGGGCTGGCAAGGGTTGATCTGTTTTTATGTGGAGCTTGATCGCTGCATGATCGGTGAAAGATGGTATAATAGTCTGTACGTCAATAATAGTGTGAAATAAGTCAGGAGTGACGTATATTTTGTCAATCCTACTTTTCGAATGTGAAGTACAAAGGGTATAGATCCTCGGTGAATTGGAAACAATGACTACATCCCTTCAGTGATAAGCCCGTAAAAATTCCAAAAATGCGGAACAGGGGTGGGGGCAGAATTGAATTTGCGCTGGTTTCAGTGGTATTCCAATCAGCCATGATTACCATGCGAGAAATTTTAGGAGGCAGGAATTGTGGCAAACTTTGACCACAAAATTCAACCCGTTCCTTCTTAGCTGTATAGCCAGAAGGAGAATATAGTCCGACGAACAGGTGCCCCTGTATGACACAATGAATAATACGCCCGTCAGGGGAGAGAGTAAGATTGGTATGCCCCAATCCTTTTCTGATAAACATCCCAACTCCAGTGGTGGGTCCTAAATTAGCAAACACATCGTAGTCCAGCATATTGTGAAATGAATCATGTGTAAGTTCTTGCACACAAACTACATCCGGTTTATGACATAAGAGAAATTGTTTTAAATATGCTTTTTTATCGTCACTACTTGCGCGATTTAAATTTATCGTGAGAAAGGATAAAGAGTTTATCACAGTCATATAAAGGAAAATTTTGTAGTATAACACATCTGTGCAATTTCGATATCTACTTAAATTTGCTCTACTCAAAGTTAATATGAGTCTTAAAACTAAGAAGTGAAGCAAAAAATAACTTACAAAATCCATGATAGATGTTAATGAATATAAGTGCTGCAGTTAAAAGAAAAAACATACTTCGACGGTAGATTTAAACAGAACTAACACTCAAGGATATCCTGTTTGTATACGTGATAAATACCGCTGTTCCACTCTGCACTCTTGCACTATTAGAATCGGAGGGCACTTGTGTTGTACACACGTGACGTAGAGAAAGAACAAAACAAAAAGCAGGCACACACCACACTACTTGGGGTGAATTCGTATCCATTGACCTTGAGGACTAATACCTTTTGTATCTGTTTTGAACAACGGCTTTGGGCGAGTACATGGATCTCGTTCGCAAGACAGAGAGACTTGGCTGCCTTTCAAGTGAGAATTCAGCTCTTCCTTCCGGGATAATTTGCGTCGTTTTTGTTTAGAAATAACATCGCTAAATTTAATTCCTTGTGTCTCATGCTGGAGAAACTCGCTTTCAAAGGGTTCAAGATGCTCTTCCTGTGTCTCTTTGGGGACCTCGCTATCCTCAACTGGTGAGGGATTTGTTTCAACCACCATGTTTTGTGAGGTGATATGCTGCTCTACTCGTATGCCGGAGGCCTCCGATGTAGTCGATAAAGACACTCGTTTACTGGGAAGTTGGGTATCGTCCTTCGCTTGCTCAAGAGACGTTATTCTAAGTTCAGGGAACTCCTTTGGGTCCGGAACCGAGGGTCGATGCTCAAGATCATCTTCTTGGTCACCAGATTTCGTAGAAATGACAGGTGGGGCTAATTGGTAGGATGTCATAGGAGTCACTTTTCCAAGTTCTGTCATGCGAGGAATTGATGGGGAAGTGGTCGGGATTACACTCGTTCCCCCTCGGGGTTGAGCCCCCCGTTTCAGTACACAGTTCGCTACTGTGTGCATAGAGCTTTGGCATCGGAAACATGTAATCGGTTGTCCACTGTATGATACTCCTACTTTATAACCATGGACTAGAAGTCGGAATGGCACATGAGATGTCAGTTTAATATGTACATGGCGAGTTCCAGTTTTAATACCATGGGAATAAGGAAGGGACCATTCCTGATCTTCTATTTTAATCACAGAACCATATGCACTAAGAGCCTCACTCAATAAGTTATTCGGTGCCTCGATAGGGAACTCAAACACACGAAGGAGGGTAGTCGGATCTGCTGCGGAAATAATTCGAACAAAACTCACTTCCTTATTTGAATGAGTGAATGGGACTTCACTAGGGGCAGAAAAATACAAAAAAAATTCACTATTTAACTGCATGGCACTGATGTGATCAAAAATACTTTGGAAAGTGGAGTTCATCCAATGGTAGATTTCCAAGGGGACTGGTCGAACTGCACGGAACTTCTTGTCAAATTCTAGTTTAAATTGAAGATCTTTTTTATATTCCATATTCACGTTTGCACTGATACACACACACTACGCCGAAACGGCAATAATTGAGAGTACGGATTATAACTCCTACTTCAGTAGATTTGCTTTGATATGGTAATCAAAGCTATGAATACACATAATGTATATATGGTCTACGATACTATAGGCTATAGTACACTGTGGAAGCACCAGAGCACCCGTGTTGTCGGCTTGATGCGAACTGACACTCGGGCACGAAAACCGGCAGCAGTTCGCGTTAAATTCCGCTATATGTAGGTCATGATGTCCAATATGTATCGGCCAATAAGATCAGATGATACCTGAAATTCTTGGAATCTCCCGCACACTAAGGTCTGCTGAGTCGTTAGTTATTCCTCTGGGCCCGTTCGATACACGACAAATAATTAACGGGACATAATTGACAAGTCTGACAATAATATACGACTATATATATTATTTCGAGTTCCCCTAATAGTAGACTTTTTTTACTAAAATGGGCCCACGACTCATCATTTATTGTTTTATTTACCTTTAGTGTGCTGTTCTGTTTATGTAATGTAGTGAGCCTGTTTGATGCTTCACTTATAATTTTATTTTCGCATCGTATATGGAGTAAGACAATTTTGTCTTAAAATGGGAACCCCCGAACGGTGGGGAGGTTCCCTGGGAGGGCAGTGGCCCCTGCCCACAAGTTACGACCCTGCGTCGTGGCAATCATTTTTCTTAATTGAAAGGCATTGTTTACGTCATTGGTTTTGTAATTCTGTTATTCATTTCTTCTTCTTCTTCTTCTTCTTCTTCTTCTTCTTCTTCTTCTTCTTATTATTATTATTATTATTATTATTATTATTATTATTATTATTATTACAAAGTCGAGACTTGGCTACGTATTTTATATTTTAGGAATTTACTGTTTGCATTTTAAGTCTTTTTGTTGAATATCAACACACTCTACTTTAGGGGGTTTGGAGAAGGGAAATATTATCCTGTCGCTTTTCATTTGTTTACTTGCACGCTACACCAAGACTGGATATTACATTTCATCTTTCAATATCTGCGGGGAGTACCCTAAAGATTATGATGAATGAAAGGTTATGATGAAAGGTTATGATGAAAGGTTATGAAGAGAATAATTGATATGATCAATGAACTTTGCGTATTAACATTTAATGTATCAGGTTGTCAGAAAAGCCATCACATATTTCGGTAAAATATGACAAATGATAGTTTGTGGATATATTAGAGTTATTCGGATCATGCAATATTTGGTCATGAATAGCTAAGATTTTGGGCATTTTGTGTAGCACTATTGCTCTTTGTTTGGTTTGGTTTTACAGATTTGATCAGAGGTGAAAAATTGATCCACCACTCATCGCGACCCACTCTGACCAATGATCTACCACCCACCTTGGCCCACTCTGACCCACTACCCATCATGACCCACTCCAACTCACCATCCACCATGAACCACTGACCCACCAAAAGACATCATCATGAACTCTGACACGTGATCCACGTCCTCTTTTCACCGACTAAAGAGTTTAAACTTGTAATAAAACCAGGTTTTCAAATTCTAACTAATCATAGTTTGAATTTCTACGGTCAATCCCTCCAGCACCGCTCTGTTACAATAATGATGGATCTGACCTTTACGATATAAAATGGTAAAGTGTTTGTGATGTGCAAACTTACGATGAATTTCAATTATATCATCATGGTCTAATTATTTCCTTGTTGAATTATCGATACTTCTCTGTGGAAAAACGGATAAATTTTGAAACTCCCAAATAAAGGTACGTAGACCAACATACAGAAGCTTACATTACAAATTTTATGTCTATTTTTCTCACAACTTGATGGGTTGATTGCTCTGTGCTCTAAGCGCTCCATATAATAAACAAGCTTTTTAGAAATTTTTATAAAGGGCATGGTAAGCATATCTGGATATATGATGCGAAGCACTGTATTTATTGTTGAGTTGAGTTGAGTTGACTCTTAGTTTAATTTCCCTTTCAGCAGCAATGGTATATGGAAATTGACCAACCCCATGCCGTAAGCGTCACCAACACCAAGTGGTCCACTTTCTGGTAAACGTCGATCGTCAATATAGAGACGAGTCGAAGGATTGCTGTTAGTGTCAATCTGCCGGCAGGGTTTCGTCGAGTCGAAACAGATGTTTCACGTCGGGGTGTTGAAGTTACCACCTCATCGCAGCGAAGACATTGTTTTGGTCCGCGCTCCTTCGATTCGTTGCGAAGAATCGCGAAGAGACCAACTGGACCAACTATCGCCAGCCATGTGTATGCTGTTATTATTATGTATTCCTTTTCCTGGCGGATTGTTCCTAAAGTGAGCTCCGGGGGTCAAGAATTATCTCTACCTCAACATCATGAAGTGAAAATCTTGAGTGCGATAATTGAATGAATTTAGATGGAAACTGTCTTCGGTCATTAGAAAGTGAGTGAGTATGGGAGAACTATAAAATAATGTAAGTAGACAGGCGTCATTTTGTTATAAAATTACATGGCTAACGTATTTTATCTTATTCCAAACAGTTATCGGTTCATATATATGGTTAAATAGATTCTCTGAATGACCAAATTAATACGATCTCAACGATTTATTACTTTACAAGCGACGTCTCCTTCATCGCCTCCGAGGCGAAGTCGGACAGTCGTGTTGTGGCAGCGGTGGTGAGCAGACCTGCGGAATGCGCTGGTGCTTCTTTATACCGCATACCTTCATACTTCAAGTTAGAATTCTTGTGATCGTCTAAATGGTAGTGAAACGAGTTAATACTTTGCGTGTAAACTTTAGTAATGTGCCTGCTCAACCAATTACTTATAGAATACATGAATTCATATTTGGCAATTAATTTCAAGTTAAGCAATGACCAAGTTGTGAGTATTGAATTAGGCAATTACCGACGTTGTGTGTTCGTTAATATCCCAGCTTTTGTGTAAACAGATAATTCGAGATAATAGTACTGAATTACGATATACTGATGAAAATAGAGTGTACGATGTGAGTGTGGAAGTTGCAGTTAAGCCTATTACTATAGTTAAATTATCTTTAGTGCCAAGTGAATTGGCCGATGAAAAAATACTAAAAGTGTTGACACCATATGGTAGTGTCAAAAATATCAAGGTCGAGTTTAATGATAATAGTCATCGATACCGAGTGCGTACTGGGCGGAAATTGATGTACATACAGTTTGATAAGGCAATACCATCGTCTATTGAAATCCAAGGGCAACGATACTTATTACCTTATTTTGGTCAGGAACGTACCTGTTTTGTTTCTAATAGCCCTAATCACCGCTATGACCAATGTGATAGACGTAATATAAACACTAAACTTATAGTGCAACCTTCAACCGAAGTTAACCTAGTCCGGACACTTAATTTGGTTACGAGTGTACAACCTGTTGTTTCATTACCTTCTGAATAGTGAATGGTGACACTGATACCGTTCCACGGTACCTTCGGCTACTTTTGAATGCATATCTAATCAAGTGCTTGAGCATACTCCGAATATTCAGCCATCTGTCGAGGTTGCTTTACCTCCCGCAACAGGTTCTGTTTCATCTCCAGTTATAATTAGTGTACCCGACTCGATACCTCCAGCAAGGAGGGGGGCACGGTGGCTCAGTGGTAGAGCGTTCACCTCTGGTGCTTGGGGTCCCGGGTTCGATCCCAGCCCCCCCAAGTGAACTTTGTGGTTGACAAATACCGTGCTCGTGGGTTTTCTCGGGGTTCTCCCGTTTCCTCCCACTTTCTTCATTCCACCATTACACTCATCTCTCATCATCACCGTCTCCTTTAGCCTAACCGGCATAACCGTGGGACGTAAAACTCAAAGATTTCATTTCGATACCTCCAGCGGTATCTATTGCTGACGCTGCTGTGTTCCTGACGATATAATTAGTGTGGCAGATGTTCCTATTACTACTGACAGTGGTCTATCTGAATGTGAGAGATCCATTTCATCTTATAATCATATCTTGTTTTTAGCCTCAGTTCCCTCTGAAAGTAGTTCTAAAGAGCGCTCCTCTCAAGATAAGAAGACACGGAAAACGGTGAAAGACTATAAAGTTTCTTTCTCTGCTCGAAAACCTGATAAACCAGATAGTGATGCTTTGTACAGGATAAAAGTGCTAATGTTTCCAAATAATTGCAGCTTGCTGTAACAACATAGGTCGAAGACAATGCTTCTAGATCTGTAGAGTCTCAACTTTCTGGTGTCACTGTCACCTACTGATTCTTGTGTGTGTGCTATGATATGTTTTCTAGTGTGTTTCTGAGTTAGCCCTCCCAATACATATCTCCGTCATCTCATCATGTTCTATCAAGTCTGTCTCCTTCCCTGCCTTTTCATGGCAACTGTTCTTGCCATTGCTAGTATTAACCTCAACGGAATATCTTTACCAACACCGTATCACGGTGTCTAATTTTTTGATAAAGTCTGAAATTAAGGTAGCTTTTTTGCAAGAAGTAGGTCAGGATGTGGTGAATGTACATGATTCACATCACGTCTATAACAATGAAACGTATAATCGTCTTGGTACTGCAATTATGATTAAAGATGGGTTACCAAAAAGCTCGGCGGTTGGGTTCGTTCCGAATTCGAAAGGCGTTGGACCAAACCTTTATTCCGTTAAAAATATATCAGTGTGGCAAACTGAAAAATAAGGAAATAAAACAAATTGTTAAGAATGACAATTTTATTATCGTGACGGAGTTGGATGACATAAAAAAGTTACAAAATGATCTTACGCAAGCACCTCAAAAAAGATGAATGGCAAAAGACACATATCAGAAAAAAACATTTCTCTCCTTCTCCCCCCCAAAAATAATTTTAAAACAGAAAAAGTTACATAAAGTAAAGGTTTAATATAAAAGCGTCACCCAAAATTTTGAAAATTGACACTCGAGAGGCAAGAATAACTGAACCGAAGTGAATAAAATTGTGCACAGATATTGCAGACGTAAAATGTGGGAATACAGGCTTCATATTTTCCTGGAAAAAAACGGTAGGGTGGGGCACGGACTCCTCCAAACCCTTGATCACGAGATATAAAAAATGCTAGTAACAGTATGTTAGATTTGTGTAAAGGACATGAAGAATTTTAACGAAAATTTTTCTATGGACAACTCGCAAAAAATAAAGGAGTACGAGTTTTTAATGTTCTGCGGCAAACAGTTTTAGGTGGCAAAAGCCCCCACGAGAAACTGAAATTCGACGCCTGAAAGGTAAGAAGAAGTGAACCGAACTGAGTGAAATTCTGCACAGATATTATAAACAAAAAATGAGGGAATACAGGTTTCTTATTTTCCTTTAAAAATCGGCTGGGTAGGGCAAGGACCCCTCCAAACATTTGATCACGAAATATCAAAATGCTAGTAACAGTATGTGAGATGTGTGTAAAGAACATGAAGAATTGCAACGAAACTTAGTGTATGGATAATATGCAAAAAACATACGAATACTGTTTTCTTTATTTTCTGCGTAAAAATGGTTTTACGGGGAAAAGCACCCAACCAAAATTTTGAAAGTTGACGAACGAAAAACAAAGTCAAGTGAATCGAAATGAATTAACTTGTGCACACATATTGTAGGCGTAAAATGAGTGAATACGGGCTTCTTCGTATTTTCCTGAAAAAAACTGATGGAAAGGGCACGGACCCCTCCAAAGTTTTGATAACAAAATATCAAAAGTACTAATAACAGTAAGTGAGGTGTGTGTGTAAAGGAAATGAAGAATTGCAACGAAACATTTTGTATGGAAAATAACCATAAAATAAATCAATACGAGTTTCTTATTTCCTGTGGAAAAACTGTTTTAGGGGTCAAAAGCTCCCACCCAAAATTTTGAAGGTTGACACCAGAAACACAAGAAGAAATGAGCCAGAAGTGAATTAAATTTGAATAAGTACTGCAGACGTAAAATGAGGATAAGGGTTTCGTATTTTCCTAGAGAAAACAGTTGGGTGGGGTGCCGAACCCCACCCCAACGTTTGATAACGAAAAATCAAAAATACTATTAATAGTATGTGAAATGTGTGTAAAGGAAATGAAGACTTTCAACGAAATTTTTTTTATGGGAAATGCGCTGAAAACAAAAAGATACGGGTTTTTCATTTTTACGGAAAAACAGTTCTATAGGGCAAAAGACCGCATCCCAAAATTTTGAAATTTGGCGCCAAAAGGGAAGAAAAAGTGAACCGAAGTGAATAAAATTTTGCGCAAATATTGTAGACATAAAATGAGGGTATACGGGTTTCGCATTTACCAAAAAAAAAAAAAAAACGGTTAAGTGTGGCACGGACTCCTCCGAATCTTTGATCACGAAATTTCATAAGCGCTAGTAACAGTATGTCAGATATCTCTAAAGGACATGAAGAATTGCAACAACGAAACAGTTTGTATGGAGAATACGCAAAACGAAATTGAATACTTGTTTCTCATTTTATGCGGAAAAATATTTTGCGGGCAAAAGAACCCACCCCAAAATTTTGAAAGTTGGTGCCCGAAAGATAGGAAGAATTTAGCCGAAGTGAACGAAATTGTGCCCATATATTGTAGACATAAAACGAGGGAGTACGGGTTTCGTATTTTCCTTGAGAAAATGGAAGCGTGAGGCGCCGGCCCCTCCAAACCTTTAATCACCAAATATCAAAATTGCAAGTAACAGTATCTGAGATGTGTGTAAAGGACATGAAGAATTGCAACGTATCTTTTTGTATGGACAATACGCAAAAAATAAAAGAATACGGGTTTTTTGTTTTCTGCGGAAAGACTGTTTTATGGGGCAAAAGAACCCACCCCAAAATTTTAAATTTGAAGCTGGAAAGGTCAGAACAATGAACCGAAGTGAGTGAAATATTGCACAGATATTGAAAGCTTAAAACAAGGGAATACGGGTTTCGCATTTTCCTGGAAAAATGGCTTGGGTGAGGCACGGACTCCTTCAAACATTTTGATCACTAAATATCAAAAGTACTAGTAACAGTATTTGAGATGTATGTAAAGGACACGAAGAATTGCAACATAACTTTTTGTATGGACAATACGCAAAAAATAAAGGAATATGAGTTTCTAATGTTCTGCGAAAAAACGGTTTTAGGGGACAAAAGACCCTATCCAAAATTTTGAAAGTTGATGCCCAAAAGGTAAAAAACATTAGCCAAAGTGAATGAAATTCTGCACAGATATTACAGACGTAAAATGAGGATATGAGTTTCGTATTTTCCTGAAGAAAAAGGTTGGGTGAGGCGCCGACCCCTCCAACCCTTTGATCACGGAATATCAAAAGCGCTAGTAACAGTATATGAGATGTGTGTAAAGAACATGAAGAATTACGACGAAACATTGTGTATGGAAAATAACCAAAAAATAAATGAATACTGGTTTCTTATTTTCTGCGGAAAACTTTTAGGGGTCAAAATCTCCCACCCAAAATTTTGAAGTTGACACCCGAAAGAAAAGAAGAATGAGCCGAAATGAATGAAATTTGCACAGATATTGCAGACGTAAAATGAGGATACGCGTTTCGTATTTTCCTAGAGAAAACAGTCGGGTGGCACGCCGACCCCTCCAAACGTTTGATAACGAAAAATCAAAAGTGCTACTAACAGTATGTCAGATGTGTGTACAGGACATGAAGAACTGCACCGAAACTTTTGTATGGACAATGCGCTGAAAACAAAGGAATAAGGGTTTTTTATTTTTGCGGAAAAACGGTTTTATGCGGCAAAAGACCCCATCACAAAATTTTGAAATTTGACGTCAAAAAGTAAGAAAAAGTAAACGGAAGTGAATGAAATTTTGCACAAATATTGTAGACATAGAACGAGGGAATACGAGTTTCGTATTTACCTTTAAAAAACCGGTTAGTTGGGACCCAGACTCTTTTGAACCTTGATCACGAAATATCAAGAGTGCTATTAACAGATTGTCAGGTGTGTGTGAAGACCAACAAGAATTCCAAAGAAATTTTCTGTATGGACAATACGCAAAAAATAAAAGAATACGTTTTTCTTTAATTTCCTGCGGAGAAGCAGTTGTAGAGGGCAAAAGAGCCCACCCAAATTTTTGAAAGTTGATGCCCGAAAGGCAAGAAGAAGTGAGCCGAAGTGAATTAAATTGTGCACAGATATTGTAGACATAAAATGAGGGAATACGAGTTTCGTATTTTCCTGGGGAAAACGGAAGCGTGGGGCGCCGACCCCTCCAAACCTTTGATCACGAAATATGAAAACTGCTAGTATGTCAGATGTGTGTAATGGACATGAAGAATTGCAACACAACTTTTTGTATGGACAATACGCAAGAAATAAAGGAATACGGGTATTTTTATGGTCTGCGGGAAAACGGTTTTAGGCGGCAAGCGACCCAACTAAAATTTTGAAAGTTGACGCTCGAAAGACGGTAAGAAGTGAACCAAATTGAATCAAATATTGCACAGATATTTTAGGTTTAAATTGAGGACATACGGGTTTCGTATTTTCCTGAGAAAAACGGTTAGGGGGCACGGATCCCTCCAAACTTTTGATCACGAAATATAAAAAATGCTGGTAACAGTATGTCATATGTGTGTAAAGACCACCAAGAATTCCCATGAAACTTTTTGTATGGACAAATACGCAAAAAAAATAAAGGAATACTTTTTTATTTTCTGCAGAAAAACAGTTTTAGGGGGCAAAAGAACACACACCAAAGTTTTGGAAGTTGACGCCCGAAAGGTAAGAAGAAGTGAACCGAAGTGAATTAAATATTGCACAGATATTTTAGGTTTAAATTGAGGACATACGGGTTTCGTATTTTCCTGAGAAAAACGGTTAGGGGCACGGATCCCTCCAAACCTTTGATCACAAAATATAAAAAATGCTGGTAACAGTATGCCATATGTGTGTAAAGGCCACGACGAATTCCAATGAAACTTTTTGTATGGACAAATACACAAAAAAATAAAGGATTACTTTTTCTTCTTTTCTGCGGAAAGACGGCAAAAGAACCCACCCCAAATTTTTGGAAATTGACTCCCGAAAGGTACATGTTGTCTCAAAGGTCGAGGGTATTCTTTATTGCTATTTTGAGGAAAAATTTTTCAAAGTCCAGTTTCGGGTATCTTCGGAAAACAGTAAACCAGGTTCGAACCTCGAAGCCAATCTTTGCAATCGGGAGAAATTTTGCAGATGTGTTTTTCTTCTTTTAAATATAATCAGACTTGTTATTAATTGTATAAAAAAGCAACATTTATTGAAATACTTAATAATACAATATTTCGAAACTTTGTATTAATATCAGCACATGCTTGTTTGTCATTTAGCTCTCCATACGTAATGAAACATTTAGATACGTAAACGAATATTTCCATATGTGAAAGAATGCAGACAATTAAGACACAGAACACAATTCTCGTCTGAGTACAAAAAATAAAAGTTAAAATAGAACAAAAATAGCGTTTGCAGTGGATATGAATCAGAGCCCTGCACGGGCTGGGTGTGTCCTGTTCGGTCCGGACACAAATGCTATAGGGCCGAACCGGGTGCATGTATTTCCGGGGCCGAGCCACGCCCGCCCGGCTCGGCTCGGGCACACAAAGACGGGTTGGAAACTAATGTCATTTTTTCTCTTAAATGTCCTCCACTACCCCGCCTTTGCAATGTTCGTACGGTCTTACTGTCAGTCTATGTTAATCGTAGTGTGTTTGGGAAATTGACTCTTTATTCAAGACTGCAAAGTACTTTAATACTACTAATATTACTACTTCTATTACTACTACTTCTATTATTATTACTACGACCGCAGGTAATATTATTATAACTGCTACGATTTCGCGTCAAAGTTGACATGTCTGGTGGTACAGAATTTACCTTCTAAGTTCAGTATTTTATAACAAGACGTTTCAAACAGGGTGAAATATCCCTATTTTCATTTTCCAACCATTTTTGACCATAGATCGACTTTTGCGAGGTGAAAAAGGAAGATACGACAGAAGGAAAACAACATTATTATAAAAGCATTATCATCAATATTTTGCATTCCAAAATACGAAATGTTTCTTAAAAAAACATAACTTTAAAAGAAATATCTTCTAAAATGAAAGAACAAATCATGGCATTTTAGGCGTGTGCGTAACAGTAATATACAAAATAAATAAATAAATATTACAATACTTTTGAGGGTCTAGATCATTTAGATTATATATTGGTATTCCAACGGTAAACAAATGAAATGTTTTTTTTTTTACTTTTGACTGAAAACGTGATTTTGAATTATATATATATATATATATATATATATATATATATATATATATATATATATATATATATATATATATATATATATATATATATATATATATATATAGACTGTTCCATAATTCGTGTAATTTTCTACAGCACTGGGAGAAGATGAAGTTTACACACCATTAATATAACATTTGGCACTCCTATTGAGAAATATCTGAATTTTTCGAATTTTTAAAGGAAATAGGAGAAAATTGCTGTTTAGCCCCCCTTTTGAGAGTGTAAACACAGAAGTTCATTTTCCTTATGGGAGATTCAATGTTAAATTTTGGAAGCAGTTTTCTCCAATAATTATTCGTAAAGATTTTGGGGCAAATGAGTTGTATTTGTTACGAAATGCAAAAACACTCATTCACAAAGCTAGTAAAGCCGTCTCAAACATTATTTTGGGAAGCCCTCCTGTCGGGGGGCAAGGGGCGTAAAAAGATGGTGGGTGATGTGTTACCAAAATCCCAAAATTTATTTTCGGAGTGCCAGTAAACGTCAGATTAATCACGAATGTCACAGAATCAATGCTCCAATGCTCCTTAGATGTAAGAGTGACTGATAATGGGGCTACAGCCCCCTTTCAAAAGTAAGAAAATCACCATAAATATCCTTAGTAGGGACATACGAGAAGAAGTTATTTTTTGTTAATTAATGTGAAATTTGGCGTTATTGTAGCAAAAGGGTATGCATTTTTGAAATCTGGAATGCTATTTTGGTAACGCACCGCCTTAGGGAGCACAGGGGACGAAGCATTAGATGATGTATCTTTATAAAAATTCAAAATTTTGTTCCGGAAATGCCAGTGAGCGTCAGATTTTTCACAAATGTCACAGAAATAATATTCTAATGTTCCTTGCATGTGCCAGTAACTTAAATGGGGCCATAGTCCCTTTCAAAAATAAAAAAAATCATCATAAATATCCTTAGTATTGACATACGGGAAGAATGATTTTCTCTCATTGTGCAACTCGGCGTCGAATTAGCAAAAAGTTATGTGTTTACCAAATCTGGAATATTATTTTGGTAATGTACCGGCTTAGGGGACGCAGGGGATAAAACATAAGGTATTGGATCTTTTTAAAGTTTCAAATTTTATTTTGGAAAATCCAGCGTGTGTCAGATTGATCGTAAATAATGCAAAATTAATATTCCGATGCTCTTTGCATGTGCCAGTGACTGATATTGAGCTACAGCCCCCTTTCAACAATTACAATAAACATTTATAATAAATATCCTTAGCAGGAACATACGGAAGAAGCTATATTTTGTCAATTAATATGAAATTAGGCGTTGTGCTAGTCAAAATCTGGAATATTATTTTGGGAATAGGAGGCACAGGGCACGGAGGGTAATTTGGTACTTTTGGGGATCATAGGGAGGGGACTGATAGAAATTCCAAATTTTATTTTGGGAGTGCTCATGAGTGTCAAATTAGTTGCAAGATGCGCAGAATTAATACTCCGTAGTGCTTTTATGTGCCAGTGACTAATATGTTACTACAGCTATCTTCGAAAAGTATCATAAATTCAATATGATTATTCTTACGCAAAGACCTACTGGCAGAGGCATTTTTCTTTTTTTTGCAATGTGAAATTTGGCATTATTTTTTAGAAAATAAATGTTTGTGACAATAAGATAATACCCATATGTGGATTTCTTTTAGGGGCGTCATGGGAGTGTGACATAGGTAAATTTGCATTTTTAGTTATAAAATACAATACCACTCTTTCGCTTGTATCTATGATGGTGCATGTGTCTGGAATTTTATTACGTCCATTCCTCCTTATTGGACAACATAAAACAAAGAATTGTCCAGAGCGTAGTCATCCAGATATGTTGGAGAAGGTGTTCACAGTGGCTCTAGTAAATCGCATTAATTCATTCATGTCTTGCTCGTTTACGAGAGCATGCCGAATAATGTAAGTTCATTTTATCTGTCTTACACTTAGATTAATAAAATATTTAAGCAATTTAGTTAATGACAACGGAGCCAAAGAAAAGTGTTGTTTTTAGAAAGGGATAATATGTTTTCTTGGATTTATGGTATATCCTGACTGAATCTAATCCTTATCCCTCGCGAGACATTTGTTTTTACTGTGACCATGTGTCCATAGTATACGATTTCCTGACGTGCTTACATGTGCAGTATACGAGTAGGCTAGTACGTGGAAAGTGGGATCATAAAGTTATTGTGGAAGAAGTAGGGAAAAGATAGGCTTTTTGTATGAATAAAGAAAACAATATTTTAATTTTTAAAATATTATTTCTCTTTTCGTTCGTGGTACCTGCGGCATTTTCCATTGTCATTTTGTGTTCTATTTCAAGCTGGTTTGCTTAAGTGTGCAAAAAATGTGTTGGTAACTTTATGTATGATTTTATGCTATAAGAAGAGACCAATTTAGTTTTTAAAAACGCAAAATTCTTTGATTATATTCCAGTGATGCCAAAAAAAAAAAAAAACGAAGCTATATCCTCAATCTGTTACACTGACAGACGATATTCATTAACACTAGATTCGAAATTTAAAAAGAAATTAAAACATTTTTCTACAATAGTGACAAATTGCACATTAATTGTAAAGCATATTTACCTCCTTCCCGTACGTTCCTACTAAGGATATTTACCGTAAATTATATGATTTTTGGAAGGGTGGTTGTAGCCCAATATCAGTCACTGGCACATGCAAGGAGCATCGGAATATTAATTTTGTATTATTTGTGATCAATCTGACACACATTGGATTTTCCAAAATAAAAGTTGAAACTTTAAAAAGATCCAATAACTTATGCTTCACCTCCTGTGCCCCCTAAGGCAGTACATTACCAAACAAATATTACAGATGTGATAAATACATAACTCTTTGTTAACCCGACGCCGAGTTTCACATTAATTGAGAAAAATCATTCTTCTCGTATGTCTCTACTAGGGATATAAATAGTGATTTGTTTTATTTTTGAAAGGGACTATAGCCCTACATAAGCTACCGGCACATACAAGGAACATTAAAATATTAATTCTGTGACATTTGTGAAAAATCTGACGCTCACTGGCATTTTCGGAACAAAATTTTGAATTTTTATAAAAATACATCATCTAATGCTTCGTCCCCTGTGCCCCCTAAGGCGGTGCGTTACCAAAATAGCATTCCAGATTTCAAAAATGCATACTCTTTTGCTATAATAACACCAAATTTCACATTAATTAACAAAAACTAACTTCTTCTCGTATGTCTCTACTAAGGATATTTATGGTGATTTTCTTACTTTTGAAAGGGGGCTGTAGCCCCATTATCAGTCACTCTTACATGTAAGGAGCATTGGAGCATTGATTCTGTGACATTCGTGATCAATCTGACGTTTACTGGCACTCCGAATATAAATTTTGGGATTTTGGTAACAGATCACCCACCATCTTTTTACGCCATTTGCCCCCCGACAGAAGGGCTTCCCAAAATAATGTTTGAGACGGCTTTACTAGCTTTGTGAATGAGTGTTTTTTCATTTCGTAACAAATACAACTCATTTGCCCCAAAATCTTCATGAATAATTATTGGAGAAAACTGCTTCCAAAATTTAACATTGAATCTCCCATAAGGAAAAATGAACTTTTGTGTTTACACTCCCAAAAGGGGGCTAAACAGCAATTTTCTCCTATTTCCTTTAAAAATTCGACAAATTCAGATATTTCTCAATAAGAGTGCCAAATGTTATATTAATGGTGTGAAAACTTCATCCTCTCCCAGTGCTGTAGAAAATTACACGAATTATGGAACAGTATATATATATATATATATATATATATATATAATATATATATATATATATATATATATATGTGTGTGTGTGTGTGTGTGTGTGTGTGTTATAGTATCTTGACTCAGTTTTCTGACCAACGTTACGTTACTTCTTAGGAATCTACAATTGCGTCACTTTTGAACAAAGAGACGTTTATTCTTGTTTTCCCTATTTAGTTCATAACACTTCATAATTTTAGAGAAAAATACCTGTAATGTGTATCACTTCTACTTTGCTGATTTACATAAAGAACCAGTTATCGGTTGGTCGCAAACTGGGATTATTATTTTCCCCTGAGGAATCTTATCTAACTCTGAATCACATTTGGCCGACACATGAAAAGTAATGGTCTTGTCGCAGAGGAATGATCACAAATTGCATGAAATCAATAAAAATATATGCACAGAAAGCTATATTAGTCCGTATATCCACCCAAATTTGTTGATGATTTGCGAATGAAACATCGCAACCAAAATCTCACGGCCCAGAATCTCGCCTGGCGAAAATCTCACATAAAGAAAATCTTGCCAGACGAAATATAGTCTGGCTAGATCCTCGAGGGATAAAACTTAGCCATCTAAACTCTCACGGGACCAAACCTTGCAGTAGCGATTTCTTCTGTATAGAATGTTTTAAATATGTATTTAAAATATTCACTGTACACTATGAAAATAATAATAATTATTATAAATAAACTACAAGACAGAACATAAGTGATTTTATTAATTTTTAAAAGAGCAAAATAAAGATAGATAAGTAGTTACTTCCCGGCTTATTAACACTTGCGTTGAAAATAGATCTTTACATTTCACGCTCACCAAATAATTTAATTAAATAGAGAGACAGAACAAGAATTAGGTGGCCACTTGTTTTGGAAAATTTACGGATAAAACCCGTAAACTCAAAAACGACGAACTTATTTATGTAGGCGGATAACTTGTAACTCATGTAACTGAGATACAGCACTAGAAAGTTTGTTCCATCACCATGATATTGTTCTATATGAACAATGCAATGAACATACGTATTTAGTAAAATTATGAAGTGTAACTTGTATTTATGGACTAAAAATTATGAAAAAAATCTTTTGATGAGTGGTGTATTTAGGGGCTATCGGTCTAATACCCACAGAAGTAATTTCATTATTACGTTTTCGCGTCATACGTACAACACATATGATGATATAAAAGCAATATGAAGAGCATTTATCTACGTTTAAAATATGCAAGTCATTACACAATTTACTCCAATAATAAAAGTGGTTTAAATGTTCTTATATCACACTATTCGTGGAACAATCGTGACGCGTAACGGTTGTGAAAACTCCTAATTTAAATTAAGAAAAAATGAGACATACATTTTTTTAAACATAAATTAACAAAACTCAGCAATAACATTTCGAGACAAGAGCGAAAGAAGTCTTCAATGATCGAGACTAGTCTAGGCCTATTAAACGTGGGAGACGAGACGAGAAAACCTTATTTCTCGTCTCGTCTCATGAGCAACATTATCTGAACGAAGCAGATATCATTCTTGCTTGTAGTGACTAGCTGGGAGATGTTGGTGCATTTTTTTGCATGAATAGCTGATTTTATGGCATATCAATTTCCAAGCATATAATCAATCTGTACGCTATTATTGGTTATTAGCCAAGAATAGAACTCTGTAGAATGCATTAGGTTATTACTTAGAAATGAAATGAAGTCTTTTAGTTTTACATCCCACTCTTATACCGGATACACTAAAGGAGACTCTGATGATGAGAATGAACACGAAATACGAAGAAAGTGAGAGAAACATGAAGAAAGTGAGAGAAACGTGAGGACCCCAAGGAAACCCACACACATGGCGTTTGTCCACCGCCAAGCTTACTTGGCGCGAGCTGAAATCGAACCTGGAACATCATACACCAGAGGTGAGCACTCTACCACTGAGCCACTGTGGTCCCCGTTATTATTCAGGGCATAGTAACTGATGCAAAAAGAATTCTTGAAATTTCCACATCCTTAATCTGCACGAAAATAGATTTAATGAATAATATTTCTTCTTTCTGTGTTTATTATACTTCCAAACGATGTTATGCATAAGTATTGGAAGTCTTATAGAACGGCTCTGTCTGTTGACAGGTATCAGGCCAAAAGAGGTAAAAAAAATATTGAGAAGGATTTTCCGGAATAGATTTAGCGTCATAAGAATAGGTTCTATCTCCTCCGTCAATTTTCTATATAAATCGGAAGTTATAGAAATCGACTACTTGCGGGTCATAATAGCTAGCGAGAAGCAAGTTTAGGGAATTGATTCAATGTCCCTCAAAAATGTGCCATTTCTACCCCTATCTTTCTATCAACACCGGAACTGGTAGAAATTTACTACTACTTCCAGTTTTAATATTGATTTTCATAGAGCAAAGACGATAAGATATATCGAGAAGCAGTTTTCTGGAATCCATTCAGCACCCCAAGAATAGGTACGTGTCCGTCTCCTCCAACAAACTTATATTAAACCGTAAGTGGTAAAAATCGACTACAACCAGTTTCAACATTAATGGCCATAAATCAAAGACGGAAATAACTAGGGACGAGAGGATTTCGGAAATCGATCAAACGTCAAGAAAATTTACCACCTATACCGTATCTCATTATTAAAACCGGAAATGGTAGAAATTTACTACTATTTCCGGTCTCAATATACAGTTTCATAGAGTAAAAACTGTCAGAGAGGTCGAGAAGTGTTCGGGAAATCAAACAACGTCTCAAGTATAAGCTTTCTTTCTTCCGTTAATCCTGCATTGAAATCAGAAGTGGTTGGAATAAACCGTTTTCGTTTTTAACATTGATCGCCATAAAAATAAATTGGTAGTAGATAGCGACAATTTTCGAAAATCGATTGAGCATCTCAAGAACAATACCATCTTCACCTATTTCTCTCTACTGAAACCGGAAATCGTAAAACAAGTTTACTCTTCCATTTTCAATATTGATCTCTATAGCTCCATTGAGCTCCCTCAGGCCTATGTGGGTAGCATACGCGTCTTTGATTTCCGGTTCGATTTCCGGTTCGATTTCCGGTGAGTTCGTATTCCCTCGCTGTAGGTCCATGTCTTATATAGCCTCCCTGCTGAACGGTACTCGAAGCTGAAATCAAACTAAAATCAAATCCATAGATCCATAGATAAATAAAGCAAAATCAATAAGTGATATCAAGAAGCATTTTTTTATTATTATTAAAGTTCACCCACAATTTTCTTCTGTCCCACCAGGCGAATATCGGTCATTTTGATTACTTTTACATGTCTTGGTAACTCACCCCTCTCCGGTGACCCCCGGCCCGGAGCCGCATAGCGTGAATTTAGAAGTTAATGCGACTGGAGTTTCACCATTGATTTCAGCGACCGCGAAAATATGAATTCGACACTAATAGCTCAAGTGGTAGAGCGTTGGCTTCGCATTTGAGAGGTCGTGGCTTCGAATCCCGCTGCCTACCATCCTGACAGGTAGGGGTGTTCGGAATTGAGATTTCAATTCCGGAATTCGGAATGTCGTTAATTCCGGAATTTTTCGGAATTCCGTTTTTCGGAATCTCGGAATTCCGGAATTTTCGGAATTCCGGAATTTTCGGAATCTCGGAATTCCGGAATTTTCGGAATCTCGGAATTCCGGAATTTTCGGAATGTCGGAATTACGGAATTTTCGGAATGTCGGAATTACGGAATTTCGAAATTCCGAGATCCCGGAATTCCGAGATTCCGAAAATTCCGGAATTCCGAGATTCCGAAAATTCCGGAATTCCGAAATTCCGAAAACTCCGGAATTCCGAGATTTAGTATCGTGTTCTGGATTCCGGAATTCCGATCTTCCGAAATTTCAGATCTTGTTTCGAGATTCCGGAATTCCGAACTTCCGATATTTGCGATGAAGTTCCGGAATTCCGATTTTCCGAAATCAAATCTGTTAGAGGCTTTATATTTTAGTATAGATATGTGGGAAATACCAACTGAAAATGTTCGTTGTGTAACAACAGTAGTGCCAATATTGCAAAGGCCATTGTTGACTTGAGCGATTTCCAACATTTGAGTTGTTTCGGCCATACTTTGAATATTAGAGTAAACAAAGCCATTGAGCTACAGGGACCTTCGGAAACAGACAAATTATGAGTCAAAGCAGGAAAATGAGACATGCGCTGCAAGAAGAGTAAGATGCATTACGCCTTCTGCGTAAAATACTTCCGTCATGCACGCCAACAAGATGATTGTTTACTTTCCTTTTGATATTGGTAGTTTTAACACGCCAAAAAGAAATAGCAAAAGTTCTGTCTCAAACAATATATAAAAATCTTATCCTTCAGAACGAAGAAACAGAATTATTAACTATGATTATTAATTAGAATTATTAACTATTATCGTCCTTACAAATGCTTTGTGACAGTATGTCAGCAGAAACATCTGTTACAGCGTCGGACATATTGCCATCATATGAACAAATTTCAAAAGATTTTCAAGTCGAAGAATCTCAACTGATAGACGATATATCATAACAAGATGAAGAAAGTACGCAGGAAACACATCTTTCATTCTATGACTTTTTGACTGAAGAGGGAGATAGTGAACGGATCTTAGAAGCAGCCTCAAAGAAGATGAAAGAAGCATGAAAATGGAAATTTTGTCTCTTCTGAAATCGCGATTCGAGAAGGATGAAAGAAGCAGAATTCTGTAGAAAATTTGTGCTTTCTTAGATCTCAGGTTTAAAGAAGATAATTTGGTAAAAATATTGAGATAACAAAAGGTAGAGTACTGTATAAGTTGAGACTTATTCCACCAGGAAATCCTAAAAAAGATAATCGAGGGAATGTTGGTACTAAAAGATTAGACAGTTGCCTAAAACGAAGGACATTTGGTGACAGGATAAAGAAGGTAGTCACATAGAATAATTGAACCTGTACCTAAGCCTTAGGGATGCAGATTTGGAGGAAGAGCCACTACTTTGGTGGAATAATCATTCCCACCATCTTTCAAGATTAACAAAATTAGCGAGAAAATATTTGTGCACACAAATAATCTTACCGCTGAGCATGCTGGGCAGTTAATATTTCTGTCCATGAACAAAGCTATTGTCCCAAAAACATTTTAAAATATTATTGAATATAAGCTAAATTTTCTCATTGTTTCACATCTCTGGCTTAGTATAACAGGGGATTCATAAATCAACACGAAGTACAGAGTCCGACATAATTATTCTAACATAAACATGTTTACTAGATTTATCATTTCTATAGGTATGCAAAGAAAGTAGACAAAATTACAACTGCTACAAAACAAATTTGAGTCTTCTACTAAATATATAAACTCATGAAAAGCATCGGATACTTATTTCCACTACCAGAAAGGATGAAAATAGTTTGTTTACATCTGGATATCAGCATTCAACAGAGAAAAGCTAGTAATTAGTTATGTTCCCCTTTCTATGGATTACTACGATAATTTTTTAACATGACTGTACTTTTTTGTGCTGACTGCAGAGTTCATATTTCTCCACTCTGAAGAAGTTCTTTCAGATGGTCCTTACTTCTAATGTGATGTTTCCTAACACGATCTTCGAGCTCGTTCCAGATGTTCTCTGTAGGATTTAAATCTGGTGATTTGGTCGGTATCTTCAAAGTGTGAGGAGTGTTTTACACCATCCAAAGCCTCAATTTCCGCAGTATACTTTGGGTCATTGTCCTGATGGAAGTAATAACCATTTCCCAATTCTAGCTTCTGTGCACTCCTCTTAAGATTGTTTTAAAGAATTCTCTTGTATTCAAACTTTTCCATGATTCCATCTATGAGCACCAGATCCCCAACGCCTGATGAAGCCATACATCCCCATACCATCACACTGTTGCCTCCATGTTTCACTGTAGCTACCATGTTCTTAGCTGTATTTGATAGCCTTCACACTGTAACACGTCCATCACCCTTGTATAAGCAGAATTTGTTTTTATCCGACCAGAGAACGTGATCCCAGAATTCTGTTGGCTTCCCCTATACAGGTTAACAAATTTTAGACTCTTTTTCTGATTCACACAATTGACATATGGTTTCCTCGTAGGAAAACTGGCATTGAAACCGGCACTATGTTAAACCCGTCCAACTGTTCCTGTGTGCATCACAGTGCCAGAATATTGTTCAAGGCTTCCTCCAATCTCAGATGCCGTATTCTGCTTGTTTGGCTCCTGTCTCTAGTAGTAAGTTTAGAAGGAGCGGCGTATCTCGGCTTATTCACAACACTATTAGTCTGAAGCGCTGAATGATGGAGAACACCATGATTTTGCTTCTGTTAACTGTACTATCAATTTCGGAGAGGGGTTTGTGTTGTTTGTACAGATTAATTACAACATTTCTCTCTTCGACTGTTGTCTCCTTACCTTTACACCCCATGTCACTTGTGAATGCTTAGCTTTACACTACAATTGCGAGCTGCTGTTGCGAGGCACAGTATGAAATCAACGAATGTGTGGTGGGGGCATAAAACATGCATCCAGTCATGTGTCTACTCGTTTGGAGACGTTATGTCGTCCTATAAGTGAGACCGCAGGAGAAATATAGTAGACTCTATATATTGTGTGCTAAATACATGCATTATGATATTTTAAATATAGTTTCGGAGACACATAATGGTAACGTTTATATGTTTACAAATTCAACACTACTAAGCAAATATGATGTATGTTGTTTATAATTCATACAATGTAAATAAAGTATTAATTATATTATTCCAATACTTCTGTCGGTCTCTGTATCTGTTTTTTCTTATTTTCAAAGGTACGGTAAATTTAAGCTATTGAGAAGGGCATAGTTACCAGTGTCATTACCACTGCATAGATGTATCTGTATATTATTCAAATAACATTCCCTTTGATTTCATAATGTTAATACATTATTTCAATATAATATTTCAATTAATATATTTCTTAAGTTTCATAATATTTCGTATTTAAAATGTTGTTTGTACAGCATAACATTTTCTTAGTTTTCTAGTGTTACGTATTAAATATGCGTAATATATATTATTTGTATAACATTTCCTTATGTTTCATCATGATAAGTACTTTTTATTTTAATTTGTAGTTAATGTACATTTCCATTCTGCCTTTTACATATGTCCTAGTAAAACTAACCAGACTGAAAACGCTATGAAAGGATAAAAGAATTTTCAAAAGTAACATTTTGTAGTAGAAATAATTTACAGATACAATCAGGTTTAATGGCATCCATCAAATATATAGGATATTATTTCTAATTTTTAAAACATTTATACTTTTGAAAATTGTCGCGAACATAACTATCCTCTCACGAGTCGGGATCGAAGAACTGATTTTATACATCAGAGTCCGACGAAATAAAGGTTGTTCTATAACCGCGAGTACCGTGTTCAGAAAAGTATTAAAATGTTGTACAATGATAGTATTGGATTTGAGGTAATGTGTATTTTTTTTAGTTTTTGTAAATTAATTGTAATAATGTATATTCTAATCTATGAAAATTTATACGAAATTTATATTGCATTAACCAACATCTTTAAACATAAGGTACTTTTTGTTTGTTTATTTTATTGATCTTATGAACAGGTAGCCTAACTTATAAGAGTAAGAATCCGCTATTATGTAAAGCTCTGATAGAAAAAATTACGGTAGAAACTAAAATTATAGGTTTCCTTTAAATTAAAGAAATTTGAGAGGATTAACATTCTATTGATATGGCATTTCATTATTACTTGATGTTGAAAGCTAGATTGATTGTATATTTTTCCACTGCTTTTACAAATATTAAATACAGTTATTACAAATATATTACATTGTATTTCCAATCTTCCGCAGTTCAGATCTATCATATTTTTATTTCTTCTTTATATTAACGCAAAATACATTTGACATTAAGGAAAGTTTTCATTTTGTGTATTAAAAAAGGTATCATGGTATAATTGAATTAATTTTTGTGCCATGCTATCTACAAAAATTACATAATTATGGTATAGCATTATGCAAAACCTACGGTATGAAAAACTGTTTGCTATCAGCTAGTTACGGGACCGACTACGTATGTGAGCTCCGAACCACATGTTTTCGTTGAAAAGTTGTTTTCCTAATACAAGAAAATAAAAACTAAGAAAACTATGAGGGAGAAGAGCTAGATGCTTTGTCTTATAAAAATGGATGTATGTTTGTTCCAGCATAATTCTGGAACACCTGAAGCAATTTCAACCAAACTTGGTACACATATGACTAAACTAACTAACTAATTCTATGGCCTATGGAACCCGGAGGTTCAATGCCGCGTTCACAAAAGCTCTCCACTGACTTCTATCCTTAGCTAACTGCATCCAGTTTCTACTTTGTATTCCAATCTCTGCGAGATCCACCTTAATATTGTCCTCCCATCTGCGCCTAGGTCTTCCTAATGGTCGTTTTCCGATTGGTCTTCCAGTCAAGATTTTGAAAGCGTTTCTACTTTCTACCATTCTAGCTACATGACCTGCCCACCTAAGCCTCCTAGACTTGACGACCCTAACAATGTTGGGTAGACCGTATAAATTATGTAGTTCCTCGTTATGAAGTTTCCGCCATTCCCCATTCCCATTCCTCTTGGGTCCGAATATTCGTCTCAGGATCTTGTTCTCAAATACTTTAAGTCTATGTTCTTCCCTCAGTGTAAGCGACCATGTTTCGCAACCATACAGAACAACAGGGATGATTATCAATTTATATATTTTAAGCTTCAAATTCCTCCACAGAATTCGCGAGGACAAGAGATTTTGCGCCGAATAGTAACACGAATTCCCTGCTTTTAGTCGACATTTAATGTCTTCGTGAATATGATTTTCCTCGGTTAATATTGATCCTAGATATTTGAAACTATCCACTTTATCAAAAGCATTATTTAATATTTTAACGCATCCACAATTTTCCGTATTACGGTCCCGACACACTTCCATGTATTTAGTTTTCTCTGTATTTACTTCTAAATCCATGTCCCTGTAAGCGTTTAATAAGATCTCTGTATTTCTTTGGGATTCATTTAAACATATCTTAATTAATTTAATTAGCTTTCTCGGTATTCCAAGTTCTGTAAGAACGTTGTATAATATTTCTCTCCTAACCGAGTCGTATGCCTTTCTAAAATCTAAAATCTCTTCGTGCGCAGAACGAGCATTTCAGTTACGTATCCAGAACCTGGCTTCTAAACATTAAGGATTACGAGGGCGAATATCGGCTCAAGTGTGCAAGTAAATATATAGGTAATGAATACGAAACTCGCAATCTATGGCTTCACTCTGTTTCTAAGTTTTTCATTTTCTATATGTCATTTTGAAGCCACGCAGGGAAGAAACTGGTAGATACTCTATCCGTATTGCACAAGTGACCCAGCTAGCTACGATGTATAAACATGTTAGAGCCTGCCCTTGGGTAGAACATTAGAACAAGACAAGAACCAGTAAATGAAGTCTTTACACTTTGTTCAATGAGTCCTTCTGCTCAGCTCTTTTCGTTCTGCAGAAAGACGGAGTATTGCCGCCACTGACAATGAGTAAAAAAGAGTAAGTTTCATCATTACATTGTCTGAGTGTTGATGTCTATCTCATGATCATGTTACTTGAAGATTTCAGATGCTGACATTTCAGCATTCCGAGATTCCGATATGCTGGATCGACGTACCGTTATTGGGAATTTCGAATTTCAAAGATTCAGAAGTGCTGAACCGAAGTCTTCATATTCTGGAATTCATAAATTTCTAGCTGAAGTTTCGAGATTCTGGAATTCCGAGTTTTGGAAATTCCGAAATTTCTGACTGAAGTTCCGGAATTCCGAGATTCCTGAATTCCGATATTTCGAGGTGAACTTTCAGAATTCCAAAATTCCGGAATTTAGAGATTTCGAAATTTCGGAATGAACTTCCCGGATTCCGAAATTCCGAGATTACGGAATTCCGAAATTCCGAAATTCCGAGATTCCGAGATTCCGAAATTCCGAGATTCCGAAATTCCGAGATTCCGAAATTACGGAATTCCGAGATTCCGAAATTACGGAATTCCGAGATTCCGAAATTACGGAATTCCGAGATTCCGAAATTACGGAATTCCGAGATTTAGAGATTTAGAGATTTCGAAATTTCGGAATGAACTTCCCGGATTCCGAAATTCCGAGATTACGGAATTCCGAAATTCCGAAATTCCGAGATTCCGAGATTCCGAAATTCCGAGATTCCGAAATTCCGAGATTCCGAAATTACGGAATTCCGAGATTCCGAAATTACGGAATTCCGAGATTCCGAAATTACGGAATTCCGAGATTCCGAAATTACGGAATTCCGAGATTCCGAAATTACGGAATTCCGAGATTCCGAAATTACGGAATTCCGAGATTCCGAAATTACGGAATTCCGAGATTTCGGAATTCCGGAATAACTAAATTTTTAATTCCGATTCCGGAATTAAGATTTTCATTCCGAAGTATTCCGGAATTCCGGAATCCGGAACACCCCTACTGACAGGTTTTTTCCAGAGTTTACCTCAATCCTACCAGGCAAATGCCGGGATGGCACCTACTAAACAGACCCTGGTCGATACCTTCCCAAATCCTTTCCATTGTGATTGTTGTTGGATATTCAATGTAAAATGGCCTCTGAGCTGTATCTGATGATTGTTAAATAAAAAATAAATAAATATCGGTCATTTTCTACTACTTTTACATTACCCCCTGAGACCCCCCTGGTTTCAATTTGGACAAAACCGTTTAACTCTGGTCTAGAGCCTGGACCAAGGTATTCGTGACAAAAATTTGGTAACTTTCGGACTATTTGTCTGGTTCCCAAGCCGGTTCCGGTAAACGCTCCCCCTGATACCCCACTGTTTCGAAATTTAAAGAAACGCTTCGTCTTGATCTAAAGCCTGGGCCAAGGTACCCCTGACCAAAATTTGGTAACTCTCGGGCCACTCCCCCGGTCCCCAAGTTGAACACAGACAGACAGACAGACAGACAAACACACTAACAAACTCTTTATTTTATTTATATTAGAAGATAGTTTACAAGACAGTTTCAGTGTGTATTTTTATAATAATTTAGGTCATAACGAAAGGAAAATTGTTAAATTTGAATAAACAGTAGAAGGTCGTAAATATTGCAAAATCTTTTTCAATCCTTCTTTTTTATTCTGCTCGATATTTCTTCAGTTTGTTATTAAGATACTTGCCAACATATCCTTATTTTATTGTCCTAACAAAACAATATATGTTGATAGTAAATTAGTTTAGATTGATCGAGCTCCTTAGTCTTCAGAATTTCATGCCACTCCCCCCCTCCGCCCGTTACGAAATCCTGGCTAAACGAACCAATATATGTTCCAGTAAAATAGTTTAGAGTAATCGAACCCCTTTTGTGATGACCACAGTATTTCATATCACGGACCCACCCTTCACGAAATCCTGGCTACGTTCCTGCCCCTACTATATGAGAATTAACATTTCCCTTTATACTTATTATGGAAATAAAAATGATACTCAGAACAATTTTGGTTTTCAAACACTTAATGCCAAGAAACAAGCATATCTCCATGAAACAAGCATATCGTTTTGTTTATTTCTTTCTTTCTTGATCTTCTAGCTAGCTATCTAGTCGATCGCCTGAAGGCAAAACATCGTACAGCAAACAAGCTGATTCGACACGTGCCAACGACAGAACGAAAGTCTTGATTTTAGTACTGAAGCTACACTCAGGCAAAAAAAAAAAGCAAAATGCCCGCAGGCTTCTGTGCCTTGTAACATTGAGCTAAAAAAAAGAAAAACAGACCCATGGTCAGTTGTGACCTATGAGTTCCTTACTTCTTTCTAAGACACCTAATAAGACTTTTATACAAATCGTTGTTGTTTGAAGCATCTTTAATCCTCATAAAAACAATATATCCAGATTCCCGAAAGCCCACAGGGATTGTATTAGAAAGTTAAAAAAATATATTTATCATTCAGATCCTTTATTATTATTATTATTATTATTATTATTATTATTATTATTAGTAGTAGTAGTAGTAGTAGTAGTAGTAGTAGCACATAATATTTTTCGTTAGTCCTTACCGCAATTAATACTTAGCAGCAGAGGTAAAAGTGCTTGGGAATGGAGGGGACGCCGTCCAAAAAATGTGTACGGCGTCCCCCCAGTTCCTAAGATATTACAATGGGCAAAGATAGGCATGGGGGACGGCGTGACGTCATGCCGCCATCTACCGTTCCCCTACCTTTTCAGATTCATTTTATCTTTGCTTAGCAGGAAATCGATACAAGAGTTAGTAGGACAGCTACTCTTTATTGATAAAAATCGTAATTTGGAGGCTATTATAAACAATATTTCTGTGTCTAGAAAAAGAAGAGAGGGGACCATGGAAGTTACTATTGCCACGTACAAAAATGAACCTGTAATCAACACTGACTACGTATAATTCAAGGATTTTTTTAAAAAAAAGCAAAATGCTTACACCATTTCAAAAGTAAAATTAAAATAATTACTAAGAAATACTTGCATTGAAAAACTCAGAGATGACAAGTCCACCGTCTCAAATCCGCTTGAGGGGCCGCGGTGGCTCAGTGGTAGAGCTTTCACCTCTGGTGCTCGGGGTCCCGGGTTCGATCTCAGCCCCCCCCCAAGTGAACTTTGTGGTGGGCAAACACCGTGTGCGTGGGTTTTCTTGGGGTTCTTCCGTTTCCTCCCCCTTTCTTCATTCCACCATTTCATTCATTACTCATCATCACCGTCTCCTTTAGCCTAACCGGCAAAATCGTGGGACGTAAAACTCAAAGATTTCATTTTTTCATTTTTTTTCAAATCCGCTTGAGAGCACTCGAGTCCAAATTCAAGTAAAGTTAACACATAGTAGACCTAGGTTCGATTCCCCGTGGGAGTTCATGTGATTCGGATTCGACGTTAATTAGTAGGTCCACGTTTCATATAGCTTCGCTGCTGAAAGGGACGTTAAGCTCAAAATCAACTCAAGAAAAGTTATAACAATGAGAATGTTTTCTACTGTTTTGGCGTATGCAATTCTATCTTAAATAAAGCTACATACACTATTTGATAATGGAAGCATTGTCAGAAATAGAGTATCCAATAAATCAAACTTTTCGAGGAGGGTTTATCTGAAGATACATACAAATGCTGAAAATAGTTTAAGAAGGTGCATAATGCAGAAATGCTATTTTATCGCGTAAGAACTTGAGGCTTCTAGAACAGCAAGTTCTGACCAGATATTAACACCGCAGAACCAGGATATGATCAAGGGATGGACTAAACCATAGTTTCCAACTTTACCCAGTGTAAATAAAGTAGGATTGAAACCCACTCTATCCAGTGTATACCTGAGGGTCATGGGGGGGGGCTGTAGACCCTATAAAATTCCTCTTGGATCCGCGTCTGTTGAAACCAATTCATATTTCATAACTTCATACACGGCGCGATCAAGCACTGAATCTATTGAAATCTTAACATGTAAAATAATTATCGAGTGTCTATACTTTTTCTATTAAAGCTCATAGTATATTCTATCATAACATAAATTGTCACTCATGTAGTGTGTGCTAATGTAACTAGGGATGCGCAAGAGACAAGATTTGTGGCTGTCTCGTCTCGAAAATGTGCTGTAAAAGTGATGTCTCGACTCGAAAAATGTATATTTCTCTATTGGAAGTGCCGTGTCTCGACTCGAATTTTGTCAGGAAAATCCTGTCTCGATTCGTCTCGTGCGCATCCCTAATTGTAACTCATGACAAAAATGTTTCGTTTTAAAACAAAATGAAACGGTTGAAGTGGACTCTGCCGAGTAGAAGACATCCAATTTATTAAATCGCCTTGCAACCCACTTGGCCGCACACTTAGGTTACAGTCTTCACCTTTTGCTCATGCTATCTAAAATATTGGCTAATCTTAAATTCGCATTGCCGACTCGGGTTTTCTAATAAAAATTATTATGTTCCAACTTAATTTGGATGTGAAATCCTTACTTAATTAGCATTTAAAAACTTCGCAGTGTGCATTAAAATCATGACAGAGATATAGTTAAATCTCTGTTTTAAATTTCAAGTCTACCTTGCATCCAAATACTTGTGCTGTCATTTCTTTCAATGTTAGTAGGAGCCGAAAGTTTCAATTGATCCAAATTTTTCGCTTTAATTCTTTCTATTTGTTCATACAATTTTAAAGAAATATTATTAACAAGCAACACTTCTGAAATGTAACACTCCGATTTTGATAAAATTTGGAAGGTAGATACTACACATGAAATAAACGAATACGTGTTTCTTATTTTCTGCTTATATTAAAGAAGGTCCTGCTATTTTACTTCATATTTTGGCAACGCTGTACAATTTTGTCCTCAGAACTAGCTACTACCCACCTGATTGGAAAGTATCTAAAGTACTTATGTTTCTGAAACCAAAAAAATATAAAACAGATCCAGCTTCTTATCGGCCCATTCAGCTCACTTCCACACTGGGGAAAATCTTTGAGCGCATCATAGTCCGGAGACTCCATAGCCATCTGTTACTTCATGATCTGTTGCCTAAACACCAAGCAGGTTTCCGCCCTGATCATAGCCTCCTCGATAACTTGTTACGTCTTAGCACCATCATCACGAACCATTATAATAGAACTGCACCCTCATGCCTTCTTCTCTTCGATCTTGAAAAGGCATTTGATCGCGTGTGGCATATTGGTCTTATATATAAGTTACACTTCTTCGATCTTCCGGACGCATATCTACTTATGGTGTACCACTTTCTTACGAATCGTCTCGCATATATCTCCATTAATAATACTTTATCTTATCCAATTTTTCCTTGTACTGGTGTCCCACAAGGTTCAGCCTTATCACCATTATTATATATATTGTATGTTAGTGACCTGCCCGTGATGCCTGAGCCTATTTACACTTTCACATTTGCAGATGATACTGCACTGCTGGCTTGTTGCAAAACTATGCACCAAATCAACATTTCTCTGCAGAAAGCTATAGATGCTTTTAGCAACTGGTGCAATCGATGGAAGTTAAAATTGAATTGTACCAAAACACAAGCCCTAGTAATACTTCCAAACAAGAGACGCCGCAATCCATCCTTACTCGCTATTAACGTATAAGGCGTACCCATCCACCCCAGCACTACTGTTAAATACCTGGGGGTAGTCTTTGATGTCAAATTATCTTGGAAACCTCACCTTCTATCTATTAAGGAGAAAGCACAAAACCGTTTAAATCTATTGAAAAGCCTGGTTGGTAATACCTTGGCCTGCACGCGGATACCGTCCTAAACACTTACAAGGTCTTCCTTCGCCCATGTCTCACTCATGGTCACACCGCCTGGGTTAGTGCGAATGACGATTTCTACGAGCGCCTACGTATTATAGAACGCCACACTTTGAGACTTGCATTTCGAATAAGCTTGCCTAGTCCCACACGTCTCTTATACGGAAGAATGACATTTCCGCACATCACACGCCATCCTGAAGATCTTCGCTCCCGCTACATAGATAAGAAATGGAGAACTCAGCACCATACGCTTATGGACACTACCCAGACAGCAATTTAAACTTGCTGCAAGTTGCCACAAACTTGCTGTTGCAAGGTAAATTAGCTTGCCGCAAGCTATACTTTGCAAGCCAATTAGCTTGCTTTAAGCTTGTGGCAAGCTAGTTAGTTACATCTGGGCAAGGCTTGGGGCAAGCTTGTCTTCACAAGTTAAACACAAGTCAAATTATCTCAAACGCAAGCCAAGTATAAGGGTATTCTCATCAATGGCAACCTTTATTAAGCTTATTGCAAGCGAAACACACGCCAAAGAAGTTACGTGGAATCTTGCACTAAGCGAATTTAGATAAAACAGTATGAAGTCAGTATAATTTAACCGTCTGACTAAATCTATGCTACAATATATTGTCCCCTCACCTCCCCAATTATTGAAGCATATGCACAACCATGAAAACACACAAGTCTCCCATCCGCTTCCGCAAAACATCAAAAGAAGCATAATTGTTACGGTTTAGTTGTGACACGCAACGCGCCGTTGCTTCTTACAAATATCTAAAATATTGCTATATTAGCCGCGAGTACTTGAAATTTCTACCTTTTTATATAAAAACGCAGAAAAATGTTTATACTTTAAACACAGCGTTCAGATAAAGTTTATAGTAAACTGTAAGTTAAACTTGAAGTTTATATTAAAATATCGGCAACAGTTCTGTATTCCTTCGCGAAATAAGTAGGCTCAAATCTGCTGCCATCTAAGTTCACATTTATGCTTTATACGTAAATACCACAATTCGTTATGCCTCATGGTTACGGAAATATGAGGAAATAAAGAGCGATATTATAGGTACGTGGGACTAGAGTACTAGAGTGCTAGACGGAACAATTAAAGAAAATAATTAAGTTTGTCCTTTATTCAAGCTGAATGCTAACAAGACACTAACAATGCAAACACTACCTTATCGCCGAAAGTAAGGAGGTCAGCGCCACGTGGATTTTGAGAACAACTGAAAATCGAAGGCGCGCTGGCTTTTTATTTCAATCTAAAGAAAAGCGTCTCGCAAGCGAAGCGTGGGTTGCCCGCACTACGGCTTGCGCTAAGCAGAAATAAGCTTTTGTGTATAAGCCAAAGCGAAATAAAATCAAATAAAAGCGATAGGCAAGCTTACGGCAAGCAAACATGCTGTCTGGGTATATATCTTGATAGTAGCTTTTCCACCTCGCCTAAGTATTACTATACTCCACTGCGGCATCTACTCTCCATCTATATCCAGAAGCATCCGGAACACCCTGACTATCATTTCTTCACTACCTATCATCCATCAGAATTCAATCCGCACATATACCCATCGTTTGCACAGTGCTTTTGCTTCTAGCAAGGGCTTCCCCCATGTCTGCCATCAGTGTTGAGTAGCCCCAACACAGAAGATAAGCTCATTTGTGAATACTAACACTTCCCTGTGTACTGTGACGTCCATGCACTTCATCTCATCATTCGCTCAGCCTTTCAAATAAGCATACCTTTAATTATTTCAAAACTCCTTATGTCTAACCAAACATTGACCACTGTCTGTCTTAAGCACTTACATTTCAACCTTCCCCATCCATATCTGTGTTTCTTGTATTGTATCACATGTTTCACTACAACAATAATAATTCATCTCTGTATGAATAAAGTGACTTTCTTTATTATTGTTTTAGCCGAATCTCATAGACCATATATGTATATCAATCATAACCAATGTTTACTATATATATCACTCCCGAAGAGACGACGTTATCGTCTGCGGGTTAACAGTTATAAAAGAAATATTGTGCGGAAAAACGGTTTCAAGGGGCAAAAGACCCCACCCACAATTTTGAATGTTGACGCCCCAAAGGCAAAAACCAAAGAAACCGAAGAAAACGAAATTTTACACACATATTGCAGACATAAAATGAGGGAACACGTGTTTCGTATTTTCCTGGAAAAAACGGTCAGGTGGGGATTGGACCCCTCCAAAACTTTCATCATGAAATATTGAAAGTGATAATAACAATATGACAAATGTGTGTAAAGGACACAAAGAATTGCAACTAAACTTTGTGTATGAACAACATACCAAAAAATAAAGGAACATGGTTTTTTATTTTGTGCTGAAAAACGGTTTCAGGGTGAAAAAGCTATCACCCAAAATTTTGAAAGTTAAGGCCCGAAGGCCAGAGGAAGTGAACAGAAGTGAATGAAATTGTGCACAGATATTGTAGACATAAAATGAGGGAATGCGTTTTTCTTATTTTCCATAAAAAAAAGAAAACCGTTTAGGTGGGACACACACACCTCCAGAACTTTGATCCTGAAAAATCAAAACTGCTAATAACAGAAGTGTTTGAAGGACATGATGAATTGGAACGACACATTGTGTAGGGACAATACGTAAAAAATAAACGAATACGGTTTTTCTTTTATTTTCTGCGGAAAGAAACGGTTTTAGGGGGCAAAAGCCCCCAACCCAAATTTTGAAATTTGAGGCCCAAAATGCAAGAAGAAGTGCACCGAATTAAATGATATTGTGCGCAGATATTGTAGACGAAAAATGAGATAATTGGGTTTCGTGTTTTCTTTTGAAAAGCCTAGGTCCCATCTGAAAAAAATAGAAAATTTTACCGTAATAGCTCAGAAAGGAGTGCACCTAAGCAAATCAAATTGTGTGTAGATATTATATGTAAAATAAGGGCTCTCGTGTTTCTCAAGTGTTCCTATCCATTTTGCTTCAAATTTGGCATATCAATAGCAAACTGGAAATAAATCGACACGTGTTTTTCTTTATGCTGAAGAAACATTGCAAGGATTAAAGGTACCTCCTGAAATACTATAAAAGACGCTTTACTCTTTGTGTTTGCTGTTACTTGATCTGCCAAATTTGAAAAAAATCGGATGGAGACACGACACTTGTGAAACATGGAAGGCCATATTTTACATATTCAATATCTACATACAATTGCTTTCGCTTCGGTCCACTTCTTCCGCAACTCAACGCCTCGGTTCACTCACATTTTTTTCTTTCAGGAAATACGAAACACGTATTCCCTCGCCTTACCTCTACAATATTAATGCACATTTCATTTGGGCGGTCCACTTCTTCTTGTCTTTTGGGGTCAAATTCCAAAATTGTAGACAGGACTTTTGCCAACCAAAACCGTTTTTAACAAAATTTTTTAAAATGTATTCGTTTATTTTTTGCGTGTTGTCTACACACGCAGTTTAATGCAATTCCTCATGTCCGTTACACACATCTAATATACTGTTACTAGATATTTTGATATTTCGTGATGAAGGGTTTGGAGGGGTCCGTGTTCCACCTAACCGTTTCTTCCAGGAAAATACGAAAACCATATTCCCTAATTTTGTGTCTACAATATCTGTCCAAATTTCATTCACTTCAGTTCACTTCTTCTTACCATTCGCGCGTCAACTTTCAAAATTTTGGTTTTGAGTTCTTTTGCCCCTAAAACCGTCTTTCCGCAAAAAAGAAAAAACATATTCCTTTATTTTTTATCCATACAAAATGTTTTGTTGCGATTCTTCATGTGTTTTACACACATCTGACATATTGTTACTAGCATTTTTCATTTTTTGTTATCAAAGGTTTGGAGGGGTAGGTGCCCCACCCAACCGATTTCTCCAGGAAAATGCTTAACCCGTATTCACTCACTTTATGTCTACAATATCTGTGCACAATTTCACTCCCTTCGGTTCGCTTCTTTTTGCCTTTCAGGAGTCAACATTCAAAATTTTGTTTGGGAGGTTTTGCCCCCCAAAAACCGTTATCCCGCAGAACATAAAAAATCCCGTATTTATTTACTTTCTGCGTATTGTCCATACACAAAGTTATGTTGCAATTCTTCATTTCCTTTACACATATCTGACATACTGTTACTATTACTTTTGATTTTTCGTGATAAAATATTTGGAGGGGTCTATGCACCACCCTACTTTTTTTCCCTGGAAAGTGCAAAACTCGTAATCTCATTTCACGTCTGCAATATCTGTGCACAATTTCATTCACTTCGGCTCACTTCTTCTTGCCTTCCGGACGTCAACTTTCAAAATTTCGGGTGGTGGCTTTTGCCCCTGAAGCCGTTTATCCGCAGAACAAAAAAAAGTATTCATTTTTTTGCGTATTGTTAATACACAAATTTATGGTAGAATTCTTCATGTTGTTTGCACACATCTGACATACTGTTGGTAGCACTTTTAATATTTCGTGATCACAGGTTTTGAGGTGTCCATGCAGCACCCAACCTTTTTTTCAGGAAATAGGAAACCGTATTCACATAATTTATGTAGAAATTCGCTCACTTCGGTTCATTTCCTTTTGCTTTTCGGGCATCAATTTTCAAACTTTTGTGTGGGAGCATTTGCCCCCTAATACCATTTTTAAGCAGAATATAAAAGAACCTGTATTGCTTTATTTCTGGCGTATTATCCATACATAAATTTCATTGCAATTCTCCATGTAATTTATACACTTTCTACATACTGTTATTAGCATTTTAATTTTTTGTTATCAAAGGTAAGGAGGGGTCCTTGCCCCATACGACCATTTTCTCCAGGAAAATATAAGACCCGTATCGTCATTTTATGTCTACAATATATGTGCACATTTGCACTCACTTCGGTTCACTTCTTTTTGCCTTTCGAGCTCAACTTTCAAACTTTAGGGTGGGAGCTTTTGCCCCTAAAACCGTTTTCCGGCAGAACTTAGAAAAACCTGTATTCCTTTACTTTTTGCGTATTGTCCATACACAAAGTTATGTTGCAGTTCTTCATGTTTTTGACAATTATCTGACATACTAGCACTTTTGATATTTTGTGATCAAACGTTAGGGAGGGTCCGTGCCCCACCCACCCCTTTTCTCCAGGAAAATAGAAAACTCATATTAGCTCATTTTATGTCTACAACGTCCGTGAACAATTTGATTCACTTCGGTTCACTTCTTTTTGCCTTTCCGGCGCCAACTTTCATAATTTTGTGTGAAAGCTTTTGCCCCTAAAACCGTTTTACCGCAGAAAAAACCCTTCTACATTTTTTGTGTATTGCCCGTACATAAAGTTTCATTGGAATTCTTCATGTCCTTTACACAAATCTGATATACTGTTACTAGCCCTTTTGATATTTCCTGAATGGAGGGGCAAATGTTTGGAGGGGTCCGTGCCCCACCTAACAGTTTTTTTCCAGGAAATACGGAACTAGTATTCGGAACATTTTATTTTCACAATATGTGTACAAAATTTCATTCACTTAGGTTCATTTCTTCTTGCTTTCCCGGCGTCAAATTTCAAACTTTTGGGGTGGGGTCTTTTGTCCCCTAAAACCGTTTTCCTGCAGAACATTAAAAAATGCATTCTTTTATTTTCTGCGTATTGTTCATACACAAAGTTTTGTTCCAATTATTCATGTCCTTTACACACATTTGACATATAGTTATTAGAACTTTTTATTTTTCGTGGTCAAATGTTTGGAGGGGTCCGTGCCCCACGCGGCCGTTTTTTCCAGGGAAATACGAAACTCGTATCCTCATTTTACGTATGCAATATCTGAAAATTTTTATTCACTTCGGTTTACTTCTGCCTTTCAGGGGCCGCGGTGGCTCAGTGGTAGAGTACACCTCTGGTGCTTGGGGTCCCGAGTTCGATCCCAGCCCCCGCCAAGTGAACCTTGTGGTGAACAAACACCGTGTGCGTGGGTTTTCTCGGGGTTCACCGTTTCCTCCCACTTTCTTCATTCCACCATTTCATTCATTACTCATCATCACCGTCTCGTTTAGTCTAACCTGCATAACAGTGGGACGTAAAACTCAAACATTTCATTTTTTCTTCTGCCTTTCGGGCGTCAACTTCCAAAATTTTTTGGTGGGAGCTTTTTCCCTCTAAAACCGTTTTTCCGCGGGAAATAAAAATCAATAGTCATTTATTTTTTTGTTCTTACATAAAGTTTCGTTGCAATTCTTCATGTGCTTTACACACATCTCAGATACGGTTACTAGCACTTTTGATATTTCGTGATCAAAAGTTTGGAGGGTTAGTGCCCCACTGAATCGTTTCTTCCAGAAAAATACTAAACCCGTATTCCCACATTTTATATCTACAATACCTGTGAAAAATTTCTTTCACTTCGGTTCACTTCTTCTTACCTTTCGGGCGTCAAATTTCAAAATTTTGAGGTTGCCCCCTAAAACCGTCTTTGCGAAGAACATAGAAAATCCTGTGTTCCTTTATTGTTTGTGTATTATCCATACAAGAAGTTTCGTTTCAATATTTCATGTTCTTTACACACATCTGACTGACATACTGTTACTAGCACTTTTCACTTTTCGTGATCAAATATTTGGTGGGATCGGTGCCCCACTCAACCGTTCTTTCCAGAAAAATTCGAAACGCGGATTCACCGTTTTGTCTACAATATCTGTGCACAATTTCATTCACTTCGGTTCACTTCCTTATGCATTTCGGGCATCAACTTTTAAAATTTTGGGTTTGAGGTTTTTCCCCTTAAAACCGTTTCTTCACAGAAAATTTAAATAAATGTTTTCTTTTATTTTTTGCGTATTGTCCATACACGCAGTTTGATTAAATTCTTCATGTCCTTTACACACATCTGACATGCTGTTACCAGCACAGTTAATTTTCCGTGATTAAAGGTTTGGAGGGGTCCGCGCCCCACCCAACCGTTTTTTCGAGGAAAATACAAAACTCGTATCCTCATGTTACGTTTGCAACATCTGCCTTAATTTCGTTCACTTCGGTTCACTTCTTGTTGCCTTTCGGACGTTAAGTTTCAAAATTTTGGGTGTGACCTTTTGCCCGTAAATCCGTTTTTCCGCATAAAATTTAAAAAGCCCGTATTCCTTTAGTTTTTGCGTATTTTCAATACAAAGAGTTCCGTTGCAATTCTTCATGTCTTTTACACACTTCTGACATACTGTTACTAGCAGTTATGATATTTCGTGATCAAAGGTTTGGAGGGGTCCGTGCCCCACCCAGCCGTTTTTTCCAGGAAAATACAAAACTCGTATTCCCTCCTTTTACGTCTACAATATCTGTGCACAATTTCATTGACTTTGGTCCAGTTGTTCTTGCGTTTTGGGTGTCAACTTTCACAATATATGTGAGGCTTTTATATTAAAACTTACGTAACTTTATGTAAGTTTTTCTTTTTTATGAGATTCTTTTTTTGGGAGGTGAGGAGAGAAATGCTTTCCTCTTATATATGTTTCTTGTCATTCATCTTGTTTGAACTGCTTAAGTAAGATCATTTTGTAACTTTTGATGTCATCCATCTCCGTCACGATAATATTATTGTCATTTTTAACAATTTGTTTTATTCCCTTATTTGCAGTTTGACACACTGATATATTTATTACAGAATTGAGGTTTGGTCCAGCGCCTTTCGAATTCGTATCCAACCGAACCGCCGAGCTTTTTGGGTTGCCTGCTATTGCAGGAAAAAGGGATTGCAGGTGAAATGTACTTTTGGAGTCGTGTATACAATGTCACCCCAGTGGTAGAATTATACGAGATGATTTGTTTGATATGACTATGATCAATGTGTATTCGCCATCTGGAAGTCATAATCGTGATGCGCGCAACACATTTCTTGCGACTGGTGTTGTGACATCGTTTAGTTGTGCCTCAGACAATGTCATTTTGGGGGGTGGTATGAATTGCGTATTGAATAGAGCAGATATGGACCCAGAGTTCAATTACTGCGCTTCTCTTGATTAACTCATCTCTCATTATCCATTGTATGATGCGTGCAACTAAGGAACAGTGATCTGTTGGGGTACATCCTGATTCGCCAGAATAGTGCCTCGAATATCGATGTATACTATTTGACGGAATCTCTTAAATCTAAGATTTTTGATATATACCGTTATCCTGTTTGTTTTAGTGATCGTCTGTCTTTATTGATGAATATTAAGATTACATATGATAAAATTGTGTGTGGACTTGGTTACTATCATATGAATGAAACACTATTAACAGATGAGGGATTTCTTACATTGTTTCAGAGTAAATGGTACTATTGGATACAGCAAGCAAAACGGTATCCAAATATCCTCATATGGTGGACTATCTATTGTAAACATAACCTAATACGCTTCTGTAGATGATACTTTGCTGAACGCTCTCGTGATCGCCTGAAATTGTATAATTTTGGTTACGGATGTTTATTAGAGGCTGAACGAGATGCTTTTTCCGACAGGACATTCTTGCCACTTGTTAAAAATTATAAAGCAAAACTCAAGTTCATAGGACTCAAGTTGAGGGTGTAATATTTAGAAGTAAGGCACTTATGTTTGATGTAACTGAACAGTGTTTTCTTACTCACGTTTTGCAAGAAAACCGGCGTGGCAAGCGCCGCGAGATCAAGACAGTTCTTACTCCGGATGGAGATCCCTGCAAGAATGTTTTTTTCAATTCAAAAGGCATTTTATGATCATTATTTCAAACTTTTTGGTGCATCGCGAGGACTGGATCTTGAGAATTTTATTTTTAATGTTATTCCTAACGTCATGACTGATGATGGTAATACGTCTTTGACGGCGCCTTTTACACTTGAAGGAGTAAAGTTGGCAACATTTGCTACAAAGCCAGGAAAATCACCCGGACAAGTTGGACTATCGGGTCTATTGTATCAGAAACTTTGGCACGTCATAGGTTAGACACTTACTGATGTGATCAATGCTTGTTTTTTTTGCCTGCAAACATATCTGTCGACCCAATCCTGCTGTCACTATTTTTATACTCAAAGTGCCTCCACCAACACTGGTTGAACATTTCAAACCTATTTCCCTTTTAAATACTGATGTTAAAATTATTAGTCGTTTGGCTTGTAGATTAGATCCATATATGAATAAGTTGCTAGGTGATTTGCAATATGCTGAAGTTAAGGGTAAGACTATATATCAGAATTTAATGATTGTTAGAGATTGTATTAGAATATGTCAAGATTGTGAGATTACCGCAGCTATTGTTAATTTAGATTTCCAGAATGCATTTGATAACATTGAGCATTCCGATTTGTGTAGAGTTTTGAATGGTTTTGGTTTTAATGCTCGCATTTTCCAGTTGTTTAAATTCTTCTATAAAGATGCTGCGACTAAATTAAATATTAATGGTCATCTTACCCTTCCAATCAAAGTAGTTCGTAGAATTCGACAAGGAGATCCTATAAGCTTACAATTATTTACCTTGACTATTGCACGCTTCTTGTATGATGTGAACATCAAGATTCGGGGTTTTGATGTTATTGCACGCCCTAACGTGTGTGGATATGCTGATGATGTCAATGTTTTCCTATATTCTGTTCATGACAATAACCTTTTGATGCAAAGTGTTGCTAATTATTAACAAATGTCTGGAGCTCCATTGAATAGAAAAAAAATCAACCGATCGCATAATATATAATTCTGAGGAGTTTAGTAAAATTCAGAACATTGCATTTCAATCTAGGATTAAAATACTAGGAATATCATTTATGAGTAATCTTGTTGAATCAGTAAGATATATTTATGACCTTGTCATTAATAAAATCAGGCATTAAGTTTCTTGCATAAATGTGGGTCACTATGTTTGCTGTCTCCTGCTCGTATTCGACTTCTCAACGTGTATATTTTGAGTAAACTGTGGTATGTTGCTAACGTCTCTGCCCTGCCTTCTACAACAGGCAAAAAACTACAAAGTGTTTGCGGTTGGTTTTTGTGGAACAATTGTGTGTTTCGTGTGCGCAATAATGGCATCTGTTTATCGGTAGCGAACGGAGGCATTAACATGAATCGCGTGCAGTTCAAGGCTGAGAGTTTCTTTATACCACGTAACTTGACTGCCTTAGTTGAAGATGTACCTTATTAAACAACACACTGGGTGCGATGTTTATTGGATAGATCAATCCAACACTGCCGTTGGCGGTCACTTCCTTGCCCTAAAGTTGCTCTTACTTATGTAATGTCTAGTTTGCCTATATCTAACCCCTCCGTGGCCGGTCCCAAGCCCTTGCTGAGAAAGGGGGAGGGACCCCCCTGTGTACGCCCGGGTCACATGCCTTGTGGTGGCTCGGTAACCCCCTGGGGAAGATAGGGTTTCGGGAGCAGCGTAGGAACACGCTTAACTCTTATCTATCCTGTGCTGAAATATGGCAACGATTATTTAGTCGTCGTTGCGAACCAGGATAACAACTTACCAGCGGAGGTAAGGCTCTGGCTATCCTCCGAAATGGGCGACTAACTCGTGCCATGGATCTGGGAGAGTACGTGTGACCTCATCACGTCCTCAGTGAGGTAGGTAGTCTTGACTGCCGTACGTACCGGCGGAAGTGAGCCTTCGGGTATCCTCCGAAATGGGCAACTAAGCCGTGTCCTTGGGTCCAGGAGATAAGGCTACGTGCTGCCCCAACACGTATGAAAGAGTAGTTAGCTGGTGTGCCCTGGGTGGGCGGATCCAGTGCCCTACTGGGAGGATGATCTGGGTTGTCCTCAAAGAGAGTGCTATGCGTTCTCTTGGGTCCGGTATTGGATGATCTGTATCCTAACGCATACTTGTACCTCAGGAGTGCTGAGGAAGTGGGTCACTCCTTTTTCCCAGGCTTACACATTCACTGGGTGCAGGGGCACACGACCCTACCAGGGGAGCCGCCGCCCCTAAATGGCCATTCTCTTTAAAGGTAGACAGTCTACATCAGCCATTGGGTCTGGTAATGTACGGTGTACCTCTACCGTAATAAGAGGTAGTTCCGTATTGCTTCAACGGCCCTACCGAGGAAGGGTGTGGGTGTCCCTTCTAATGGTGGCCTGCACGTACCATTGGGTTTCGGACAAGTAGCTTAGCTACAACGTGTACGTGGCACCTAAACACGTAAAAGATAGGTAGCCCCGTAATGTTTGGGCGCGCCTACCAGGGGAGACACGGCTCCTCCCCTATGGGAGACACGGCTCCAAAATGACAATGTCTGCCTTGAGCAGACGGTCTACATCAGCTATTGGCTCTGGTAATGTACGGTGTACCTCTACCGTAACTAGAGGAAGTCCCGCAATGGTTCGGATGACCCTACCGGGGGGGGAGTGTCGGATTCCAGCCTGTGGGGAGACCAGACGATGGTGGGGGAGGGGCCAATCCCAGGGATCTGGGTAACAGTTCTGAACCTGCTAAAGGGAGGAAACTCTGTGGGATATGGACCGGCACCAAACTCAAATGGTGACCTAACACGTACCATTGGGTCCGGGATGAGATACGGGAGTACCTCGACGTGTGCGTGGTACCTCTACACGACAAGGCGGTTGCCAGTTGAACGATAGAGGTAGGCAGGGCCGGGATTGAACAAGACCCCTCGGGCATTGCCTGGTGCCCGGATTATGTTTGGACCCTGCTGTAGTCATACCGTGGTATTCGGTACCATGTGGGAGCTAATCCCAGGAATCTGGGTAACGGTGAGCGTATGGGGGAGGTGAGCTTCCCTTGAAACGCTCGGACGCCATGCCTGCAGAGCATGGTAGGACTGACTCGCTAGCAGTCTGCCTCAACCAGTAGGTTAACTGGCAGGCACTCAGGACTTCGATCTGGCCGCGCAGTGGGCGTATCCCACTCCCTCAGAGAATGGGGGTTACATCGCTTCGGCGAGTCAGAATTAGGGGACAAATTCTGACGGTGCACTTGGAACCGAGTACCGTGCACGAGGAACAATAGCGTATATTGTGGAACTACGGGCGGGGTGCAGTACATTCTTGCGAAACCCGTCCATTAAATAGGCCGAACGGTCGCGGGCATGCACCCCATGCATGCAATTAAGCGTGGCGTAGTAGACCACTAGCGAACAATGTACCTATATCTATCAATGTAATCGAACTCCCGATGTTTTGCTTTAACAAGTAAACAATGGTACATGCACCACATACAACAGTTATCACCATACAAATTTATAGAAAGAGAACCAGAATACAATTGGCATCTAATATTTCGTAATATACACACTAAATATTTAATAGCAGCATTTGGTATATAGTAGTATCGGTTTAGTGCCGATATAATATGTTCTTTCTGTGGTACCGCTGATTCCTTGAGTCATAGATTAACAACTTGTGTGAACAGCAAACAAATCTGGTACCAATCGCAGCGAATTTTGGGTCTTATTATGCGCCAATCTCGTCGGTCAATCGAGGTATCTCCTGTTGCGACCGGAATATTCTCTGTATCCCAAAAAGAAAGACAATTCTGTTAATTGGCTTATAGCGCAAACAATTACGTACGTACACGTACTGGAAACTGCAGGTAATCCTTCACTTTATATTGTATATCTTAAAGCTAATTATGTCAAAATGAGCTCCCTTATAAAACTTGTACTTTTGCTCGTTTTCTCGACAATACCATTTATGCGTAATTAACTTGTACTCCATTGTTATACCAATGAGTTTTTTAATAATTTGTAAAACTTGTGTATATGCTACATAAGTTCTTTAAAAATGCACAAATCGTACAACTTGTATATATGATCCAATAGCAGTTGTTTTTCCTTTTTTCTCTTCCCTTGAGTTATATTGTGTATTATTAGCTGTATATATTTACATTGTTCTGCAGTTTTGTTTATGATCGTATGTATCCAACTCTATTAGCTAATATAAAGTTTTTTAAAAGGTCGTAAGAACACGCGCCCAATAATCAGAAGCTTCGTGGTTCGAGCCCCCTCCTGGATACTTTTCTTGTACTTTTTTTAGTGTTTTTTAGACTCACCAAAATATAATCAAATCATACATATAGGCGATTTAACATATTTTGGGGGAGTAATTTTGTGGTTCATTGGTGTTTTGTCGCGTCAGAAGATGCTATCTACAATGCAGTGAGCTGAGAGGGTCGGTGAGTCAGAGTGCGTCATAGTGAGTGGTGGGTCACGGTGGGTGGTGCATCGCAGTGGGTCACGGTGAAGAAAATGGAATACCAAAAATTGCATGTTCACCATATTTTATTGTTTTACTTCAGGCAAGGGAAGAACGCGCGAATAGTGTTTGTGATTTTTACTGTCCTGCATGTGTGATTTTGTCCCTCTTCTTAAAGAGTTATTGGAAAAACTGTAAAAGTGAGTAAAACAGATAAACATAGGTAACAAGCTACTGAGGAAGGTTCGTTAAATTAATTAACTCAAAAGAATAATCCTGTGCTCTGAAACACCACATTCCAATCAATATTAGAATCTGCCGAATGCCGTGCCAGTAAATTTTTACAATCTACAAAACTGATACATGTGATAAATAGTAACATGAAAAATATTCAATTTCTCTGGGTCTAAGAGTTGAGACAACTTCCTTTACAGATGAAACGCCAATAACACAAAATTACGTCATCTGTATCAACCTTCGTAACTGTCTCTCAAGTAACGTGATTGGAAAGAATTTTTGAACACATATGGGCTAAACACGTCCTTACTGCCGTAGTATTGGCCAAAAATGAGTTTCAAGGAATTGTTCGTAGCTGTGCACAAATTGCTAATAGTGATCGAACTTACAATAGGGATCACTAGTCACGAGAATGGTTCTATTTAAGATGTCTCCTCTCCTTTCTACTTAGTTGAAGGGCGAAACCAAATGCATTACTGTTATCAGCTTACAAATCTTTATATTCCATTTCTTGTCATAAAATGATAATTCTATCTGTAAATCCGTAAAAGTAATAATATTATTGCGATCATGTGTAAACCTTATAAACATCTGACATACTCTGTATCTTTTCTGTTCCTATGAATACCTTCGACTGTTACCTTTTCTTTCCATTGTGGTAATAACAATAATACTAATACTAATATCATAATAATAATAATATAAATTGTAATAATAATAATAATAAATACTACTAATAAAAATAATAATAATCAAGGAATAACATAATTACAATACCAATTACATAAACATTATCTTCCCATTCAGAAAAAAGTACTAATTAGCACGACAGGATTTGAACCTAAGTTGCTGCAATGAGAATTTCCTGCTTTCACAATTTCTTTTTTCAAGAAATCGCCCCAACCGGAGTATTGTTCGCCTCATGTGCTTTCGACGTGTTCCAGACACTACAGGAACACGAACACAGAAATACTGATTACAATTAAAATTCCGACCTCCTTCTTCAGAGGATTTCGAACCCCTAATGGCTTGCGCCTCATGATCATGTAGCTTCAATTCGCCACAAATTCTTCATATGAATATAAGAAAAGAAACTAGTAGTTATGGAAGATAAAATAGAACTATCTATTTCTACACGTGTTGATACGGGAACAGGTCAAAACTCCCTCAGCCAAAACCCCCAACCTCAAGAGGGCAAGAAATGTCAAAACACCCACACAAACGGTCATAACCCCCACACAAATGGACAAATCTCTCAAATACACGAACGGTCATAACTAGTGATGGGCAGTGGGAACATTCCCGGTGGGAAGGAATTTAAAAATGGGAATATTCCCTGTTTTTTCCCCCTGGCCTATAAATTCCCGGGAAGGAATTTATTTCAATTTGTTTACTTTATCTTCCAAATTATAAGAACCATATGACTAATTACTTTATTTTAATATATTATAATTTACTTCTAGGTTTTAAAGAATTTGGAGGTTAAAAAATTTAAAATTCTTTGACTGTACTTTAAATAACTAATAATATGATCTTTTAGGTTCCATTACCGTTTGCACTAAAAAGTAAGGTAATTCTATTTGGGTGCCAAAACTAGCAAGAAGTAGGATGATTTACGGAAGAAATGAGTTGATAGTGGTGTTCAAGTAGTCAAGAAAGTATCGAACACATTTTTTTTTAGGGCAATGGGGAATTTATACAAACCGTAAAGGTAAGTGGAAGTGATTTATGTGAGAAAAGAAAGTGAATTGTTGGTAACGAAGATAGAAAACAACGTGCCATGGGGGGCTCTAACCCGCCTCCACTCGCTAACGCTCGCTCTGCAATGCTGTCTGAATTTAATGTTGGTAACGTAATTTACGGTATGAAACCATAGAACAACCGCATTGGAATAGAATATTGCAAAAAAGTTGGTGCAAAAGTTGGCCTCCCAATGCTAAACAGTAGCCAAAATTAGCAAAGTACTATTTTACAAATGATGAAAAGGAACCATTTTGTAAAGTAATGTAGAATTATGTAGAAATAGAGATGAAGTACTATTAATAAACCCTGAACTACCGTTAGTAATAGACGTCGGTCTGTCTCCTCTCTCTGACTTGAATTTCTGAAGAGGCACTCGGACTTCTCTTACATGTAAATTAACGCATGAAAGAAATGGGCAGGAAGAAAGGTCGTGTGTGGCAATGTTACATGCAAAATTATAAAGATAAGTATTTTGCAAATATTGTGAACATACATATTTATACGCAAATGTTGACAATATTGCTTATAAAATTTAAAAAATTAATATGTTTATAATATCAGTATTAGAGTAAAGTTTAGAAAAGCCACTTGCATGTAAATTTAAACTTTTCAGTGGTTTAAAAGTATGTGGACTTACTATACAATTTTTGAAACATATTTACTTTCATAGGACATGTTGTAAATAAATATCCATTTATGCGTACTCTCTAAATATAATAGAACATTAATAAAATAACATAACATCGTTCAGAATATACATTTTAAAGACTCCTCCGGGGACAACAGTAATAACATACTATGATATGAAAACGAATTTATCTTTGAAATCATAATATAGTAATAGAATGCAATTTGCTTTGTGATTGTACATAAATTCCCGGAAAATTCCCATTTTTGGGAATCTTCCCGGGAATATTCCCAAAAAAATATCTTCCCGGGAATTTACCCATCACTAGTCATAACCTCCACAGCCAAAACTCCCTCACTCAAGAAATGTCAAAACACCCACACAATCTGTCATAGCTGCCACAGAAACGGACAAATCTCCCAAAGACACGAACGGTTATAACTCCCAAAGCCAAAACCCCACACTGGTAATAGGTCATAACTCCCACACAAATAGACAAAACTACCACACATCCCCGCAACTGATGACCAGAGCCGAGACTTAGATTCTTTTCTGAGGGGGGTCTTTTGCGGGGGAGACCCGGGTACAATTCACGGCGGGAACTCATGTGGTTAGGATTCCACATTAATCAGTAGGATCACGTTTCACATAGCCTCGCTGCTGAATGGGACCTCAAACTCAAAATCAACTCCACACTTATCGGGGGAAGCATTAATAGGCTTATTTGGGCCCCCAGAAAATTGTTTTCTTGGGCCCCCTCCCCCCAACTTCCTCTTAATCTTCATGGGCTCACCGGAGTTTTGGGGATCCTACCGCACGGCAAGGTCTGCGGTTCCGTTAGTTACTCCCTTGGTTCATTTAATACATGGCAAAAATTTTAAGGGGACAATATTGATAAATCTCAAAGCCATACGAATAAATATTACTCAAATGGGTCCACGACTCATTTTTGTTCTATTTACATTTTGTGTGCAGTTTTGTTTATGTAATGTAGAGACCCTATTTGATGTCTCATTTCTAATTTCATGTTCGTACCGTATATGGAGTAAGAAAATTTTGTCTGAAAATGGGACCCTTCGAACGGCGGGGAGCTTTCTTGGGGGCAATTGCCCCCACAATTTACGGCTCTCCCGATGACGTAGGCTCAACTTGAAGAACATTTCGTGATATTTTCTTCATTGAGCAACGTGTATATAACTTGTTTTTGAGTTGAACAAGGAAATCTCGAGTAAGTCATTAAGACACTCACACAAGTTGCTTATATTTTCTTATTTATATTTTTATATATATTTTGTTTATATTTGTTTATTTTTGTTATGTTTGAGTATCTTGTTTATATTTTTCCATGATAAGATTTGAACTAGGTATTAGTTTGGGGAAAGCTTAAGTGACGCGGTAGGTGAGTGGTTAGCTCATTGAACTTCTATTTGGTTTACGCGACTTCGAGTCCCGGCCAGGCTGAAGCTTTTTCAAGTTTTCTTGTTTCAATTTCAATTTCAATGCATACCCAGTGTGATAAGCAAGATCTCTTCTCCTCCAGAAAGAAGATGATATTGGAATGAGGAGAATTGGAAAAGGTCTATCAATGGAGGCAATCATTTACTAAGTTATTTTCAGCAGTTGTTCCAGATTTGATTTTTTCAGCTACTTTCAAGCATTTTCTGATTAATATGTGAGCAGTGTTTTTATTTCTTTGGTTATACAGTATATAATGAAAAAATACATTACATACACAGCAATAGTGAGATGATGTCAATTGGACAACACGCTTTGAACCAGAGAGATTGATCTCAGAATGGAGAAATATTTCGTTTGTCTTCTACTGACAATCTTACTTCTATACAAACTTGACTCAGTGCTATCAACTGCTGTCAGTGAAGAGAAAAGTTACGTGTTAGTTGGTTTGGGTCTGTCTAGGCGTTCTCACAATCGCAAATGACCTGGACCCCAAGTAATGGAGTTAGAGCTCTTACGAAGAAACGGTCTTAAGTGCAAACAACCGATTTGGCTGGGGTCCGGATATGCGTTACGGGAGACCAAAGTAGAAGACACGTACTTTGGCGTTTGGGCCCACACGCAGAAATTTCCGAAATACGGGGCCCCAAAGTGGCCCTACATGCTATAACTAGGAAGCGAATGACGTTACTTGCACACAACCGATTTGGCTGGGGTCGGGATATGCGTTACCGGAGACCAAAGTAAAAGAAACGTATTTTGTCGTTTGGGCCCATACGGAGAAATTTCCGAAATACGGGGCCGAAAAGTGGCCCTACATGCTATAACTAGGAAGCGAATGACGTTACTTGTACACAATCGATTTGGCTGGGGGCGGGTATGTGTTACGGGAGACCAAAGTAGGAGACACGTATTTTGGCGTTTGGGCCCATACGCAGAAATTTCCGAAATACGGAAACCCAAAGTGGCCCTACATGCTATAACTAGTGATGGGTAAATTCCTGGGAAGATATTTTTCGGGAATATTCCCGGGAAGATTCCCAAAATGGGAATTTATCCGGGAATTTATGTACAATCAGAAAGAAAATTGCATTCTATTACTATATTATGATTTCAAAGTTGAATTAGTTTTTATATCACAGCATATTATTACTGTTGTCCACAGAGGATTTTTTTAAATGTATATTCTGAACGGTACTATGTTACTTTATTAACACTTTATTAAATTTAGAGAGTACGCATAAATGTATATTTATTCACAATATGTTCTATCAATTAAATATGTGCGAAAAAGTTATATAGTAACAGTATAAATTTATATGTAAGTGTATTTGCTCAACTTGACTCTATTACTGATATTATAAACACATTAAATTTATAAATGTTATAAACCAAGTAGATGGGATAAATGCTAGAAAATAAATGTCTCAGCAACTTATCAACATTTGCGCATACATATTTCTATTCACAAAACTTGCCAAATACTTACTTATCTTTATATTTTAGCACGTAACATTGCCATACAGGACCTTTCATTCTACCTATTTCTCAAAATTCTATACGTTATTTCACATGTAAAAGAAGTCCGAGTACGTCTTCAGAAATTCGAGTTAGAGAGAGGAGACCGAGCGACGTCTATTACTAATGGTGTTTCAGGGTTTATTTATAGCACTTCATCTCTGTTTCTACATAATACTAAATTACTTTACAAAATTGTTCCTTTTCATCATTTATAAATTAGTACTTTGCTAATTTTGGCTTTTCTTTAGCATTGCGGGCCAGCTTTTGCACCTCCATTTTAAGCGACATTCTATTCCGATGCAATTGTTTTATGGTTTCATACGTTAAATTACGTTACCAGTATTAAATTCAGACAGCATTGCAGAGCGAGCGTTAGCGAATGAAGGCGAGTTAGAGCCCCCCATGGCACGTTGTTTTCTATCTTCGTTACCAACAATTCACTTTCTTTTCTCACATAAATCACAGCCACTTACCTTTCCGTTTTGTATAAATCCCCTACTGCCCTAAAAAAAAGTCTTGGATACTTTTTCGACTACTTGAACATCACTATCAACTCATTTCTTCCGTACGTCATCCTACTTTTTGCTAGTTTTGGCCCCCCAGTACTAAACAATTATCTTACATTTTAGTGCAAATGAAAACGGAACTTTAAAAATCACATTATTAGCTATATAAAGTACCATCAAATAATTTTAATTTTTTTAACCTCCAAATTCTTTAAAACCTACAAGTAAACCATAATATATTAAAATACAGTAATTAGTCATATGATTCTTATAATTTGGAAGATAAAGTAAAGAAATTGAAATAAATCAATTCCCACGAATTTATAGGCCAGGGAAAAAAACGGGTATATTCCCATTTTTAAATTCCTTCCCTCTGGGAATATTCCCACTGCCCATCACTAGCTATAACTAGGAAGAGAATGACGTTACTTTTACACAACCGATTTGGATGGTGTCCGGGTATGTGTTACGGAAGACCAAAGTAGGAGACCCGTATTTTGGCGATGGAGCAAATACACAGAAATTTCCAAAATACGGGGCACCAAAGTGGCCCTATATGCTATAACTAGGAAGTGAATGATGTTACTTGTACACAACCGATTTGGCTGGGGTCGGGATATGTGTTACGGGAGACCAAAGTAGGAGACAGGTATTTTGGCGTTTGGGCCCATACGCAGAAATTTCCGAAATACGGGGCCCCAAAAGTGCCCCTACATGCCATAACTAGGAAGCAAATGACGTTACTTGTACACAACCGATTTGGCTGGGGTCAGGATATGTGTTACGGGAGACCAAAGTAGGAGACACGTATTTTGGCGTTTGGGCTCATAAGCAGATGTTTTCGAAATTCGGGGCCCCAAAGTGGCCCTACATGCTATAACTAGGAAGCGAATGACGTTACTTGTACACAACCGATTTGGCTGGGGTCGGGATATGTGTTACGGGAGACACGTATTTTGGCGTTTGGGCTCATAAGCAGATATTTTCGAAATTCGGGGCCCCAAAGTGGCCCTACATGCTATAACTAGGAAGCGAAAGAGGTTACTTGTACACAACCGATTTGGCTGGGGTCGGGATATGTGTTACGGGAGACCAAAGTAGGAGACACGTATTTTGGCGTTTGGGCCCATACGCAGAAATTTCCGAAATACGGGACCCCAAAGTGGCCCTACATGCTATAACTAGGAAGAGAATGACGTTACTTTTACACAACCGATTTCGCTGGTGTCCGGATATATGTTACGAGAGACCAAAGTAGGAGACCCGTATTTTGGCGATGGAGCCCATACGCAGAAATTTTCGAAATACGGAGCCCCAAAGTGGCCCTATATGCTATAACTAGGAAGCGAATGACGTTACTTGTACACTACCGATTTGGCTGGGATCCGCACGTGTGTTACGGGAGACCAATGTAGGAGACACGTAATTTGGCATTAGGGCACATACGCAGAAATTTCCGAAATACGGGGCCGCAAAGTGCCGTACATACCATAACTAGGTAGCGAATGGCGTTACTGGTACAGAATGTTGGTGTGGGTTGTAATATGTTATAATATATCCTAAGCTATAAGACTTGTGTTTGTTGGTATGTCCCAAAAAAAGGAATGTCTAGTGTACAGGGTCCGATATTGGTAGATTTGCAAAAAGGCCATGAAGTTGGCATATGTGGTACCCATGCAATTCTGAACAGATGTTCAGCTGGAATGAGCCGTCGAGGGGGATCTGCTGACCTCGAGGTTGCAAACGGAGCGAAAGAATGTTTGCGTTTTTCGCTGTTATTTCTATGGCTAGAATGTGTGGAAAAGGGGCGGTAAACTTTTGTGCAAGAGAGTGAACATTAATATTTAATCGATACGGCGTGTGCTGTCAGGAAAACGGGCACAGTGGCGGAAGTAAAGTTTGCCACCCTGTCAGATTTTATCGGATGATAAACTACATGTCTTCGACTTGGGCTTATAATAGCCATATCCGGATCCCAGCCAAACAGGTTGTGTACAAGTAACGTCATTCGCTTCCTAGTTATAGCATGTAGGGCCACTTTGGGGTCCCGTATTTCGGAAATTTCTGCGTATGGGCCCAAACGCCAAAATGCGTGTCTTCTACTTTGGTCTCCCGTAACGCATATCCCGACCCCAGCCAAATCGGCTGCTTACACTTAAGACCGTCTCCTCGTTAGTGGGGCAATTACTTTTGTATAAATCACATGTTTAATAGCTATTTCAGGTTTATTGCATCAAACGATGGAGAGATTTCTTGGTCGACCTAAGCAATGAATAGCTGACATCTTCCACAACGCCCGCATGCGGAATTCGATGCTTCCCTGTCTCACTCAGAAGGGATCCTGTTTCTTCCAATTTATTCACCAGCGACCATATTATGTTCCAGTATGAAGAAGAATGTGAGGTAAATTTGGTTCTAAATACTCTTTTCATGAAGAAAGAAAAACTTCTATTTTGCAGAACAGTGTTATCTGCAATTCAACCGGATGATTTGCAAGCATTAAAAGGTAATATGCACATTTAGATTGATGAAGAAAAGCGGACTGCTTCTTCACTTTTTATTAAAACTCCAAAAATTCTACTGAATGTATAATGTTGAGTAAGTTATTAACCATTATACTAAAATGTAATAAAACGTAGGAAGTTAATAATATAATCAAAACCATGTTCAAAAGTTATGTAAATACTAGCAGCGTTCACCCCGCTTCGCTGGGGTCACCCCGGAACGCAATAAACTTTGTTACTTAGATAATTTTTACTTTTTCGCTTTCAAGTGATATGATAAAAACCATAGAAGATTGGAGTAAATGTTAACATTATATCGCCTGTCATTTATGTTAACCCGCCGAGTGACACGGTCATGTGGGTTGCATATAAATACGGTTAGATTTAGCTATGATGAGCTAACAAAGGATTTGTACGTTATGGACACTTGAATGGTCAATTATCTCAAGACACTGGTAATTGAAAATTAAAGTGATATGATAAAAACCATCTAGGGTCCAAATCTTAATAACCCCCCAAAAATGAAAGAAATTGGTTCAGCCGTATTAGCGTGATGAGCTAACAAAGGATTTGTACGTTCTCTTTTATATATATAGATTTCAGCATTTTAATAATTACACTAAATGCATGACTGGAAAACAGAAACGATATATATGCTAGACGTTTGCTTCTTGAAATTGTTTTCAGTTTGTTTCCAGTTCATTCAATTATAGTTGGATCAATATTGAGTTACCATAATTTCAGCAATTTGGTTGTCGATTAAATAATATTCCATTGTAACGAAATGCTAAATTATAAGATTTCTGATGATAGTGGTCTTTACACGGGTAACTTAAGGATGCGGTAAATAAAGTAACAAAATATTGCGACGTGACTAAAAGTGAATAGATCTGGGAATCATATTGACATATATTTTTCACACTTGCAGAAGAAGGAAGAAGTAACGTTGCATGACGTCACTGTGTGCATAGCGCCGAATATGTCTGGTTTTCCAAGCTGTTGATTTTAAAATAAGAGGCACGCGGCGTATGAAATATCCAAATGCATTGTAGCAATGTTGCAATTGTAGCAATGCTACGGAGAGTCGTTTCGCTATACGTCGACATGATACAACCAAAGATCATTCAGCATTTCAACAGTTCTGGTGAAGTAATGGAACTCCATACAACCAACACTGATTGTCGCTTTTTGTAAGCAGCATATGAGCATATTGTATAGCTCTGAAAAAAACCATTAAGGAACAGTCCACTTTTTCACTAATGTAAAATGTTCCATATCAGACACAGTGCTTTAAGTTCAATTTTCTGTATAAATGTAGCACTTTCTTAATCGTGCGCCTATTTCCGTTGTACCTTCTGTTAAATATTTTAGCATCACTTCTGTATACTGTTCAAGTTTATTCAGTTAATATTACTATGAATTGAAAAGTTAAAAAAAGTTTCGTTTTTAAATAGACACATCAATGTAATAATTTGAAGATGATGTGTAAAGAATGCTTTGCATCAGCGATTATCCCCGTGATGCAAACAAAAGCGATGGAAAAAGTGATTGAACTTTAAATATACAAGGTGCGATGAAAAAAACGTTGAATGATTTTTAGCAACTATTCCTGACCTTAGAACAATTGGATGAAATTTACCTGAAAGCTTTAAGATGCAAGAAAAAGTTAAAACGTAACTCGTAGAAAGTTTAAATTGGTACATGTCCATAATGCTTAATCTGAAGGCTTTACAAATGGCATAAGTGAGCTAAATGCAAAAATGTTTCGGTAGAAGAAGAGCAACGTTGGGAAAGCCCATTAACCTCAGAAATAGTGAAGGCTTGCAAGAAATGGCACAAATGGTTCATTTAAACAGCCCAATAACTATTCGAGAGTTTACCGAAGAATTTAGTGTCTCGTTTTTAGCTTTGTAACCGATAATTTGGCAATGAGACAAACAATATTTTGTCAATGAGAAACTGTGTCCCCACATCTTTCTTTTGAGTCGCGATTTTTACACTGGAATAAATGTTCGTCTGCCCCATCCATCTTATTCACAAGATTTAGCACCATGTGATATGTGGATCTTCCCAAAAATTAATACCATGCTTAAGGGAAAACGTTTGCCCAATATCCATGACATTGAAAGGCCCACGACAACGCAGCTGAACCATCTTCCAAAGCCTACCAGAAATGTTTTCAGTCATGGGTTCAGGGTTGCGATAAATGAATTTCTACGAAAGTAGAGTAAAAACATTGTTAAATCAAATTCCAGGTAAGCTTATTGCTTTGTATCTAATTAAATTATTCACTTATTTTTTTACCATACCTCGTATGGACGTTAGTAAATTCTAATTAATGTCCTATTGAGATTCTATATTGCTTCGAACATAATGTATAGACCTGAGTACAGACTCATCGTTCAATTACACTTACTCCTTCTGAGGTATGTATTAACACTTTCAAGGAAAAAACGAAGAAATTTTATAAAATATCGCAAAAAAGACTAATTGAATACAACGAGAAATAGATAGTGTAAAAAAGTGTCAATTAACGGACGATTAACAGATTCGGCATATAGCTAGCTAACTAGCTAACTCTATGGCCTATGGAACCCGGAGGTTCAATGCCGAAAAGCCCTCCACTGACTTCTATCGTTAGCCAATTGGATCCAGTTTCTACTTTGTATTCCTATCTGTGCGAGATCCATCTTAATATTATCCTCCTATCTACGCCTAAGTCATCCTAATAGTCATTTTCCGATTGGTCTTCTAGTTAAGACTTTGAAAGCGTTTCTACTTTCTTCCATTCTAACTACATTACCTGCCCACCTAAGCCTCCTACACTTGATGACCCTAACAATGTTGGGTAAACCGTATAAATTAAGGTAGTTCCTCTTTGTGAAGTTTCCGCCATTCCTCATTCCCGTTCTTCTTGGCTCCGAATATTCGTATCAGGATCTTGTTTTCAAATACTTTCAGTCTATGTCCTCCCCTCAGAGTAAGCGACAATGTTTCGCAACCATGCAGAACAAGAGGCAAGATTGTCGTTTTATATATTTTAAGCTTCAAATTCCTTGACAGAATTCGCTACGACAAGATATTTTGAACCGAATAGTAACACAAATACCCTGCTTTTAGTCGGCATTTAATTTATTTGTGAATATAATTTTCGTTTTTTAATACTGATCCTAGATATTTGAAAGTATCCACTTTATCAAAAGTATTATTTAATATTTTAACGTCTCCATAATTTGTCGTTCTCCGGTTCCGACGCTTCCATGTATTTAGTTTCCTCTGCATTTACTTCTAAACACATGTTCCTGCTAGAGTTTAATAATATCTATGCAGTTCTTTCTATTGTTCTCCTGTCATCTCCTGTAAAATTTACATCATCAGCATATGCCGTAACCTGGTGAATACCGTTCATCTATAGGCCATGGTTGCTATCTTTGATTTTACTTATAGCGCTTTCCAGAACAAAGTTGAATAATAATGGCGACAACGCATCTCGTTGTTTCAGGCCATTTTCGACGTGAAAGCTCGTGGACAAAAATTTTCATACCCGGACTTTACTTTGGGATTCACTTAAACATATCTTAGTTAATCGAATTAGATTTCTCGGTATTCCAAGTTCTGTAAGGACGTTGTATAATATTTCTCTTCTAAACGAGTCGTGGGATTTTCTAAAATCAATAAATAGTTGATGTACCTTTGTTTTGTATTCCCATTTCTTTTCGAGTATTTGTCAAATGGTAAATATTTGGCCGATAGTTGATCGATTTTGTCTAAATCGGCACTGATGACCCCAATAATGTATCAGCGTATGGAGTCAATTTTGATAGTCGAGCATATTGCATCTTGCTCGCTAATAGAACATATAGTGCAGACAAATTACCAAAATGTAAGAAACAACTAAGTAACAAGCTGAATCTTGGTGCAGATGTTGAGAATGATGTTATACACAACATACAAAAAGTCCCCTGAAATCCTACGTGACCTTAGCCGCCATATTGGAAATTGGCCGCTGGAAATGAACAATACCCAGATAAAAATAGCAATATCTTCGCTATGATTGAACATAAAGAGATAAACTTACTGTCGCTTCACACAACATTGATGACACAATATTTCGTAAAGAAAAACGTTTTTTTCATAAAACCTAGGCTTATAGAATTATTTAGCTCTAAATTCTCAAATTTCGAAAACTACCGTCAAACTGATTTAAAATGGTATTGAACTTAGAAAGTGATTATTAGCAACTTAAAATTTCACATAGATGTTGGTAAAGATGATTTAAATGACATACTAACATCCCACAACTTCTTTGTTCGCCATATTGGAATATGTCCAAATTTCGGAACTAATTGGAAGATGATCGAACGACAAGCTTAACCGCGTAATAATGTTTCTCCCTCGCACCAGATTTGATCCTAATTGACTCCGTATCAACTACATTTACAGTTTTTCAAATAGTTTGCCCGGTCCAGATTTTATATTTCAGTTAATAAAATACCATCTTTCTATTACTTCTTACATTTAGACGTTTTCTAATATGGCAAACGAAGAAGTTGTGGGATTTAAGAATGTCATTTAATAATCTTTAACAACATCTGTGTGAAATTTTAACTTGTTATTTATTACTTCCTAATTTCAATAAAATGTTAAATCAATTTGACGGTAGAATTTGGAATTTTAGAATTTTGAGCTCAATATTTCTAAAAGTATGCGTTTCACGAAAATTGTTTCCTTATAAAAAACATTGTGTTGCCTATGTTTTATAAAACGACACTGATACTTCCAGCGTCCATTTTAATATGGCGGCAAAGATCACCTGAGATTTCAGGAGACTTTTCGTATGTTGTTTAGAACATCATTCCCAACTTGTTAGTAATTTGCTTCTTACGTTTTGGTAATTTGATTGCACTACTAGGTCCTACCGTGAAGCAGAATATATATACATACATACATACACACACACACACATACATACATATACACACACACACACATATATATATATATATATATATATATATATATATATATATATATATATATTTCTACTCCTGAATCCTTTCTTTGTTGAAAATTTGATGAAGAATGGTCGGGTGGTTCGGAAGTTTTTAGGTTTTATTTATTTTTATATATCCTCTCGTTCCCTCCACCTCCCATAAGTTCTACAATGAAAGTGATATAGTAAAAACCATTACAAAGGCTAGCCTTATCTATGTTGAACCATTGATTGAGATTGGTCTGGTGGTTTAAGACTGATGAAGTCACAAAGACAATTTCATTTTTTATATTATTGCATACATCCCACTCTCCCTTACGTTGTGCCGTCAAAGTAAAATAACAAAATCGTTCCTGGTCCAACATGCATCTAAGTTGAAAAGTTCATCAAGATCGGTCTTGAGGTTCAAGCGTTATTAAGTCACAAACCCTAGTCACTTTTATTTTCGTTTACACTTATTTTTATATATCTCCCTCCCTCCCCTCCCCAACCCCTACGTTCTTTCGTCAAAGTGAAATGGGAAAATCGATCCCAGACTGCAAACTCATCTACGTTGAAAATTTGATGGAAATCGCTCTGTTGGTTCAAGATTATTAAGTTTTATTTATTTTTTCTATCTCCCCGTCACTCTCTCCTAAGATCTACCATCAAAGTGAACACCTAATAACACTTCCATTCATAAACTGCATCTACGTTAAAAATTTGATCAACATCGGTTCGTCGGTTCAAGAGATTAAGAGTCACATAGTCACATTCCACTTTATAATATAGATTTACTTTGAATATATATATATATATATATATATATATATATATATATATATATATATATATATATATAGTGTGTGTGTGTGTGTTTTGTTTGATTTGCTCATACCTTTCGCCAAAGTTCTGAGTCCTCAGTTCTTCAGTTAAAGAGAACCTTGTTGTGGAGTTTTCAACGCACAACGGTCGTCTTGTGCTTTCTTGTGTTTCAACCTCCCGTTCCTTAGGCCTCACCATTATTCTTTTTAATCCTTCTTTGTTCCGATCTTGTCGCTTATTTTGTCTGTAGAGTGTGGAGGAAATACATTGAAATACCAACTCTATACACGCTACCAAGCTTCCTCCAATAAATATATTTACAGTCCCACCAAACGATACTAAAAATAAAAGAAATAATTAGGATATACTTTAATTCACCCATATATAATCTTAAAAGTACTTTTGAATTATACACTTGAGACTCGAGAACCTATTTGGGGTATTAGTAAAATAGACACAAACATAAAATCTAGATATATTTTTATAGAATACTATATTTAGAATGTATATCATGTTAAAAGAAATGATTGAGAAATAATTTGTAGAAAATTATGCACGTAATTGTTTGTTTTTTCCGAAGATGAGCATTATGTTAAATGAAAATTTCTTCCATTGAGAAAGTGCTAAATATTACATGGGATAATTCGAATAACGTAAAAACGGACAAATATATCTTGATATAACTAACTAAATAATTTATAGTAACATAAGTACTTACAGACGTATGAAGTTCCTAAATTCCCATCAAAATCAACTTTTGAAGGAGAGTTTCTAGAGCTGCCTTTGTTATTTTCTCTTTCAAAACTTTTTCTGGAATTGCAAAGATGACCAAATCGCATCCGAATGCTGTTTTAATTTTTCTCTTCGGCAGTTCTAAGTAACTTGAAGTTAGTGATTGTGCTCTTAACATTAACTAGTGGAAGAGACTGAAAACAACGTCTGTTTTTGAATGTTTTCGTAGCCTTTGTTATGCTTTAAATAGATTTGTTTCGAGACTCAATTGGCTCTTCAGGCACCTCTCCAAATTATAAAGTAGGGGTATTAAGACGTAATGACTGGAGGTAAATAATGTTGTCTTTTTTACGTCATACACATATTTGAAGAGTTTCTGTCTCTTAGGTTAGTAATAGAATTATAAGGAATTTCTGACTACATGGAGTCGTCAACATACTCCTAAATGAGAGATATAAATATATTTCTATCACTCTCAAACTTATATCAATGTTCTGGAAAAACCGTCAGTTAGTATTCATTTGCATTTGTAATACAATCACCAGTGTTTGTCATGGCCACGTGGTTTTCCACTCTACTACTAGAGGCTTATTTGGTATGTTTGGCGCTCTCTCTCAACATATCTTGGACTTGTTGTGGTATGACATATTTCTGAAGCAACAATTGACATTGCTAAAGGCTTCTCTTCTGCCTTGACATGGCATTGTTTTTCCTCTGCTTTCTTATATATTTTCTCTTTATACATAAATATCTGCTTCCATTAATCCACCGGATACAAATAAGCTTTTTAAAAATCTGTTAATGCCGGACGTTTAATATCGATGCATAATACCTATTTTCATTAGTATCTAGTAGTAGTGTAACAATAGATTTCATCAGTGTTGCCTCTTTGATTCCGTATATGTTTATATTTTATAGGAACATAGACAGAGGCGTATTTAGGATTTTGTTTCCCGAGGGCTATGCACATCACATAAATAAGCACTTATATTTTTTTTCTTTCGTGCCGAAAAATTTTATGAAGTTGTACATATAACTACTTTATTTCGGGAGGGGGTTTGTGCCCGATAGCCACCCCTAAATACGCCACTGATCACAGCTATAACGAAAACCCTCTTCGCAATGAAAATGACGCTCGTTTCCTCGTCTTTTAGTAAGAGTTTTTAACATTTTGTTACTATTTGGCCCAATAAGAAACATCATGCACTTTACTTTCACATTCAGTGTTACTGGCATTGCTTTTACATAAGCTTATTCTTTTAATTACATAACTGATAGTTAAGTAAATATAGGTCATATTTTGAGTTATATTCAATATTTGGCAGTCTTACAAGAGAATATCTTATATTGATAGTAGCATTGTCCAATTAAACAATGCGTAATCGATAGAGGAGTGAAGAAAAGAGAGAAATCAAAAGTTTTACGAGCCGATACCCAGAAACACAGGATATGCAGAGGAAAGAAGAATCTAGAATCATGTGAAGATAGGAATGCTAGTCATCACCAACACAAAAAAAGAACTTGAAAATGACTAAAGTAATCAAAATAATATTTAAACAACAGTATGGTAAGCAAACGGTGTACCCACAGACATGTTAATAACATAATATGCAATACAATGTTGCCAGCTGAACATAAAATGAAATTTTGTTAAATGGTACGGAACACAAGTTATAACATCTAGAAAATCTTATTATGGGTGGAACCATACTTGTGAAGTCTTGATGTACAGTGTTGCCAACATTTGTGATTAGCCCAATATGAATTCCTTCTGTTCACGTTCTAAAAGAGCTAAGGTCGTGCAAGACACCTGGGATCTACAGATGGTGATCAGAAAAATTGAAACACCTGAACGAAATTGCAACTTACCAGATTAATATGGTGTTGGGCCACCTTTCGCCTTCAGAACTGCCTTGATGCGACGTGGGATGGAGGCATGGAGGTCGTGAATTTTAGCAAGTGGAATTTTACACCATTCCTCGTGCAGGGCATCGGCCAGTTCTGTGAGAGAGGATGGAGGTGGAAATCGTCGCCGGAGTCGTGTTTCCAAGACGGACCACATATTTTCAATTATGTTGAGATCTGGTGATTGGTCGGGCCAGGGGCGGTGTTGATCTTCATCCCGATGTTCCTCAAATCACGTTGCAACAACTCAAGCTGTGTGAATGGGTGCATCATCATCCTGGAAGATGGCGTCATTGTCCGGGAACAACATCCGGACCATAGGATGCAAATGGTCTCCTAAAATTGAGACATAATCGTTGGCAGTGATTCGACCGCTAAGTGTGACCACAGTACCCAATGAAAACCATGATATGGCGGCCCACAGCATCACCGACCCTGCAGATCATAAGCTTCTTTGGGCGTTCGAATACGGCCATAAACACGGCCCGTGGTTGGGAATAGGCGGAAGGATGACTCATCTGACTATACCACACGTTTGCAGTCCTCAACGGTCCAAGTTGCATGGTCGCGGCGTGCAAAAGCGTTTTGGTCTTTAATGAGCGGTATGACCCGTGCAACACAACCCTGTAAGTTCATGTCATGTAATTCTCGGCGGACTGTGATTGTCGAAACAGGGTGGGGGAAATGCTGATTGAGTTCCTCCGTCACTTGCTCCGCAATGGCACGACGGTTCTGCGTGACAATGCGCTTTAATACCCGGCATGACCTGTCATTCATCATTTTCTTCCGCCCACTTCGCCGATGTGGTTTTCCCGTGTGTTGTGTAGGCCGTCATCACCTTCGACACTGTCCCACGCGACATACCTAACACAGTAGCCACTGTCGTCGCACTCACTCCACATAACCGCGCACCATCGATTTGCAATCTTTGAAAATCTAATAGGTCTCCCATTTTATACTACCTCCGTCTGCTGCAGCCACTGGACACTGCTGTTCCACTGCGCCTGACGTAGTATGGAGACCGACCTACCACCACCAGCGGTCCGACGCTGCTGGCGCCACGACACCACTGCTAACCCATACATCTGACGTGTTGCCAACTACAGGTGTTTCCATTTTTCTGATCACCATCTGTAGCTTAATGTAGGATTCCAACTACTACTATGTTGCAATTGGAAATCGAACATGTGCAGCTTATGTGCTATGTTTTAGTACTATACTGACTTTTTCTTCAGCAGAACTGCTTCGACATTGTCCTTCGTCCGTTATTTTTGTACTTCAGTGATTATATTCTTGTTTATGGACTCATAGTTTGGTTTCAACTAATTCGAATCGTGTAGTGCTACTTAGAATCCTACTTTATGCACTTTTCTACATCAGAAATTCATATAGGAATTTATATAGGCGTATTTTTAAACTTTGACAACACTGTACAACACGACTTCACAGGCATGGATCTACTCGTAATTAGATTTTCTAGATGTTATAATTTTGTTCCGTGCCTTTTAAGAAACCTTCATCTTGTGCTCAGTTGGCAACACTGAATTACATATTATGTTATTGAGCACGTATGCGGGTACAATGTTTGCTTGTTATACTGCTGTGTGAATATCATTTTGATTACTTTAATCATTTTGAAGTTCTTTCTGTGTTAATGTATCTTTTGCATTGCTATCTTCACATGATTCTAAATCCTTCCTTTCTCCCTATCTCCTGTGTTTCTGGGTGTCGGCCCGTAAAACTTTGGATTTCGCAATTTTCGTGGCTCCTCCATCCATTGTGCATTGGATGGAGGAGCCACGAAAATTGCGAAATTCAAATGATGGGATTGGGCAACGCCGCTATCGATATAAGATGTTCTCTTGTTAGTGTATTTTGTTTCTCAAGTTTTTGTCTCTTGTATAACATGTCACTGACGACATATCTTACATACGTCACACCGTTTCCTTTGTTCTATTTTAATTCATGACGGTTCCGATTATGTTACTGTGTTCTCGATTTTGTAACTGTTTTCCTTGCAATCTGACTATGTGCATGTTAATGTCACTGGACATGGTAGCGACAAGCACCTCAAATTTTGCTTCACCGCGTTCATTCCATTTCGGATTTCTTTAAAGTAAATATTTAACATATTTTTAGATCGTAGCGTTAGTACTCTTCATTAGCGCAACAGAAATAACATTTTTTGTCATTCATTTCATGATATTATGAGTCATATTCACATTCTAGTAGAAGAGGCTGAAATCTATTGAAATGAGCAAGAAAAGTAACACACGTACTATATCTAATGTGATACCAGTTTTCAAACAAAAATATACGTGTAATGCTTGTACCCCAATGCAACTCATTCAATATTAATAAAGTCATGAATTACAATATAAAACTCGTAGAAGGTATCGCTTAGTATTAGAAATATCCTATAACAGAGATGAGGGAGAACTTCAGCGATTAAATCCATGTTTTTGTATCCTAATCTCTACAAGAAGGCGAGCAAGTAATATTTCATTGACTTTCAAGTGGAAGTCACTTGAATTAAAAGTATTCAGCCGGAGGAGATGCTCTTAACTTAGTAATGGTTCTAACTTCGGTTTACAAAACTACTGAAAACTGTTCAGACTGAATATTCGTATGTGATAATCAATTTCTATATCACAAGTTCCACTCATTGTTTTTAGTTTCACGATGATGAATACACAACGACTTCGTGTAGAGCGCATCCTGTTGTTTAAGGACTGCTGTAAAAAGGGAACAGTTTCAAAGAGAACACTTGCACTAGATGAAACACGATATTCAGTGGACAATATTATCTTCTATTACTGATACTTTACCTCGATTTCAACTATTTTCCAAAATCTAAATCGTGTAAGGTTTTAATTGTTCGACATAAATTGAGATTGCTGCTTACAAAAGTTACTTCCATCCATTAGAAAATCCCTCCATCGACAAATCATATTAGCAGTAGCTTATTTGTACACATTTAACACGTCCAAATTTAAGATATATCAGCTCACTGAAATAGGATATTACGGAAATCGAATTATGGGATAGCTGGAGGTTTCTGGTTATCTTATACGGAAATATTTGAAGTAAATAATTTTTGCAAATTGTGGAACATTCAGTATCCATCTTGAGTTTTTTTCTACAGTAACTAGATGCATTGCCTGTTTTCGCTTCTCGGAAATGAGGGCTACGACGTTGATATTTTCATCACAATAAGTTATCTTACCAACTAATGAATTTTGTATTCAGATTAGTGTTTGTCTAAATAATAATACATTTAGTTCCGATAGTGATAAGGTTACATCATGAAACTAAATAGCAGAATGGTGGTAGGAATACTATTTATTTCAATATATTTTTCAATAAATTTAATTTAGATTGAATTTACAGAATTTATATCTGATGAATGACTTACTAAAGCATTTGAGTATTGTTCTGTTATTTAATATTTTTCATTAACAATGCCTAACTTCGTTTCTCAAAATTAAATGAATTGCAGAATTACACTTTGTCTTTAACTCTGTACGTTTAGTTGGACGTGCCCTTGTTCACATATATGTAATACTTCTAGCGAACAAGATTTCACGCTATTTCCATTAATTAATACGGATACTATTAAGTATGTAAAATGAGTAAGTATGTTTATTTTTCAAACTAGAATGTTGGAATAAATTTGTGAAAATATTCGGCCAGCCGTTTGAAATGGCTTCATAATGTTCAAGTAAATGTTTTAGTGATAATTTGAAAAGTACTAACTATATATTGCTATTTATGTCCTTGGTATGCATTCCCAAATATACTGGCTGTAGTTTCATGTCGAGAGGAAAGTCTCGACTTAGAAAACTAGCAGAACGCGTTGAAGAAGAATTATGTTTTTTTGCACATTCTTGAATACAAGATATACTTATTGTATTTTGGAAGAGAATATGACTTTTTACATGCTTTCGGAATTATTGTAAATTTGCATGCTTAATTTGCCATTATAAAGGTCAGAAGTTAAAGCAGTTTTCAGCGCCCTTTATCTACAGGTATAAAGCGCCAGTACATTAATTAAAAATGTATAAGATGCTGAATGTAATGAAAGATACAAAAAAAAACTCTTCTATTGTGTACTTCAATCTAAAATGGCTAATTAAATATCACATTGTGGGAAAAGTCAATACTGCAGTTTTACATAACTTGCCTTAATATTTCATTCAATGAAATTAATTATATCTATACGTAGACGAATTGTAATCGAATGTGTCACATACTATACAGATTTTAGCTCTGTATAGTAAGAAAATAATGAACATCTAATTCAAATATTATCAGTAAGAATAATATTAATTTCTCAGAAGAAATATTGGATTCACTCACTGATAACTAATGGTTTTGTTTGTATTTTATTGGAAGGGTCACAAAATATTTTATACGTAAATATAAAGATAAGATTAATTGGGAAACCTTAGTATAGATTGAGTTATCGAAAGGTATTGCAAGAAAATTTGCATATAATGTTGATTAAATAGATATATTATAGAAACTGTTAAAAAAATATAAAATAAATACCTGATATTTTTTGGAGAATTATATCAAGGAAAGATATTATCAATAGATTTTACAAAAGATTTTGCTAATAAGGTTGTATGGGAAGAATGAAGTGTATGCTCAAGTTTATCAGGAAACTTCATAATACATAAAATTTGTAGATAAATTTGATGTGATATAGGTGTTTATATATAAAATATGTCTCAAAATATATTGAAGAGTTTATGGATAAACTTTATTTCGAAATGACACTTTCAAACTTATACGCAAACATGTTCATGAAATTAGTTGGGGTATTTTCATATTATCAAACTTTATGTGAGAACTTTGTAAGATTATGTTGTTTTCTTAAGAACCTTTATTCAAGAATTTAAATATAGGATTTCTAACCATCTTTTATAATCAATTTTGAAAGTTTTTAAATTGGAGAAGTATATCTTTAGTAGGTTGCATCTGACTGCTTACGTATTAATAATTAATGCCAATTAAAATTACGTATAAGAGATTCATCGAAGATGTAAACAAATAATACAATTATGTAAATATTCAATATTTTAATCAAAGTTTCTTCTTTTAACGATATCCATAAACTCACTAGCGTTATATTTATGGCTATCTATTTTTCGCTGTTTAAACTAAACAGTTTAATACTGTTAGGCTGTCTAAGCTTTTCTTATATTATCAACAAGCTCTTGATATTTTTCATATGCTTCATTAAAATGTCTACATATATTTCTCTTTTAATATATGAGAGCAGTTTTATTTTCCAAAGGAAAGCTTGCATATAATTGCAATAATTATTCATATTTTAGAACCTTTCTGAAATAGGTTAAAAATAAGAAACCAACCAGTACAAGTGTACTTAAGAAAAAAATGAGTATCATGAAAGAAATAATTTAGTGGTTCGTAAATGGTAAAAAAAAAACTATTTCATATTGTAACACTTTCGAATGATTAGTGATAGAATATAGCAAAACACAATAATGTTCTTTAGGTAATTACCTTTTTTAAATGTGCTAATCAAATGAGTTGAGATGATAAATAAATGTTTTTCTGGCATATTTTACTTGGATAAATTACTGAATTCTACCCACCACTAACTTACCAACTAGGTCCAAATTACTAAACATGACTTCCCGATTCAATCTAATGGATGGAAATTCATACATTACGGAACTCACCAAACTTATACCGGAATGCCTATAACAAATCAAATACAGTACACTTTATTGCAAGTAAGCATTGCGTAATATATTAGAATTATTTATAAATATAATTGTCAAAAAAAAAAAACGAAATGTATCAAAAGTCAATAGTATCATTTTGAAAACATATTGTGTCGTTCTGATAGACCTATGTTACTACTTGTTTCAATGTTTTTACCACAATATCTCGAGAATGGTTGCTAATAGAATACCGTTTTTTAAGAAAAGTAAATTATTTTAAATTAGGAAACAATTTCGCCGACATTACACCTCATTGATCGATGTAAATGAAACGCGTAGATAGTATGTTTGGATATTTAATGAGTATCTCTACAATTCATTGATAATTCCAATTGAATGCAAAAATTCAACTGTTTCACTTGAACTGTTTTGTAGTATAAGTAATAAAAGAACTGTAACAATTTGAAAAGTGCTAACTTCGTTTCTAATTGCTGTCTGGCATATTTATTTACTATCAAAAATATGTTTTGAATAGTAAACTAAAATCTTTTAAGTGCAGCAGGAATTCTTACAATGTGGTTAATGAAAGTTAGAAATGTTTTAATTGGTCTCATTTTTGTTTGCAAGACTAAATAAATTCAACTAGTGATGCACATTTGTTATTTATCTCATCCATTAAGTGTGTTGCTGGTACTGAATAGCACTATATGCTAATGAAATTACGGGCTTTATTTTATGTAGAAATTTTCGGCATTATATAAACTCTAAGTAGACATTCGAAGCGTCTATTTTTTGCATATTTTCTTATAAGAAACAACATATGTTAATGTAATATTCAATAATAGAATACCAATAATGTTTATATATGAAATTTTAGGGAAGGTAGTTCTCAATACAATACTTTGCATTAAAATTGTATTCAGATGTTACCGTCGAGCCAAATACTTATTCAATAGGAGGAACGCAGAGTGCGTAAGGGTTGTTTGACGTAATACTGGACTACTTGCAAATACGATAATGCTGTCCCGCTCACAACAATACTAGCAACACATCACATCAATCAACGTACTAGTAGCAGTCAAATTGAAATGGAAATAGTAATATCTAGGGCAATTGTTCTCAAACGCTTAGAAACGTGACAGTTCATGCATATTAAATTACTCTAAATCAACTATTTACTTCATATAACGTGTTAAAACATTTTCATCTTTATTAATTTACACTTCAAAGTGTGAAAGTATACTTCTTAAATGTTTATGTTATCTATCGAGCCTATATTTCGAAATACTGATAAGCGTAATAGGGATTATTGCAATTATTGTTAAAATATCAATTCTGTTTGACTTTGGCTAAATTTCGCACAACGTTATGGGAATAATAAACAGTGGTGTGCTATTGTCAATGGTTAAGTAATTTTTTCACACATACTCGGTGAAACTGAGACTAGGAAGATTCTTCTGGAAATCCGTAAGAAATAATGTTTATGTGTGTCTGAGGTCTTGCGCTCGGAGACAAGATGGAGGTTGTAGATTAACTTAGACAAAGAGGGACCCTGCGTTATGTGTATAATATAGTAACATATAAAACATAACGTTTATCTTCAAATAGATGAGAGGAAGTGGACCACTAGTATGATCTGTAGGAAATCCAGAATTACCTTTACTAGACTTGCATATATAGAGAAATATAAATGTTATACAAATTTCGGCAAATGCTTCTAAAAAGTTATATATATATATATATATATATATATATATATATATATATATATATATATATATATATATATATAACCAAAAATCCACTGGCGAAACCCTCACACGTAAACAATAGAAAAGGTTTATACGGACATAGGCAAAAATCGCGTTGTTTCAAAGTTACAGGATGCCAAACTAGAGAAAATTGCAACTTTGAGGCTGCCTAGCTCGAAAACTATGAGAGATAGCAAACGCGGTTAAGCAAACATTAGAGGAACTAGTATACTGTCTATCTTAATAAAATGTTTTAGAGTTGGATTTTACCGTCGCTAATGATTAGAGAGAGGGGAGGAAGAACTGAACCTATACCGCAACTCCCTTTATAAAATCAGTTGCACTGATACGTCTCAACTCTGAAACATGGATATTTAAATAGACAGATAGACAGCATACGATTTCGTCTAATATGTCTTTAACCTCCGTTGATATCTTTCAGAGTTTTCGAGCTAGGCAGACTCATTTACAATTTTCACGATTTCAGAATAGTGTAACTTTGAAACAAAGCGTTATGGACTCTTTCATTATTTAGGTATGAGGATTTCACCAGTGAATTTTGGTTGCATATAAATGAACATCCCATATATATATATATATATATATATATATATATATATATATATATATATATATGTGTGTGTGTGTGTGTGTGTGTGTGTGTGTAAACATGAGGAAACAATGTTGAACCATTTGATGAAGTAAATTCAGTGAATTTCCTCACAGTTCGTTGGAAACTAAGCTATATTGAAACCTTAACACATTTCTTTTTAAATTATTAGAATTCATAAACAAATTGAAATGTCGTTCAACAAAACTTGCAATAAATTAGCTGTTTCTCTCATGTTGCTGGAAAGCGAGAGGGATTTGAACTCACGAAAGAGAAGTATCCTCAACATGAGAAGCCAAGCAACGCTAGTGGATAAATCATGAAATGATTTCTGTGACACCAGAAGGCAAGTTAAAATACGCGTAACCTTAAAAAGACAATCGAAATGTTTTTTGGAAATCAGTAATTTCTTTTTTCATGAAATCATAGTAAACATAAATACGCGTGTTATCAACTGAAACAAATAATTAGTGTCATCAATTACTTGCATATTTAGTCACATAATTATTTGAAAAAGAATAAAATCCCAGACTACTACAACTCAATTACTTCGAATCCACAACTTGAATTGTATCATATTCAAGTGGACATTTGCTACCCAACTTATAAGTAATATTTTAAAAAGAAAATAAGACGTGGAAATCACTTATAACAAGAATAGTTTTTTTGTGCCACTGCACGAAAATAGCAACTTTAATATTACACTCACACACACAAACTGTATATATATAACGACAAACTGAAAATTGTGATTTCGTACAACAGAGTTCATAGAGGCCAAGAGAGAAAATTCATATTGGCCTAATGGGGAAAGTGCATAGTTTCAGAGCTAGGCCAGTACAAAATCACGGAAAGATTATATTTCAGCAGGCCCTATTTCGAATTCGAGAAAACTACTGATGGTGTTAGTTATCAGCATAATTTGAGTCACGCATACGTAATCCAAAAATGCGTATATCATTAATGTTTGTAGTGTACAAAGTATTCCTTGTAGGATGTAATTCACAGACATGGCCTTAACCGAATTTTCAGATGTGGTCTAATCATAATCATTTTCAGATGTGGTCATTTTGCTTGGTCCCAGTATGCAAATAATGAGCTGTGATAGTAGTCAACACGGAATCTTTTGGCGGATGTTGGAAGTGTTAAGGACGAAATATGCAGTGACGAATTACATACCAACACACGTTATTGTAGACAAAAAAGAGAAAAACAATGACCTACCGGTTCCTAAAATTTGCTACTTCGCTCCGAAACATTGAGTGTTCATTGTTGTCAAGTCTTTCATCTTGTCTAGTTGGATCTATCTTCTATTCAGGGCATATCTAAAAGCACTGTTGAGTGCGTATCTCAGAATAGCACTCTGTAGAGAATACCCTGCACTTCCATTCAACATTGATTAAATATACATTTTCAAATTTCGTATGCGTGGCTTCACTTACGTCGATAAGCCACCATCCAGAGTTTCTTCAATTCGAAATAAGGTCTGTTAAAATTTGGTTTTTCGCGATTTTGAACAGCCCTAGCCCTGAAACTATGCACTTTTCCCCATAGGTCCATAGGATTATTTTCTCTTATTTTGATATAAGGAATCACCTCTTACAATTTGTCTGTAAAGTTCATTAACACTATATATATATATATATATATATATATATATATATATATATATATATATATATATATATTGGAGTATGTTGTCCCCATTGTTTAAATAGTTGATACTGGAATTCTGTTATTGCCTTAATAATAATAATAATAATAATAATAATAATAATAATAATAATAATAATAATATCCGTTACCATCATTTTGCATGTTTATATGTTTACTCAGTTTACAGATATTTTTGTGACATAACAAAACGAGATTTATTGTAATAAATAATTATAAAATGCATGAGAGAAATTGGTGAATTTCTTTACGCTCGAATAGAAAATAGTAGACGTAAATTCGTTCGAGTAAATGTGTTTGTGTCAGAACTTGTTTCATTGGAAGTTAAAGATTTTTGTTGTATTTGTCTTCCTCCAATTGGTTTGTCATTGCTTGGCGACATTATGATTTTCTATAAACCAGTCTTGACCGACTTCCTAGTAGAATGCCATTCACTATTTCTGTAATTGGTCTTGCACTTGGAGGAAGATTTGAGACAACGTAATTCTCAGAACAAAACCGACTAAACAATTTTAGTTGTTACTGTTTGCAGTACACCTTTCCCATACATATATAACATCTCTTGTAAATCAAGTTAAAAAGTTAAAGGAGTTCTTTCGAAAAGTTATCATATTTTCATGGAGTTATATCTTCTGTCACTTTATCAAAATTATATCATGTTGTACATACATACCATTTTCAGCTTTCAAGGCATGACCTGCTTCTTTTCATACCATGTGATGTGATTCAATAATGAAAGTTAGTCCAATATGCTAAGTACGACTTTGACTAGCATATACATTTACCATTGCATTTTTAGACATATTGTTTCCAAAATTAAAATATAGGAAACGAACAAGTTCATTTCCAAAGGTATATTATTATTTAGTCTCCTTCGATTAGCTTATTTTTAGTACAATTTTGCATATATTAAGGGATGCATATTTAAAATGAACGCTTCTATGATAAGAAACCTGAATTCCATTTTAAATTGATTTGATATCAGTCATTTCGTAAGACAGAATTCCATGAAGAAAGAGGCATGTCATCGGATATGGTCAAATATATTTCATCTGATAACCCACTATTCAAAATATTTTAAACCATGCTACATTTTGAAGCAAATCATTGTAAAATTAACAAAATAGTGGGGTAGCATAATGATAGAATCATGCATATTGTGATAAGAACATAAAATATTGCACAGAGCTTACTAACATAGTAACAAATAAAGTTTGACGTTGATCCCAAAAATATGACGACAATTTCCTGGAATTCCAGGCGCTGGAACATCTGTAGCACTGGAGAACGGTATGTTATCGCTAGAATAGCTATTACGTGAAAACGGCTTGACCTACAGAGCCAAAGTAAGACTCAAACGCAAGAGAAATAACAAGCCTTTAATTTAAATTCTCTATTGTCTTAATTGAACATCATCCAGGGCCGCATGAGGGGCCCAAAATTCATTAAAAACAAAAAAACCTATGGTGTACTTTTTATTTGGTAACTTTAAGAAGAAACGTTACATAAAATAGTAATAAAGTCAAAAATTTAAATTAAGTAAACCACAGTTTCTTGCTGTAGTAATTGCATCAGTTTATAGTCATTTAAATATACCATCATAGGCACACAAGGCTGTGCATGCAAGGAATAAGCCAGCACATTTACACATATTAGTGCACAGAGATTTGCATCCACAACGAACAAGTTCTTGGCAGTGCTTAGAAAGTTCTGGTAGCACAGACCATAAAGGTGTATACCCTTAATCACTTCTTTTCCAGCCCTACTGTTCAGGATCTGCCAAATTAGGTTTTAGCGCAGACCACTGTGACCAAATATATCCTCGTTGCAAAATGATTGTTTTCACATGTTGAAGAAGTGCAGCCTCAGTGGGGGTATGCTTTCCAACTGACGACATTTTTTTAGTTACAAGCATTCGACGACAGTCGTTTACATTTTGCAGGTTGCTGGTTTGATCATATAGGTACACGGTGAAACCTTGCAATTTCATGAATGTAGTATCGTCTAATTTTAAAGACGCATGTGAAAGTTCTACAAATGCAGCAGTAATTTCTAGATTTGTCCGCCACGCTTCCCAAGCTGTTTTTCTTTCCCCGACCTTCAAAGGCAGATACAGTAGCGCATCCGGTGAATGCGTGCCGAAACAGGATGCCGTCACAGATTTCTGTCCCTAGTTTCTCCGCGTACTGGTGAATAGGAAAAAAGCGTTTATGCTTACCAACATCATATTCAACCAACAGGTGGGACAGTAGTAGTTTGGGGAAAGCATGCAAAGCCTGGACATCTACATCTGAATCTACCGTTTTGATGATAATGGATTTATGGCCTGCTTTACTGGCATGTTTGGCATGCAGAAGCGACCTCGTATCGGCCTCTTCATGCGTGCACGGTGCTAGTGGACCGTGTATAGTTACGTCAAATGTACCCCCTATGTCAATACCTTTAGTGCAAATAACAGTTTTCTCATTGGGTATTTTAGCCTCGTTCATAGATTCTGCAATTAAATGAAAAAGACTTGTTTTGTTCTCTTCATTTTGCAAGAACAGATTCCAATTTTTCGGGTTGAGAGTAGAGTTTGTAACACGAACTCGTGATGCTGACCCTCGTTTCTGTCTCTGTTCACTTTTTTAAGCTATTTTGCAAGTAACGATCAAACACCAGATCTACTCTGCTCTTCTCTGATAGAATGGATGAAATATAAGGATGTACTTTCATCTGCAAGTAATCATGGAAGTGATGGTGACGGCTTCAACACATGGATGATAGCAGAGCCGTCCAATATCATACATGTAGCAGGTGGAAGGGTAAATTGGATATCGCTGTATTTTTCTAAACATGTAACTACATCTGATTTAGTTCCTTTGCGTATGAATCCATGTTCAGAAATTGACGGAGGGTATCCCAGATTTTCGTGAGCAAAAAAGTTGGATAGATCTCCCTGTCGACTCTGACATGCTATGAAGAGACGACTGAAGAGAGCACAGTCATTTTTAATATGGATAGCTTACGGTGTTCAGGATTCAGTTTTTTTCATTTTTTTCGACAAAGATCAAGGTTATTTCGTTTAATTGGTTCAAACAGTGATTTACCTCACAGCTGCAACCGTTCCTGTTTAAAACTGTTATACTGATCTCTTCCAAGAGTTTCAGCAATGTATACCGACTTAACTGAATCATCGGGCATTATAGAATTAGTCGCAACACCAAAATGTTCATTACCTTCTGAATAAAAGGATTGTTGCCATTCTCTGTGACATAATTTTTAAATCGCATCATTCTTAGCACCAGATGATTCTTTGTGGTGCATTCTGAGATCATCATTATCAGAGATCAATCCCACTCTAACTCAAAACCCTATACAAGGTTGGCAATTACAGGTCCGGACACCATCCATTTTAGCAACGCACTTTACTTGTCGAGAATTCCAATTCATCACCTTCAGACTTCACCGTCTTGTTGCACTGTTCGTGCATTTGATCATGTCCCATACAAGAATGTGGTCGACTTGTTTTGGAACATACGAAAGCTCCACAGACAAATTCCTCATAACCCGGCGGGAGCTCATGTGGTTCGGATTCCACGTTAATCAGTAGGTCCACGTCTCATATAGCCTCACTGCTGAAAAGGGACGTTAAACCCAAAATCAACTCAACTCAACTCAAATTCCTCATAAATGGCAGGATGTCTAACCCCAAGTTCCTGTAAAGATTTAACAAACACTGACATCCATCTCGCGTAGTGAGTATGGTCAAGAGCGAACACCCAAGGGCACAGTTGAGATAGTGAGCTTATATACTGTTCAAAATCTGCTATTCGCACACTGTGTAGGATGTTTAAGAGCATCAATTCCAACTGTAATACTGTGTACCACCATGTAAATTGAACCGATTCATTTTGTCGATTATCAATCCATTCTTCACTTGATAGATGTTTGTCAGAACCAGAAGCCACATTCATTTCCAGAGACGCCATCTCGATATGCAAAGGGCTCATCATAACTATAATTAAGTCTTCTCCATAGAAATTGGGCAGCATCCATTGTACTTCCCTTGGCATCGCATAAACAGGCTGATCACACGTAATGACAGGTACTTGAGATGGATTCAATGAAGATAAAGTTCTTTTGATTATATCAAAGCAATGCCGAATCATTGCAGGCGAATTTATGGAATCTGGAAGTAACGGAAGTAAAACACACTGACTTTTACATGGAACCTTACCACGATACTCACAAGTATAAAAAGCTGTACATGTCATGTTTATCGTATTTCCAGGACTTTCTATTGCAACTGCTTGGATGTGTTCCAGCCACTTGCTTGACAACAGCTTACTTTGCTCAGTCAGTTCATCAGGATTTATGGTCGAAACGGGCACATTGGATTTCAGTGGAGTCATCCAGGGGACGTTTGTATACCACGCTGGTAACGCGCCTTCTCATAGAGATTACGAGAAAGTTATTCAGTAGTTGAGTAGAAATTTTTATATATTCTGGTAGCGTAAACAACGAAGATTCTTGTGATGTATAAATCTCCTCTCAACTCTGTTTCTGTTAAACAAAAACTTTATCAACATTACCTGAATATCAACATACATCCCAATGAACAGCAGAAAGACCGGCTGGTTATTTAAAGTTCCACTTTCAAGCTTCTTTCACACACACGTAATATTAAGAGGCTTTCTTGATGATAAAATATTATTTGATTTTTCAAGATAACTCGTTTGTCAAATATAAATAGATTTCTTCAGTTACGGCCCAAAGTTTCTATCATTACAACCATATCTTCAGCTGGGAGTCACTGTAGCAAGCCACTGCAATTATCTACAAACATCTACGTAGCCGCGTTTAATTTCTCACTGCTGCCTAAACATTTGAAACCGTATACTGGGAGGAAACTTACATGCCTTTGTTATGCTTCCTTCAGTATCACATACAACCACTGGGTGGGTCACTTCTGCATTCATTTTTTGACCACAAAATGATAAAGTAAAGTGTGATGGCTGCAGGCGTTTATTCAATACTAACATGAACGGAAACCAGTGGTGAAGCGCATCACTTTAAATGCACATAGCTCCGAGACTATTGATCTCATGTACATTAAAAGGATATCAACGTAAAGCTTACGGTTTTGCTAAACGATTTACAAGAGTGTTATTGTGATATCTGTTAAACCAAAGTTTCCAGATGGATAAAACCATAAACAAACGTCATATGTTTTTTTTAATGAATTTTAGGCCCCTCGAGCGGCCCTGGATGATGTTCAATTTAGACAATATAGAATTTAAATTAAAGGCTTGGTATTTCTCTTGCATTTGAGTCTTACTTTGGCTCTGTAGGTCAAACCGTTTTCACATAATGGTTATTCCAGCGATAACATATCGTTCTCCAGTGCTCCAGATGTTCCAGCGCCTGAAATTCCAGGAAATTGGCGTCGGATTTTTGGGGTCTACGTCAGAATTTATTTGTTACTATATTACTAGACTCTGTGCAAAATTTTATGTTCCTCATTGTAAGAAAGATACAAGAACAAATTCTTCCAACTTTCAGAAGAAATCAAGCCCGATGTTCCCAGTTGCTAAGCAGACGGCTTATTATCTACACTATTGCATGTCTTTTTACAATGCAAAACTTGTGCTTTCTTGAAAAAAAAACATTACTACCTCTCTTTGAAATAACACTTGGTGAAATATAAGGTAACGCAAAAGTCATATTTCAGAAAAATATTATAAAATCTATAATGATCCAAATTTTAACTCTTTTATAAGTATGAAGTAGCATAGGAAATGGACGAATAATTGAAAAATACATGTCCCACACTAGCAAACTTGCCACATTTAAAAGATAATTTAAGCAGTACTTTAACACCTTTTGATTACTAGTATTTTAATACAATTTAATATCTTCCGTATGAGATTATACAGTTTCTGTAAATTTTATAACGTTACAAAAATTATTCTTTTTCTATTGATTTAAAAATATATTACAATACGAATGGAACTCAACTCGTGAACATAAATATTTCTTCCAATTCAAGTTTTAACGCTATCGGTTGAAGGAAGCTAATTCCGTTGATTTAACTTCCTAATTATTTAACATATGTACACTTTCCAGCAATAAATCTTCACCTCAAACCTTAAGAGAAAATTTGCATGTTTCTACTATTTTCGTATGAAATATTAATTACATGTGCATAGAGCTTTATTTCCAATCCTTATTTATACTTTAAAGTGACATTATTTTTAAAGACATCAAATATTCTTCTTCACCGAAATAATAATAATATTGTCGATAACGTCTGAAGAAGGATGTTAGATATCCGGAACCGTTATAAATTATAATTTAAAATAAAGTGTGTTTTAAGCTTTTGTCAGCGTTTCTTCTGTTAAAATAATCATACCAAAGCCATGGATAGTCTTACTACTTTTCTTCAGTAAAGGATAAAGTTCTAACAATCTTTAATTTGTCCTTATTTTTATAATGTTTCCATTGTTCAGTGGTCACGAAGTAACCTCTAAATAATCTTTTTCAACGAGGTCCCAGTATACAAAACTCACAAGTTTTGGAGCTTGATAACAGCTGCATTTTCTGCCTAAAATATACACTTTAACACTTAACTAGTATGGTGAAAAGAGCACTTAAATCCGAATGGAGTCTTGGAAACTCCAATGCAATAATCTGATTTTAGTTTAGTTTACATTTCGTTGTTATCTAGGTTACTTAAATATACATGTGTAGAAATAAGCTATATTCATGTATCGTAGCGGATGTAAGTCTTTGAGCAGGTAATGACTACTGCTTTGAAGCAAATGCAGAGTATCAGAATTAAATCTGTCATATCTGTAGTTTCGTATGGTAAACAAACAAACCTGAAACAAAGAACTAAAGGCTTAAGAACAACTTGTGTTATTAATATAAACTTTGCCGAAGATTATAAGTTTATACCATCATAAACGAAATACGAAATATTTTTGAAACGAAGAAAGAAAAAAAAGCATACAACTTTGCAAGCGGAGGCAAAGAAACATAACGTAACCAGACTAAACAAGAATCATTTACAGCGTAGTGATCGTGGTTCAGTGGTCAGGGGATTTGGCCAGTAATCTGGAGGTTCTTCGATGGAATCTACGCCATGAATTTTTTTTGCTTTAGAAATTTAAAGGGCGATTGATCGGCGATGACACATATTTTATTATATTCAGATATTTGAATACTCGATTGTCTCAATACTTCAACTATCAAATCTTCAAGAATAATAATAGAAAATATAATAAGAATTATCTCATAAAAGATTAAAAATTACAAACTTATTATCGCTCAGGTCATACCATTATAAGCATAAACGCACTAGGGAAAAAAATATTTCTGTTTTGTTTAATTCGGCCCACGAGAAGAGGAAAAACAAACCAAACAAAATCCAGATAAGATTTTAACATTTAACATTCGAGACGTGACAAGGTTGACTCAAATTATCGTCTTGCTTTGGAGATGAAAAACGACACGAGGCGCAAAGTATCGTAAACGTTTGTTGTCTTATCTCGATTCTCGAAGTTGGGTATCCCACTTCTTAAGTAACAATTGCTCTGTAGTCTGATTTTTATACGTTATTTTGTTACTTTGTATTTCAGATCTTACAGAATTATGGTATGTGCATATATTTTTGTAGCAAAACTTCTGTAATTACATCTGCATTTTCTATAAGTTAGTTTATTATATGCCTTACTGTTCAATGATATTCAGTTATTATTATTACATTTATTATCTTTAAAACGTACAGTAGAATACTTTCTACGTGAAACTTTAGTGTAAAAGTTTCGTTTAAATTTGAGTAGCTGCAGTGGTGCGTCCTGAAGGTACGGAACCCATTATCCGAAACCCTGCGTTTAAGTGAGTTTTGCCAAATTTTAGAAAACTTTAAAACTTTTAATACCATTATTATTATTATTATTATTATTATTATTATTATTATTATTATTATTATTATTATTATTATTATTATTATTATTATTACTGAAGTGTTGTTAATTTAGTGGTTCACCTTGTTACATTAAGCTTTAGCCTAGTGAACATTCTGCTCAACAAACACCGTGTGTGCTCACACTTCTCTCTAATTTTCAATATTTTGTAACTTTTGACTAACGCTAGGGGCTATTTTGCAGATTTCCGTACAATCTGTCCTCATATGGAGTTTGTCTTTATTATTATCATTATTATTATTATTATTATTATTATTATTATTATTATTATTATTATTATTACTGAATATTTGAGACCGCAATATTACGCCCTATTCCAATGCAAATAAGCATGATGAAGTTAAGAAAATGAAAAGAATGTTTTGAACCCTCTATAAGAATGAATTGCCTTATGAGAGATACTTTGGAAGGAGAAGAGAGGGGAAAAAGAAGGTGTCAGCTGCTAGACAATATGAAAATGGAGCCTTCGGATGCCTTAATAGTAACTAAGTAGGATTTGTCTTCATCAAGATACATAGTAATGCTCTTTCTTTGGGTAAATGACATTCGATTCTCTTTGAGTTATATTGATACTTTAGCAAAATATACATATATGTATAAAAAATTCCTATTTGCCAAATTTGGTTCAACGAATATATGGAACGGGTTGAAAATGGGAAATTGGAATATTAATGTTATTATTAGTAATTGTGTAAGAACGTAGAAACAATTCCACAATGACGTTTCAGACAAATTTATGACTCATACTAGGCCTTAACAATGACAATTTCGTATTCATGAATTGTTTGAGAAACACGCGACGGGATTTCAGACACGAGGAATTGAGATTGCCGTTAGTAATGTCGTTAGTTTTTCCCCTGTGAATGAAGTCATTTTAACTCTAACTTGTAAGAACGAGAGAAATTGACTATTTTTCACGTTATTATACATCAGAAATATCAACATCGTAATGTATATTTTTTTAAATTTCGTTGGAGGGAATCGATCCGCAGACCCCAAACTGAAGGAACGAATGATCAAGCCACTACCCTAAGACTGTTCTTTAAAGTAAGAGTCAGGAACACTTGTATATGTAACATATTGCAAACGTTTACGATTCCAATATTATATTAAAGATGAAACACTGACTTCAGTCATAATAAAAATACTAATCCAGAGAATTCAAGTTCAAATTTTAAAAAGTCCGTGTCTCCATAACTTATCTTTTATATTCGGTTATTCTCGTTTTACAGTTATTTTTTAAACTTGAACGACAGGGACACGAACACAATACATCGATGGCATTTAATATTTCAATGGCTCCCCCACCGGGAATCAAAAATGAGACCCTGCCTACTGAGCTATCTAATGAGTGGGGTGCCTGGTTCGTTCGCAAGGTAAGCAAGCTTGAATCTGACAACATCGTGCTCTTGGAGTATCTCGGTACCCTCCCACTTTCTCCTTCCACCAATTTGTCTATCATAATTTGCTTACTTTAGTCATTGTCTTCCTCTACCTAACAGGCATAATCGTGAGATACTAAAAGTAAAATTTACATTCTCAAACTGTTAATCCAAACCAATCTGAACCGAAAAGCAGTTGAATTTTCTATTGTTCATTATCGTGTTTTCACAAAAAATATATGGAGAAAAAGCATGGTGAATCGTAATTTAATTCAAAAGTGAAACAGCAAACCCATAATAACTGAACCTAAAAGGCAACCATTACATATGGCTTGGAACTTTTCCAAAATATATACGGATATTCTCAATGGTGGCAATATAGTTTCTGTTTTCAAAGAAAATTGAACCAAACTACGGTTCGTTTTCTGAAATAAAAGGACACATCCTATTTGAAGATTAAACCGAATCCAAACCAGTTAACCCAGATATGGCGTGGGTCAATCAAAACTTGACACAGGACCCACTGATCTACCATCCACCGTAAACCACTCTGACCCACCACCTACTATGACCAACTTCGACAAATGATCCACGACCTCCTCTCTACCGACTAAAGAGTTTAAACTTATAATACAATCAAGTTGTGAAACTCTAACAAATCGGAGTTTGAATTTCTACGGTCAATCGCTCAAGAGCGCTCCATTACAATAGCGGTGGATTTGTCCGTTACGATATAAAATAGTAAAGCTTTTGTCATGGGTAAAATTACGATAAATTTCAATTAAATTATCATGTTCTAATTATTTTCCTTGTTGAATTATTCATACGTTTCAGTGGAAAAACTGATGAAATTTTTAAAGTCTCAAATCAAGGCAAGTAGATCAAGGTATAAAAGGTTTCATTAGAAGTTTTATGTCTACTTTTCTCCCAACTTTATGGGTTGATTGCCCTGTGCTCTGAGCGCTCCATATAACAAACAAGCTTCATCAATTATTATAGTAGAAAGCGCATGAAAAGCAGGGGTGGACACAGGGGGTCGATCGCCCTTCAGAAGAGGAACCTTTCTTATTGTATATATAAATAAAACCCAGAGTTCGGAACCCTTGAACATAGCTCTAAGTAGCACTATTACAACCAACCGCTAACCCAGAAGTGCGTCCCGGATCTGCCCGTAATGGTAAGCATATATGGATATATGATGCGAAGTACTTTATTGTTTCTTTCTCAACTAATATCGATCGTTTCCGATTATTTTTACAAACTAAATACACTATCAATTTACCATATATAGAAAAATGAAATGAGATGAAATCTTTGTTTATGACCCACGGTTATGCCGGTTAGGCTAAACGACACGGTGATGATGAGAGATGAGTGAAATGGTGGAATGAAGATAGTGGGAGGAAACGGGAGAACACCGAGGAAACCCACGAGCACGGTGTCTGTCCACCACAAGGTCCACACGGCGCTAACCTTATATATAAAGTGACCCCTTCCCCATAAAGGAGAAGTTTCAAAAATGCTAGGAGACGCTCTTTCCATTTCAATAATGAGTTAATATAATGAATTTCAGCTCCGTAAGTTGAACGGATTGTAAGATACTCAATTTTGTTCGCAAAAATTCGGATCCCCAATATTCCTTAGGATATTATTATAAAGAAAGCAATATGATAACACCGAAGTTTGGATAAGGACCTAACTATATACCAAACTCCATTTCATTTGACTGCAATTTGGCCGTAATCATTAGGCACACATGGTTAGATTCATTTTTATATAATAATTTATATATTAGAGTTATTCAAAAATTTATTTTTTTGCTGTAGTTAGTTTCTGTAAAAACTCACAGGCTGTGTGTCTCGAAAGCCGAGTAGTAGTATAAGTCCTATTGCTATTATTACAATTACAAATATCAATATCGAAAAATGCCTCAAGTTCCTTTTTCTCTTATAGATACTCATCTCAGCTAAGTATACAGAGACAAAAAAAAAGGGAAATGGGTGTCTTGAAAGTCAAACGTAGACAAATTCACCAGTGTTCAGAAGCATATTTTAAACGACGCTTGACCCTACTCATGGTAGCTAAATAAAGGGTTCTGGTTAGTTGGCTTTATCAGTTTCTCGCCACGTTCCATATATAATTACAGCAGAAATCATGTGACTGTTACTCGCGGTCCTCGTGGCCGACTGTGCTAGCGTACTAGCGCAATTCGCTAGTAATTTTAATTACGTTTGGAGTGAGTTCAAACCCGAGCCCAGGAGAGTTTTTTTTCTATTTTTAGAAAATCTATACTCAAAAAAGTTATTTACTTACGTTACGTGTGCAGGTTTGTATACGATTTCACTGTATGAGTAGCAGTAGCAGCGGGAGTAGTAGTAGTTGTAGTAGTAGTAGTAGTAAGAGTAGTAGTAGAAGTACAAGTAGGAACGGGTTAGAAGCTAGAGAAGTCTTGTTTTCTTCCATCTTGACTGCCATGATATAAATTTAACCTCAATTGCTTCTTCAATTCCAAAAAATGACACTTTTTTCTATTACAACTATAATACACAATACATACACCAGAAGGTTTGTTGAATATGTAAGGGGGGACAAGTGATTAAATATTCCCTTGCACATATCAAAATTATGTTTCGTGTTAAGGTCTGGAGGGGCCCCGAAAAGCTTAGGCGGGGTAAGCCCCATAGACCCGTATGGTTCCGGGCCTGGTTTGGACAATCGCAAACTGCAACCAATCAGAAACGTGCTTTTAGTTTCTATGACTAGCTTCGAATGTTAAAAGAAATATTCTGTTCAGAAGATGCTGTCTACAATGCAGTGAGCAGAGTGGTTCTGTGCGTGGTGGGTGGCAGTTGGTCATGGTGAGTTGTGGGGCGCGGTGGGTCATTGTAGGTGGTGGGTCGCAGTGGGTAATATGTTGTTGATCCACGACCCATTGACACTAGAAAGCTCGACCCACTGTCCCATCGACTCATTGGTCCACTCCAACTCTGATTGGCACTTTTAAGAATATTTGTACAAATTTTGGAAAGCTCCAAACGATATGTAATGGTTTCGTTTTACGTTAAATTATTATGAGTCTGCTGTTTCACATTTGAATGAAATTATGATTCACCAATGTTTTTTTTTACATACCTTTTGTGAAAACACGTTAATGAGCAATAGAAAATACAACTGTTTTTCGATTCGGATTGGCTTGGGTTAACAGCTTCAAATTGAAATGCTTACTTTTGATGTCTCATTATTATGCCTGTTAGGTTGAGTAAGACTATGAACAACTGACTATGAGCAACTGAATTGTGATGGACGAATTGATGGAATGAGAAAGGAGTAGTGTCCCGAGAAAACCCACGAGCACAATGTTGTCCGTGTCAAGCTTACTTGCCTTGCGAACGAACCAGGAACCCCACCAATAAGATAGCTCAGTAGGCGGGGTCTCATTTTCGATTTCTGGTGTGGGAGCCATTGAAATATTAAACGTCATCTATGTATTGTTTTCGTGTCCCTGTCGTTCAAGCTTAAATAAATAACTGTAAAGCGAGAATAACCGAATATAATGGAGATAAGTTATGGATACACTTACGGACTTTTTAAAATTTAAACTTGAGTTCACGGGACTATAGTATTTTATCATGACCGAAATCAGTGTTTCATCGTTACTAAAACATTGGAATCGTAAACGTATGCAATTTGTTACATATATGAGTATTTCTTGACTCTTAATTAAAACAGCTGTCTTGGAGAAGCAGGAATGGAGAGAAGTGTCAGGACAAACAGGACATAGTTTCTGCTTACGTCCCTACAACTAACTAAATGTTAAACGGAAGGATTCCACGCAAATTTCCTGTAGAAAGTAGGTATACTGAACACACAAGAGCTATATAAAATATGTCTTTAAGAAAAGAACTCAGATGAATTTTTAAGAACTCACAAGAGCCGTAAGAAAATTTGGTTACGCCGGCTAAGCTACAGAAGACGTCGTTGATGGGAATGAAAGAAATATTGCTCACGGTGTTTGTTGAGAACAATGCCCACTATTAACAACACTTCAGTAATAATAATAATAATAATAATAATAATAATAATAATAATAATAATAATAATAATAATAATAATAATAATGGTATTAAAAAATTAAAGTTGCAACAAAATTTGTCAAAACTTACTTAAAAGCAGGGATGGGGAGAAGGCGTTCCGTACTTCCAAGACACACCACTGCAACTATTCAAATGTAAACGAAAGCTTTCCACTAAAGTTTCACGTAGAAAGTATTCTACTGTACGTTTCAAGAAAAATAACTGTAATAAAAATAACTGAATATCATTGAACAGTAAGGCATATAATTAACTCATTTTAAGAATATGAAGATGTAATTACAAAAGCTTTGCTCCAAAAATATATACACAGACCATAATTTATTGAGAACTGAAACACAAAGTAACAAAATAACGTATAAGATTCAGTCTACAGAGCAATTGTTACTTAAGAATTGGAATACACTATTTCGAGAATGGAGATAAGACAACAAATATTTACGATACTTTGCACTTCGTCTCGATTCTCATCTCCAAAGTGAGACTACGATTTGAGTTAGTCTTGTCCCATCTCGAATGTTTAATATTAAGTCTCATCCTGATTTTGTTTGGTTTGTTTTAGAATCGAGGAAGAAATTTCTCTCCTCATGGGCAACATTAAACAAAACCGAAATATTTTGCCTAATGTAAGGTTTCTACTTGTAATGGTATGACCTGAGCGATAATAAGTATCTAATTTTAAATCATCTATGAGATATTTATTATTATTATTAAAATTATTATTCCTGAAGATTTGATAGTCCAAGTATTGAAACAACTGAGTATTCAAATATCTGAATATAGGAGTCCCGGGTTTCATTCCATGAGCTTATGTGGTTCGGATTCAGAAGGTCAGCGTTAATCAGTATCAGCAAACGTCTCATATAGCCTCGCTGCTGAAAGGGACGATAAACTTAAAATAAACTCAACTCAACTCAAATATCTGACTATAATAAAACGTGTGTCATCGCCGATCAATCGCCATGAAATTTCCTAAAGTAAAAAGATGCTCGACGTGGATTCGATCCAAGAACCTCCGGATTAGTACTCAAGCACCTTGACCACAGAACCATGATCACTACGCTGTAAATGATTCTTCTTTAGTTAGGATAGGTTTCTTTTCCTCCGCTTGCAAAGTTGCATGTTTTTTCTTCGTTTCAAAAATATTTCGTATTTCTTTTATGATGATATAAATTAATAATGTTCGGAAAAGTTTATATTAATAACATGAGTTGTTCTTAAACCTTTGGTTCACAAGTTTATTTCTTCACCACACGAAACTACAGATATGATAAATTTAATTCTCATACTCTCCATTAGTTTCAAAGCAGTCGCCATTATCTGGTCAAAAACTTATATCCGTCACGACACATTTATCCAATACATAAATGCGCAAATGACGTTTTCTAAGTAAGTCTCGTAAAAATGTCGGTTTAGCAACAACACATTTCGAGTAATAGGAAGGGACAGTATGTGGAAAAATATAACAACACATCCTATCAAAGCTGTTAGTTTGCGTTTTGAATACTCAGCTTCTATTTTGTTATTCAACGTAAGAATGATACTATTAAAACAAAATAATGCGTTGGCAAATACATAACACTTGGTTGTAGGTATTATCTGTCAGGAAGTAAATGTACACCTATTTTTCGAGTCTGGCATTCCTGCGCTCCATCCGTGGAGAGTATGAAAATTAAATCAATCAAATGTTTACACAGAGGCAAAGAGAAAAGTTTAATCTGAATAAGACATTGCAGAGAGGCACAAGCTGTGAATACGAATAGTGCATAGTGTAAATAAAGTACGGCACCGAAAGAGAAAGCCAGAATCAGCTGTTAAACGCAGAAAAAAGAGAAAGAATTGTCGAAGTGGGAACATAAAACACATATACAATAAATATGCCGACAACTAAACTTTCACTACGCCCTGATCTTGATGTAGTGGTTAAGGTGCTGGCTCACAAATGCAAAGGACGCTAGTTCAAATCTCCGGCAAGGTAGTTTCTAATTTTTTTCTTAATAATACATACAGCTCATAAGAGATAGTAAAAGAGGTTGTATTTAGTCTTTCGTCGCAATTATTATTGGTAAGGTTTAGTACTGATAATACTTTTTGTCATTGCGTATTGCTTTTATTCTTTTCTTCATTTCCAAAGAGAAGAATATCCGAACAAATGCCACCAAAATTCCTCTTATTATGAAAGTAAACGCCATTTGCAATTAGTGAAGAATAAAAATTGAACTTTTCGACGTAGCTGCAAAAAAGTAAAAAAAAAACGGAAGTGGAGGGGTTCGAATCCATACTCATAGTTATTAAAATACAATTTCTACATATCTTACACTTCTCGACCACGCTATTTGTGAATGCCATAACCATCCTAATTTTCAGCGGATTGAGACGAAACTTGGCACAAACATTAATTGTTGAAATATCTTGATGAGTTTGTTAACCAGAATAATCAGATGAAAATGTTCAAAATGGCGGCCCTTCAAACTCTTAAAAAGTTCCAAGGGAACCATATTTCGCCCATATATAGGCATTCAGGAAGTTTGAGTAACTTTTCCTCTTTTACTGAAATATTTGTGTGCAGGGACTTATCCTCTTTTATTGAAATATTGGACACGATTAACCGCCTAAAGAAGATTCACGCCCTTTCGCTACGGTCAGGCTTTTTTTCTGGCAGGAGGAGGGTTATTTTCGCATCGGAACAAGATGATTGTTAGTGATGATATGAAATTACACATTGAAAGTGAAGTAACTAGTGAAACGTGTTATTTCAAAGAATAATATAATAAATGTGCTTTCGTTAACAAAGAGAACTGTAAATCATGTATTTCGCGTTGGGGAGCGTGAATGGCGAGGAGTGTTATTTGATTTGCTTTTTAGTAACACATTGCATTGCAAATAAAGGTAGGCAATATTATAGGTAAGTAAAATAATAATAATAATAATAATAATAATAATAATAATAATAATAATAATAATAATAATAATAATAGGTGTGGTTTGTGGCAAGGCAATATCTTTCTTAATTCTTCTTCAAACGTAGTGATTGTAACGCCATATCTCCCTTACAAACAAAATATTACCAATTTATATCGAGTGAACGGGAAATTGTGGAGAGATGGGAGCAACGTTGGACAGTATGTACTCATAGTACTCAGAAAAATAATCGATTTCAATGCAAAATGAACGAAGAGTCATTGTCATGGGGAGTCATGGGGCCACGGCAGAGCCCTCCTTAGGAAAAATGTCGATAACTTATATCGAGAGAACAGGAGGTGATCGTGGGATGGGACCAACGTTGGACACCGTGCACCCATAAGGCGCATCGAAAAAGTTAGGGGGGGGGGCAGCTAGCCTTACTTATTTTTACATAATATACAATTATATTGTCCAAATACACACGCGAGTTAGCTAGTAATATTTCATATTATTATTATTATTATTATTATTATTATTATTATCAACAGCGTCTTTTCATTACGTGTACATGTTTGACATGAAACCAAAGAGAAGATCCATCATTCGTAAAAAGAATAAGAATAGCCAGTTACTTTAACTGTGAAGGACGGCGAAAAATACGAAAAGAGTGTAGCTAAAAGACCTGTAGCGAAAAGAAACAACACTTTCTTTCAAATGGATAAAAAATCAAGGCGAGATAGATTCGAACTCGCATGGACGGCGCGAAAAGCCAGTGCTTTGTCCACTATTTTTTTTAACTGACTCATCGAACGTGTTTCAGTAACTTACTTATTGCTAATTTTACTTGCTTGTGCTTTAACTTGCTTTTTCTAATAACTTATAACGAACGGCACACGAACACAGAAACATCGAGGACAGTTAAAAATCATAAATACTCTCCCGCCGAGTATCGAACCCCAAATTCGCACGTGCTAGCCACTAGACCAGCGGGGAGGGCAACGCTCACCACCTCTGTCGTTAGGGATTACGACCACTGTATTGCCAGCTATCACTTCTGTGGGTTGTATACTATGATCACATGTTCCTTCTTTGCTGTAAGAGTTAAACCTACATTCTATGTAATACATGAGGTATTTAGACCTACATGCTCTTCATATAATGTAATAAAAGGGCCATGCTGGGAATAAGAAAAAGAACATTCCTTGGACAAAACGGAAACTATTGGCATCAGAAATATTTATCTACGAGGCATGTGCAGTAGTATATTTCAGAATAGATACTGTTTAGTTCAGTAAACGAAGAAAGGGGTATAAAAAAGCATATATGTCGCGTCAACGAGATCGACCAGAGTTGACAGGCGGAAACAGAGTGTAGTAATACAACAACTAGGTTAAATTGATAATTGGTTCTGTATCCTGTAGTAGATTGTATCACAACTTTACGGGAGAGCAGAGAAAGACTCACTGACTAACACTATCATACCATAAGCTTTAGTAACTTGATCATATAGACACAAATGCATGTAACTGTGAGTACTACAACTTGGATTTAACGAAAGCCGTTTAGATATTCAGTGTTTTGGAGGGTTGTATAAGACACAATACAATTCTTCATACCTTAGCTTCCAGTAGCTAGATACATGCAATTTCTGGTTAGATACTGAAACTCCTGTTGGATTTTAATACATGATGTATTGCAGGATACAAAATGGTTTGCATTACTTGTTTGTTTGTAGACAGCTACTAGCTTAGTGTTCTGAAAGATTGTGTATAAACTAGGGATAGCCAATTCCGGAATTATTACTTTCCGTACTCCCGAAAGTAAAACCGGACAAATTCCGGAATTCGGAAAATTTCGATTTTGGAATAATTCCGGAATTCGTCCAATCCGGAATTCGGAAAAATTCGACACCGAAAGAGAAATCCAGAAACAGCAGGTAAACGGAGAAAAAAGAATAGAAATTGTTAAAGTGTAAACAAAATACAAATACGAATAGGGATGAGCACGAGTCGAGCCAAAATTCGACTCGACTCGAGTTCAATTCGAGTCGAGTCAAAGGTAATTTTCTTGACTTGAGTTCCGAGCCAAGTCGCTGGTTTCGAGGTCGAGTTTCGAGTTGAGTCAAGTTTGATAATGACTCGCTCGCTCGTTCAGCTCGTTTTAACTCGTTTTGAAATAATGGCATGATTAGAGTGGAAAGCGAAAGCCGTAAGAAATGTAAGCAGTACTGTGGAATATTTTCAGTGTTGCTCACGACAGGGGTGAATCTCGTCTCGTGATTTTAGTGCATCTCGTGAGGCAATTTTAGTGTATCTCGTCTCGTCTAGATAACGAAGACAAGAGTTTTTTTAATTATTATTACGAGACAGCCTCAAATGTGGTAATCACCAATATAAGTATATACTGTAGTTCTTAAAATCAAGGCTGAGACCTGCACGGTCGTATTCTTGAGCCCAAGCAGAAGACCAACTCGGGTAGTGATATCAACCAGCTCGGCTCGTATCAACTTAGCGAATAGCTCCAGTCGGATCGGCCCAATTGAGCCGATAACCTGAGCCTGCTCAGTTGGAACGAGCCATTGACTCAGCTTAATTAAACCGATGACTCGAGCTTTCTCGGTTGGGATGAGTCACCTACTCGGCTCATGAGAACCGGTTCGAGCCAGCTAAGTTGAAACAAGTCCATTGGCACGGTTCGACTCAGCTCAACTAATCCGATGGCTCAAAATTGGCTCGGTTGGGTGAGCTTTTGGCTCGGCTCACTTTTCGGTTCGGTTCGATAATGAATGAGCTGTAAGCCGAGCCGCTCGAGCCGTTGAGAAGCCTAAACTCGGTCCCAGCTGTTTTGAACATGTTTGGCTGAAGCCTATAACTTTTAACAATTTTTGGCTCGAGCCCGCATACTTGCCCTTTCGGAACTCAAACCCAGAACGTGACCGATGTCCTTGCCTCCTGAAGACTTCTCGACGACCGAGATCGACAGTCAATTATCTTTTATTATTCAGATATAAACCACCTATCTTTTAAAGATTGTATATGGTGTTGATATAATAATAATAATAATAATAATAATAATAATAATAGTAATAATAATAATAATAATAATAATGGCATTAAAAGTTTTAAACTTGCCCTAAAATTTGGCAAAACTTACTTAAAATTAGAGATTTCGGGGAAAGGGTTCCGCACCTTCAAGACACACCTCTGCAACTACCCGAATTTTAAAGTCGAGCGTTCCATTTAAGTTTCATGTAACAGTATTCTACTGTATGTTTTAAGGAAAATAACTGTAATAAATATAACTGAATATCACGCAACAGTAAGGCATATAATAAACTAATTTTTAGGATATGCAGAGGTAAATATAAAAGGTTTTCTACAAGAATACCTACACAGACCATAATTCAATGATCTCTGAAATACAATGTAACGAAATAGCCTATGAGATTCAGCCTACAGAGCAATTGCTACTTAAAAAATGGACATACACTATTTCGAGAATCGAGACAAGACGGGAAATGTTTACGATATATTTCGTCTCGTCTCGATTCTCATCTCCAAAGCGAGACGAAAATTTTGAGTTAGCCTTATCCCGTCTCGAATGTAAAATGTTAATTCTTAGGTTATTTTGTTTGTTTTAGAAACCAGATGAGAAATTTCTCTTCTCGTGGACAACATTAAACCAAACCGAAATGTTCTTTCCAAATGTCACGTTTCTGCTTGTAATGGTATGACCTGAGCGATAATTGGCTCCTAGCTTTTAATCTTCTACGAGATAATAATAATTATTAGTTTATTATTATTATTATTATTATTCCTGAAGATTTGATAGTTCAAGTATTGAAACATCCGAGTATTCAAATATCTGAATATAATGAAACGTATGTCATCACCGATCAATCGCCATCAAAAATCCTAAAGTAACAAAACAAAAACAAAAACAAACAAAAAAATGCGACGTGCATTCGCACAAGCACCTTAAGCACTTTTTTTTTTAAGTTAACTGAGCCACCGAACGTGCCTCAGCAACTTACTTGACCTAACTACATTTGATTTGCTTTACGTGCTTTACTCGGTTAACTGGCTTTACCTAGGAACGAAGGGAAACGAACACAGAAATATCTAGGACAATTAAAATCACAAAGGCTCTCCCACCAGGAATCGAACCCGGGACCCCGTAGACCACTGAACCGCGATTGCTACGCGGCAAACCAATCGTCTTTAGTCTATTTACGTTAGGTTTCTTTGTCTCCGCTTGCAAACTTGTATGTCATATTTCTTCGATTCAAAATGTCTTTCGTATTTCTTTTATGATGTCGGCAAAGTTTACATTAATAGCTTGAGTTGTTCTTAAACCGTTGGTTCACAAGTTTGTTTTTTCTCCACACGAAACTGCAGATGTGACAGATTGAATTCTCATACTCTCCATTTCTTTCAAAGCAGTCGCCATTACCTGGTCAAAGTCTTATTTCCGCCACTGAATTCAGTTAAATTCCGGTATTCAGAAGAATTCCGGAAGTCGGAAACAATCCGGAATTGAGAAAAATTCCGGATTTCGAAAAATCCGAATTTTTCCGAATTCCGGAATATTAACGAAATCAGAAATTTCTAAATTCCAGATTTTTCCTAAATTCCAGGGAGAGTATTTATGATTTTTAACTGTCCTCGATGATTCTCTGTTCGTGTCCCGTTCGTTATAAGTTATTAGAAAAAGCAAGTTAAAGCACAAGCAAGTAAAATTAGCAATAAGTAAGCTACTGAAACACGTTCGGTGAGTCAGTTAAAAAAAAAATAGTGGACAAAGCACTGGCTTTTCGCGCCGTCCATGCAAGTTCGAATCTATCTCGCCTTGATTTTTTATCCATTTGAAAGAAAGTATTGTTTCTTTTCGCTACAGGTCTTTTTGCTATACTCTTTTCGTATTTTTCGCCGTCCTTCACAGTTAAAGTAACTGGCTATTCTTATTCTTTTTACGAATGATGGATCTTCTCTTTGGTTTCATGTCAAACATGCACACGTAATGAAATGACGCTGTTGATAATAATAATAATAATAATAATAATAATAATATGAAATATTACTAGCTAACTCGCGTGTGAATTTGGACAATATAATTTTATATTATTATGTAAAAATAAGTAAGGCTGGCTGGCGCCCCCCCCCTAATTTTTTCGATGCGCCTTATGGGTGCACGGTGTCCAACGTTGGTCCCATCCCACGATCACCTCCTGTTCTCTCGATATAAGTTATCGACATTTTTCCTAAGGAGAGCTCTGCCGTGGCCCAATGACTCCCCATGACAATGACTCTTCGTTCATTTTGCATTGAAATCGATTATTTTTCTGAGTACTATGAGTACATACTGTCCAACGTTGCTCACATCACTCCACAATTTCCTGTTCACTCAATATAAATTCCTAATATTTTGTTTGTAAGGGAGATATGGCGTTACAATCATTACGTTTGAAGAAGAATTAAGAAAGATATTGCCTTGCCACAAACCACACCTATTATTATTATTATGATTATTATTATTATTATTATTATTATTATTATTATTATTATTATTATTATTATTATTATTATTATTATTATTATTGTTTTACTTACCATTAATGTTGCCTACCTTTATTTGCAATGCAATGTGTTACTAAAAAGTAAATCAAATAACACTCCTCGCCATTCACGCTCCCGAACGCGAAATACATGATGTACAGTTCTCTGTGTTAGGGGAAAGCTCATTTATTATATTATTCTTTGAAATAACACGTTTCACTATTTACTTCACTTTCAACGTGTAATTTCATATCATCACTAACAATCATCTTGTTCCGATTTGACAATAACCCTCCTCTTGCAAAAAAAAAAAAAGAAAAAAGCCTGACCGTAGCAAAAGGGCGTGAATCTTCTTTAGGTGGTTAATCGTGTCCAATATTTCAATAAAAGAGGATAAGTCCCTGCACACAAATATTTCAGTAAAAGAGGAAAAGTTACTCAAACTTTCTGAATACCTAATTATGGGCGAAATTTGGTTCCCTTGGAACTTTTTAAGAGTTTGAAGGGCCGCCATTTTGAACATTTTCATCTGATTATTCTGGTTAACGAACTCATCAAGATATTTCAACAATTAATGTTTGTGCCAAGTTTCGTCTCAATCCGCTGAAAATTTGGATGGTTATGGCTTTCACAAATAGCGTTATATACGTATACAGATAGATAGACAGACACAGAGGGAGAGAGAAAAAGTGTTTTGCTCCCTTCTTGCACCTGTGCTGGGTCAGAACTAAACCGGGCCTCTTTGCAAAATGTATTGACCAGCCTAACCTAAACACAAGCCTTTTACTTGCTAACGTAGAAACGTGGTCGAGAAGTGTAAGATATGTAGAAATTGTATTTTAATAACCATGAGTATGGATTCACTGCTACGTCGAAACCTTCAATTTTTATTCTTCACTAATTGCAAATGGCGTTTACATTCAAAATAAGAGGAATTTTTGTGGCATTTGTTCGGATATTCTTCTCTTTGGAAGTGAAGAAAAGAATAAAAGCAATACGCAAAGACAAAAAGTATTATCAGTACTAAACATTACCAATAATAATTGCCATGAAAAACTAAATACGGCCTCTTTTACCATCTCTCATGAGCTGTATGTATTATTAACAAAAACATTTAAAACTACCTTGCCAGAGATTCGAACTGGCGTCCTTTGCATTTGTGAGCCAGCACCTTAACCACTACACCAAGATCAGGGCGTAGTGAAAGTTTAGTTGTCGGCATATTTATTGTATATGTGTTTTATGTTCCCACTTCGACAATTCTTTCTCTTTCTTCTGCGTTTAACAGCTGATTCTGGCTTTTTCTTTCGGTGCCGTACTTTATTTACACTATGCACTATTCGTATTCACAGCTTGTGCCCCTCTGCAATGTCTTACTCAGATTAAACTTTTCTCTTTGCCTCTGTGTAAACATTTGATTGATTTAATTCTCATACTCTCCACGGACGGAGCGCAGAAATGCCAGAATCGAAAAATAGGTGGACATTTACTTTCCTGACAGATAATACGTAAAACACACACGCCTCTGAACCGCAACAATCGTTAGGGAAACAAAAATAAAGCGACGAGTTTTTGTGTGTTCGTTCTCTATACACACAAGAGGATGATTTTGCAGTTGTTTTGATAGCAAAGCGCGTTAACTCGTTTCTCCTTTTGGGAATTTAATACATTTGAACCTGGTTGGAACCCCACTCAATGTCATTATCTTCCTCACTCCCCAGGTCCACTTCTGTGGATCTGAGATTTAGAACGTTATGCTGCTACACATTCGAAATTCTTGGGTATCTATGCGAGAAAATGGCATTACGGGGTCCGAAGTTGAAAAATGTGTCACATGTTGGTAATTTGTTGATTGTTTTTCCACGTATTTAGTTTTGTTTCTCTGAATGGTGAGTCAAGATGGTTTCGATGGAGAGGACGGCAAAATAGCCAAACATTTTTTCTATTATTTTCAATATTTTGAAGGCAATTTTTTTTAGAGATGTCCCTAATACATCTAGAAGTAGTAGCAAGTTTACATTTTTTGATCTGCGTAGTAGTATTTCGTCTACACGTGTGTTTACTGTTGATCCACAAATGTGGACCTCAGGTCTACAATACTATTTTTTGGGAGAGTATCACCCATTTCGTGATATACAGTAAAAATTATAATAAAGGTATTAATTTATACAAAACAAATTAAAAGCATACATGACAGAAATATTTTATCATCTCATATATATACAGATGTTTTCAATTTGGGCGATGATATGCTGGGCATAGTGGGTACTGACCTCCGAACTTCAAATTTTAATAGTCTTCTTTATTGTACACGTGGAGATCATATGGTACAAATTGTACCATACGCATGTTTCATGGTACATTGCGTTATAACTCTCCTATTTGAGCTTTTTCGTCCGGGTTGTTTTCTTTTTCAACTCCAGAGGCATTGTAGAAGACCTTACGTATGGTTTCATAACTTCCTGCGGCGAGACATAGGAGGTGATTACGTCATAATTTTAAAATATGTAATTTCTTTTATTAAGCCTATGTTCATTATTTTTTGCGGGCTTATTTTTGCACGTAGAAGATTGAAACTTTGCACAAATATTCAGTCCACCGAGTAGTATTTACCACATTTTTCTGATTTCTCCGTTAACCCTTATCCGGGCAAGACATTTTTGTAACGTAAATGGGCAACCGGGGCCTGTGAGGCCCAGTATATATTTTAAGTGCAGAAATACACAAAATCAATGCCTATTGTCACTTACTGTTTAGACTAGTCTAGAATGTACCGGTATATATTTTTGTCAAGTAGCGAAACTTCGTGTCACGCTTTTGTAAGCCAAGCAGAATAGCAAATCCGGTCCACAAATTTTTGTAACGTAAACGGGCAACCGGGACCTGTCAGACCCAGTATATATTTTAAGTGCAGAACACTCAAAATTCCATGTCTGTTGCCGCATACTGTTCCGACTAAAGGTTACAATAGTCACGTGTTCAATATATAATTATGGGACAATTTGATCTAATATTTGACAGGAATTTCACTAAAGTTATACGGGGCCTCCTAGGCCCCGGTTGCCCGGTTACGTCAGGAAAAGATTTTCAAATTAAAAAAATAAACATTAGCTTTACCAACTCGATATGTTCATGATTTTAACTTCGACGAAAGATAGAAGAATTCAGAATTTTATGTCTTCAAAATATGTATGGTTATTGAGAAAATTTAGAAAAATGAAGCTACTGGGCATGGGAGGCAACGCTTGCCCGGATAAGGGTTAAAGCAGGGGGGGGGGTCCAGAAGAGCAAAAAGTTAAAAAGAAGGGATATTTTGACCAAATATCGCTTTTTTGGGATTTTCCCGCCTTAGATACATGATGGAGACATGTGAATGGTACCGCCTGAAAGGCAATTCTATTCTCAAGAGAATGATTGGCGGATTGTAGTCCTAGGGTAAATAGAGATGTCTCAGGAAATCTTTTACCTGAGATTGTGGTCTTTTGCGGTAATTTGGGGCATTGTGGGGATTCTTGATAAAATTTCGTTCGCCCTTAGTATTCAAGATAGGAACTTGAAATTTGGCACACATTCAGTCTTCCAAGTACTATTTAGCAGGTTTTCTTAGATCTCTACGTTCACACAGCGCCGTTCCAGAGGTTCCCAAAATGTGAAGAAAATTTCCCCCGAAATTTTCACTTTGACATCACTTTTCCGTCTTCTGGTATATGGTATGGGCATGCAAGTGATACCATTGGAACGCCAGTTCTATTCTGAAGAGAATGAAATATGAGCTATTATCCTACTATAAATAGTGACGGTGCAGTAGCTGCTTGACTGAAAGTCTAAAAAATACCCCCAAAACCCAGGATCCCGAAAGAATAGAACCGCCTTTCAGGCGGTACCATTCACATGTCTCCATGATGTATCTAAGGCGGGAAAATCTCGAACAAAGGGATTTTATGGTAAAACTATCCCTTTTTTCATCTTTGTGCCCCTCTGAATCATCCCTGTTTTAACGCAGAAATCTGAAAAAAATCTGGTAATTACTCCTCGGTGGACTGAACATGTTTGCAAAATTTCAATCTTCTACGTGCAAAAATAAGCTCGCCAAAAATAATGAGCATAGGCTTAATAAAAGAAAATATATGCTTTAAAATTATGACGTCATCATCTCCTATGTCTCGACGCAGGAAGGTGTGAAACCATACGTAAGGTCTTCTACAATGCCTCTGGACTTGAAAAACAACAACAACAACAACAACAAAATCGGGCAAAAAAGCTCACATAGGAGAGTTATAACGCAATGTACCATGAAACACCAGTATGGTACAAATTGTACCTTAGGATCCCCAAAGGGTTAATTATTTAAGTTTTCCAAACTTTTGTCTCTGGTGCCCGCATTATTGATTGTTTACATTACTAGTGAATTCTAGTTCAGTATCCAATGTTGGAAGATTAAGGAGAACGGGGTTGTTGCAAGATCAGAAGTATTGGTTTTTTCTAATTTTGAAAACAGAAGGGACGCCAAGTACTAAATCATTATTATTTTGATTGTATGTATACCTAAATAAGTGTTAATCCATTTTGCCTGATTCGTATCTAATACTAGTGTGAACTTGGAGATAGGTCAAGAAGGAAATTACCCACAAATTGATCATCGGTGTCATATTGTGCTATTTCAATTTATATTTTTTTTTACCATATCGTCGCTTAAACACGTTGCATTACACTAAAGCGTGGAATTTCTATTTTTAATTGTTCTCTTCGATTTCTGAGATTTGTTTAACTTTTAACAGTGGTAGAATTGAAAAATAGTTTGGGAAGGTTCTTTGCGTACGAATACTTGCTTTTTCACATAAATTCCGGAATTTTTGAAACGGAGCGCTTGAGGTTTATAATGATAGTCATGACTATATTAAACTTTTTTTAGAAGTACCGAAAATTTGGGGACTTCAGCCCGAATATCCCATGGCTCATAAATCCGCTACTGATGGTCAGTGTTGTAATAACAACCATCAGTATTTCTTCCTAGTTATACCAATAAATTCTTTTGTTTCTTATTTCAGTTGTGAAGCTGTTCGATGATCTTGAAATAAAGAAACTTCTGAAAGTACAAACAGTGACCTAATCGGTTTTATGCCAAATGCAAAAGAGTTTCCCAGTACTATATATGAGAACACGCTTCTTAATGAGTGTGCAGTAGTCACTTTAAATGAACACTGTATGTTCTGGGTCCCAAGTAATAGGTAACCATAGTTTGAGAAACTCTGATGTACTTTTATTTTACTGCAATAGCAGTTTTCTTTGCCATACACAAAACCAATTAGTATTTGCATGGGCTGAGTTTTCACTACATTCACCAGCATGTATTTATCGTGTTAAACGGAAACATAATAAATTCAACATATAATATCACATAAACAGGTTTTAACACTACTTAAGAACCAAGGTCCCCGTATATGGACCCTCAGCTACCCCCTATGACGTCATCAAATGGAAAAAACATTCTTGTTATGTTCACCACTCCATAGACCTTCAAAAATGTGCAATGAAAAATTCTAGTTGCGCTTTCAAGAAGAAAGGATCCAAAGAGGACTGCCAGGTGGTCACAAATTTTTACCTATTTTTGCCGTTCAATTTTATAGTACATGTATTATGCATAGGTGAATCCAAAAATAGGAAGTCATAAAAAGTTAAAAACATTGTCCTTATGTCCCATTTGACTCTTCCTTAGTCCACATCATTTCTTACATCGGTCTATAAGATTTTCGTAATCTTAAAAGTAAATCCGTAATTTAGTGTCAAGGAAATCACTGTTAGACTTAATACCTCCTCACCACTACTAGAACGTAATTTATTATTATTATTATTATTACAGAAAAAGTGTAATTGTACTAAAATTGATGAGAGAATGTTTTATTTCTTGTCTGTTGTATTGTCTTGTTTGTTGTTATACCTATGTACTGTATATTGTCTTGGTGCATCACAAATATTATAGACAGCTTGCCACGGCGATACGCAATACATGTTTCACTTAAAGGCATTAATAGTTCTCAAATGTATACTCCAGTCACCTATCATCATTTGCAAGAAAGTCAATAATTAGAATGCTCTCAGAGTTCTATAAAACAGTGGCAATTATGGGCCACTACTGACCACTACTTTACAGCACATAAGTAAATTGTGATTGGAGATATGATATGTTTTCGTCTACTTTCAAACCTGTTTTGTCTTGGGTTCAAACTGCTGGATGTAAGTCATGTCATGAATTATGAATTTTATTGAAATTTCCTTGTGTCCACTTTCTACAGGTAAATGGCGTGCGCACAAGTGACTGACGTTTTCCTGTAGAAAGGTTTGCTCGAGGAGAAATCAAACTGAGTTCGGGCCACACTTGGCCACTATTTAACATATATATCTTAGCTCCGGCCCAAGGTGATGCTTCAACTCCGAGAGAAGAGACAAAGAAAATATACCTGGAAAGAACACTGAATTCTGTGCAGAGTTTGTTCAGCATTCAAATTTGGGAACTGGTCTCACCAATATTTCCTCGTGTTCTGCTACAGATTCGGAATTTGAGCACATCTTTAGAAGGTTTTATAACCTCCTGTACAAAATGATAATAGTTTTTATAATACACCAAAGACTCTATTTTGCAATACCAAGTCTTGAATGATTTCAATTCTCTACAGGTCTTTATTGCTGAAAGTGCAGCGTAGCAAAGTTCATCACTACTGAATACCTGAGAGTTTTTTAAAATGGCATCTCAATTTCTCAGATTAGCATTGTGTGATATGTGAATATACAATCTACATATTTAGGTCAAATATCAGTTTTAGGAAGACCAATTAAAGAATTTAAAACATTACTACAAGAGTATAGACAATTATTCTTATAGGTTATTGACGCGGTTTAATCAATTCCATCCAGCCACATCTACCATAATGTATTGCTATTGAAACTTTGTATTAGGTCACACTGAACAGTAGATTCTTGTCTCTTATTTTGTCTGGTGCGCAACAATGCACTGTTTCGCTGTACATCATATTGTATATTTCTGCCACTTCTACAATCTTACATGCCTGAAGAATTAAACACATTGTACTGATTCTTTACAAAATTGAATATATATATATATAAATATATATATATATATATATATATATATATATATATATATATATATATATATATATATATATATATATTCTCACGGCATTATCAAGGCTCTATATTTGTATTTTACATTTAAAATTGCAACCGGGTATTTCTGGCTGCCGTATACGGTTGTCCGATCACCATCCTTGTTCTTCGCGCGCAGAGTCTTTCGAAGAACTGAAAACGTACTCTGTACACAAACAGTTTATAGTTGTGAACACGGAAAGCTGATACTTCTTCTTGTCAAGATCAAAAAGTGGAAGGAAAAAGGATGTGAAGAATGTAAAGAGGGTGGAACAGTGACTGATACTTGTAAGAAACATATTCATTTGTAGTTCGTGCACATTCCGCCTGTAGCGCTACTGCGGCACAAGGTATATTGTAACTGTATAACTCTCGTACACCGCTTGTACGTCTATTGACGTAAGTGACGACCGAAACTATGTTGTCAGCTCTGACTGCGATAAGGCACTACTGTGCTGCTTTTGCTTTTCTTTTTTCTCCTTTGTCTTTTGTGAGACCCCAAACATGTTGTTTTTACTTGTTGCACGGGTTCCTGCGGAGCGAAGTATTTAAGAAGTTGACTACATATTCTTGTTTACGATAGAAATATGATAAGTACTTTGAATTATAATACGGTTTTAAATTGGTTAACTGTTGAAAATATACGAAAATAAAGCTATATTTGTAAATGTATCTTAGTCGAGGACATAGCTACTGACAGTGTAGATAACAGGTTTTCTCGTGGAAGAATTTCATTACACTAGAATTGAAAAGCAGACGACAATTTAGACACCCATCCCACCTTTTCAGACTCAATCGGAAATGGTTTCAATCGTTTGTACAGAAATGTGCAGGCGAAAGTTTCATATGTACAAAATTAGGGGCGCCGCCAAAACGGAAACAAAGTGGGGGTCTGTCTAAATGGTAGCCACCCCCCATGACCAATTCAATCACAAATTGTCGCAATCGTTTGCACATCGTTTGTACAGAAATATGCAGGCAAATGTTTCGTTTGTACACAATTAGGGGCGCCGCCAGTACGAAAACAAAGTGAGGGCTGTCTAAGTGGTAACCCCCCACCATGTCCAATTCAATCACAAATTGTCGCAATCGTTTGTACATCGTTTGTACAGAAATATGCAGGCAAAAGTTTCGTTTGTACACAATTAGGGGCGCCACCAGTACGAAAACAAAGTGAGGGCTGTCTAAGTGTCCCCCCACCATGTCCAATTCAATCACAAATTGTCGCAATCGTTTGTACATCGTTTGTACAGATATGTGCAGGGGAAATTTTTGTTTGTACTCCCATTGCGCGTATACTGTAACTCACGATTTTTCGCATTTATTCTATTTTCTTTACGTTTATGGTTAAAATTCAGTTATTAGTATGTAGAGATAATAGAAAGCAATCCATCTAAGCAGATATATCCAAAAACAATAAAATAATAAAAATATAAGCAAAAAAGAAAAATATGCCCGGTTTTGTGTATACTGGCAATCATGATTTCTAGGTTTTTTTTAGTAACAGAGCACGATTGAGGAGGGAATTCAGTAGGGAAGTCGAGGAGTTGGATCAAGGAACTGGATAATGAAGTAAAATGTTGCATTTATTGGTTAAAACCTAGTGTGTAGATTGTCTGCCAAATATAAATCAGCTTCTGTAACCAAGATGTCGTACGGAAATATAGAAACAAAGAAGAAATCTCCAGTATTAAGGTTGGAAGTGACATGCGCTATGGATATTAGAATTTATTTGTTAAGAAAAAGACACTAAACCAAGAGTAATTTCCGTGGTTAGGTGGGTAGCGTGATGGATTAGTAGTTCTTAAACTATTTTGACACTAGAACGAATCCCATCCCATCCCACCTTTTTTTACAAATTATAATTTTCATGTTAATAAGAACCGAAGCAATACAATAAGGACATAAGTAGGATAGGGACACTTGCGGCAGTATTGTTTCCTACTGCGCATGCATAAACAAGCCACGCCCCCTTCGCGCTGATTGGCTGGCACAGATCACGTGACCCCGCCCTATTGACGCTGATTGGCTGGCCCCGTCCCCGGCCACGCCCTTGTACGCTGATTGGCCGGCACCGGACCCCGCCCCCTGACGCTGATTGGCTGGCGCCGGACCACACCCCTTCACGCTGATTGGCTGGCCACGCGCCCGGCCACGCCCACGGTCTTTTACGACTTCCATTTTAGGAATGCCGCGCTGATTGGCTGGCGCCGGACCTGTCCCCTTCACGTTGATTGGCTGCCCACGCCCCCTGGCCGTGTGCACGGTCTTTTAGGAGTGCAGCACTGATTGGCTGGCGCCGGACCCGCGCACATGCCACGTACTATAGCAGATAATACATAATATTCGTTCCCTTTTATGAACACTTTACGAACACATAGCAGAGCAGATAACACATTCTCCATCCGCCTATATAACATAGCACATAACAGAGAATACATGGAAACTACGAACATAGCAGAGCTAATAACCTTTATTGTAACATAGCACATATTACATAGCAGAGCTAATAAAACTGTATGGTTTATTTTAACCCCTATTGTAATATAGCAGAAATAGCAGACAAACACCAATGTAACATAGCAAAAGAGTACAAACACAATAGAGGGGTGTATTCGTTTAACCCCTATTTATACATAGCAGAGGTAATAAAAGAGTATGGTATATTTTCCAACCCCTATTTAAACATAGCAGAACTAATAAAAGACTATGACACATTTTACAATCACTATTTTAATATAACATAGCAGGGCTCAAATGAGAACAGAAAGTGGTGGAAAATTTAACACATTGAAAACTTGTTCTTTTGTATGAACAAAGCAGTCAAAAATCTTGATTTCGAAAAAAGTTGAAAGTTGGGCGATGTTTACCAAACTTGGGTAGATTATACTTTTGATGATCCTAAATCGAATGTCATTAAAAGGTTATTTCTGTCTCTCACCGTTTTCGAGATATGACGACCCGAATTTTTTTAGCAACTTGGCCCACACTTGTCGTACAAAATTGAAACATGGTTCCACGGGTTCTTCATGTGTAAAAACGGCAAGAGGCGAGGTAGGGGAGATTGTTTTGATTTTTTTTTTGATATTTTTGACCGTTTTCGAGATATGGGCCATTTTATGAATTTGGGACACTCAAAATGAACTTAGAGGATTTGTTTGGAGAATTTCGTGCAATGACGCTCTGAAAGTCGAGAAACAGTGCTTCAATATGTTATATTTGCTCTATCTCTTACCGCTTTCGAGATATGACGATCCGAAGTTCTTTTTTTGCCAACTTGGCCCACCCTTGTCGTACAAGATTGAAACATGGTTCCATGGGTTCTTCATATGTAAAAACGGCAACGGGTGAGGTATTGGGAGAATTTGTGATTATTTTTGTGATATTTTTTACCGTTTTCGAGATATGGGCCATTTTATGAATTTTGGACACTCAAATGGACTTAGAAAATATATAGCACATATCTTAGCCGTTTATGTTTGGAGCCAATAGTAAATAGTTTTATTTTAGCCAATGAGATACTTTACTTGCAGATTTTGCTCCAATGAAAAAGAGTTTTATTTTAGCCAGAGGAAAGCAGAACAACTATATAAGGGCTGAGGTTCGAAGCAATTCTCAGTCAGTTTTTCGTTGGATTGTAAAAAGACAGCATCGTGTGCAGAGTGAGAGAATAATGAAGCGAATTTTAAGTGTGAATTAAGGGTAAGTATTTTCAAACTGTCAAAATTTTCGGTGCTGATTTTAAATGTTCCTTATAATCTCACCCAAGACCGATTATTTTTTGAAATATACGCTATTTTGAATACGTTCATGAACACCAGAGCTCGTTGCGGCCAAAAGAACCGAAATATTGATTTTTAAAGATTTAAGTATTTCTGAGCTCAAAATTCGATGGGTGATTTTTAAGTGTTCCTTATAACCTCACCAAAGACCGACTATTTTTTGAAATATACGCTATGTTGAATACGTTCATGATAACCAGAGCTCGTTGCGGTCAAAAATAACCGAAATATCGATTTTTTTAAAAATTTAAGTATTTCTGGACTTTCTGAAAATTTTGGGTTTTGATTTTTAAGTATTGTTTGTTTGTTGAAATATACGAAGTTTTCGATCATGCAGGTAACTAATATTCTGCCCTTTTTCACCCAGAGTTAATAGTTTATGTGTGATACGCCTAATATGCGATTTTTGGATGATTTTGCAATGTAAGATTCTTTTTTTCTATTTACAGGTTTAGAAAGAATACGTTATAGGGAAAAACACTTTTTGGCGCTCTATAGTGGGAACAGCCCCAATTACTTTTTCTTGCAAACAACTGATTTCTCCAAGAGGAGTTTTGCAAAAGAAATTACAATATTTAATTATTAGGAAAAATGACATTTTATTTGGTATAGTTAGAAATTCTATAAGCATTTGCTTTCAATATAGCGTAAACGTTATTACAGTGAATGATTGTCGCTCGTTAAGAATAATAGGTTATTAGAAAAAAAACACTAATTGGCGTTCTATAGTTGGAAGACCACAATTAAGATAAAACAGCAAGCATTAACGATTTTACAATATTCTAAAAGTTACTTGGTATTATATAGTTAGATGAACATCAAAAAAATGGAGCGATATAATATAATATCCGAATCTCGGCAATATTATAGACAGTTTAAAGATAACGGGAATTTACTGACAATTGAATTAACTCCTCCCCCACATGGAGAAAACCCCCTTGAATGGGTAGAAGACGGGTTTAATGATTTGGTACGTTATGAAATGAGAGGTGTGCTCCCTCGTCATTGTGTAGGGTTGACTTTTATAAACCAAAATCACCCAGATGAACCATTCTATTTATCTTTTCGAACTGCTAATAATATGACTGCTGAAAATATGTGGGATGCGTTAGAAAAAGTAATTTAATCGAATACATCATTCTTATATCAAGATCGCTTTATTCTCTATTTTCACCACGTCGAACTACCTATTGGTATGGGACGGGTGAAACAGATTTTTTCTAATATAAAACGAGTATATAAAACATAACAGAGGTATTATAGTCATTAAAAACCCTGAATACTATTGTGTGGGTCTAGCTCTGGTGGTTGCTATAGGGCTTATTGAACATAAAGATGATACAAAAGAAAGAGATAGATATCGCCATCAATGCCCAAAAATATGTTTGAAAAGGTATCCGAATTAATTGAAAAGGCTGGTGTTAGCTTAGAGAATGGCGGAGGGATACCGGAATTAAAAAAAATTCAGGCATATTTATCGGAATATAAAATCACTGTGTATGACGGGTTATCGGGGAAAAATATTTTTTGAGGGTCACGGTCATGGTAAAAGAATTAATTTATTGCATATTAACAATCATTATAACGTCATCCCTAGCCTAACAGCATCCTTTTCATGCGGATACTATTGCGAAGAATGCCACAAAAATTTTCAGAAAAAAGACAGGCATGTGGGGAAGTGTAAAGCTTTATGCAATAAATGCCAGAATAGACAACCATGCACCATTACAAAAAGTGTAATATACTGCCGGGAATGCAATAGATACTTTTATGGAGCTCAGTGTCTCAAAAACCATAAGGCTTCATTGAGTGATATTCTGAAAGTGTGCCTTCAATGTCGTAAAGCATACGCGGTGAAAAAGAGCGGAATCCACATGTCTGTGGGGAAGTATTCTGCACAGGCTGTAATAATATGATGCCGTCAGGCCATTTATGTTACATTCAGCCGTGCCGAACGCGTACTCCACATAAATGGTTATCAGTGTTTTACGACATTGAGTGCCGCCAGGATAAAGAAGTAGCCGGTGGTATTTTTGAGCATAGGTCCAACCTGTTAGTTAGCCAAGAGGTGTGCTATTGTTGTAAAAACAGTGCGAGTGACTGGTGTGGCGTATGCGGCGTTAGAGAACATGTATTTTATGGGGACAAATGCATTGTCGCGTTTTTAGATTATTTAGCACAAAGGCGTTCTAAAATAAACAAAATAGTCGTTGTAGCTCATAACGCAAAGGGCTACTTTGTAGATAGAAAAGGAGCGACAAGAATAAAGAAAGTGCCTCGGATACCGTGTTTTCGCAATGGGCTTTGTAGAACTTAGAACTTAGACTTGACCAAAAACTTAAAAAAAACTTAGAAACAAGAACGTAAAAGCAAAAGAAACTCCAACAGCTCAAATCTGCCTTAACTAGTAAATCGACGCTAATAGGTGGAAATTGTTGTTGGAGTTTAAGTGTTGTTTATTATTGTTTGTGAGGCTAGTATGTTATGTGTGGTGCTGTGTAAGAATGTATTACGACTTCGAGAATCCACCTTTAGAACAGAACTTAGACATCGACCAAGAACTGCGCAATATTGGCAAAGAACTGTTCCAGGAAGTGTACGAAAGCAAGGACCCAAAATTAGCTTACGACACCTTTACCAAAATTCTTAGACGCGAAAAGCTTATAAGAAGATCTCGGCCTAGGCAAACAACCACTGCACCTAAACCATGGATTACTATCAGCATTCGAACTCCCATACGTATTCGAAACAAACTAAGAGAAAAAGGAAAACCAAATGGTACGCGAGCAATATCCGGCATTACTTAAACATACTACGAGAAAAATACTACCAAGAAGAAATTTTAAAATGCAACCAGAATCGGATATGGAAATTGGTCAACGAATATCTTAAACGAGACAAGGGTATTCTATCTTCCAACGCACAAAACATTAGCAAAACACCGAGAAGAAGCAGTAACTCTACACAATACCTGGGGGACGCAGAAACACTAAATTCTTTTTTCGTCGATGTTGTACAAAAGTTACAGGATAAGCTATCAGAAGGAAAGAAGACAACAGAAGACACGTTACCAAAAACTCTTACATGGAAACCAAGAACTGCAAAAGAATTAGAAGACACAATAACCAAATTGGAATGGGGGAAGACTACAGCAGATGATGGTATTAGTGTTTCGTTTCTCAAAAATTACAAGTGTCTAATATCGAATGTGCTAACGTATATTTTCAATTTGTGCTTGGAAGTTGGTTATTTCCCAGGAGCTCTAAAGCGAGCTACAATTACACCTACTTACAAAGCAGGACCAGCAACAAGCCCAGGTAAATTTAGACCGATCTCTATTCTTTCTAACATTGGTGTGTGCAGACAAGACTAACGGACTATTTGGAAAGCTCGAACTTCTTCTATAATTATCAATTCGGCTTTAGGGAGGAACAAATGTACAGAGGATGCAATATTAGAATTTACCAAAGAACTAAAGCCAGACAACAAACCTAAGCTAGTAATATATTTGGACATTAAGAAAGCTTTCGACACTGTTTCCCATATTTGTTGTTAAGTAAGCTAAAGAAATTAGGCATAAGGTGTGTTGTTCTAAAATTCTTTAAGTCTTTCTTGGCTAATCGATATTGTAGAACTAGAGCTGGCAACACTGTATCGAATTGGAAAAACTAGTATGTGGTGTTTCCCAAGGTAGTTGTATTTCCCCATTGTTGTTCGAAATATACGTAAACTCGATTGGCAAACTAAAACTAAACGGTACGCTTCTTCTATTTGCGGACGATATAACATTAGTTGTACATGGTAATAACGGAAAAGAACTATATACGAAAGCCAACGAACAGTTAGAGAAGATTAGAGAATTCTTGGTTTCTTGTAAATTATGTGTAAACGTTGTTAAATATGAATATTCGAGTTTTAACCTAGAACAAGAAGCACAAGACAAATTGTTATTGCACGATGTTAGCTGTGAAATATCTCCTTGTAAGTGTATTCCTTTAAAGCGTGTTGCAAATTTTAAGTACTTAGGCACTTACATAGATAGAAACCTAAACTGGGACGAACACATTGGCTACTTAAGAAAACAAATTAGAAAGAACTTTTCGGCTTTTAACATAGTACGCAAGAATTCCCACCGCTCTGCTATCTTCCATGCCTTTGTCGATGCCTATATTGTGTATGGATTGCCTCTATACTATTACTCTGGTAACTCCTCTGGTTTGTTTGCTTTTCTTAGGTATTTAATTTGTAAACACAGGGTTAAGACCTCCCTTCCAATCGGCACACAAATCCGTTTTAGAAAATTGCTACTAGCGATTCGAACCCAAGACTCTAGCATTTTAACAGACCAACAAAAACAAGTATTAGAAAAGACAGAAACAGAATGGGAAGTAAGACGTATGCTTAACGCTAGATACGAACAAAAAATAAAAATAGCGGAGGAACAAAAGAAAAGTAAGACAGATTCTAACAAACAGATACAAAGAAAGAAAGTTCTTCCATGGTTTAAATCATATAGGAAACAAAATTAAACCTGTCTTGGAGAGCATTCGCTTTAGTAATTATATGGAATTTAAATAGGAAGGTATAAACAACTTACTGGTAATTCTAGAAGTGAACAAGTCAAAGGTTATCCACTCTCGTCCAGATGCAACACTCCATTACTCGAGTAACCTTTTTTCTCTTCTAACTTTTACCAATAGACACGAAACACAATACGCAAAGGAAACCAGCTGCAAGGTCTATAGGACATTGCACTTGCTGACAACCGTCCAAAATACCTTTTTTCTTTTCTTAACTAACTAATGCAAGATTGTTCTCTTCGTCACTCTTACTTACTAAGCTTGTCTTTTTCGTACCAATAACAGAACACAAGGCCAACCACATAGATGCAGTCGTCTCTAGTAACACTGACCTTTGCCTAACAACCTTCTTGCATCGCTATATAATCTAAACAGGAAACGCCAACGAAAAGCTGGGAAAGAAGTAGAAAAAAGAAAAAAAGTTTTAAAGAACAATCATAGAATATCGGAATCCTACGTTTGGAAAAGACCTTAAACATTGGAACATGGATCGAATGCTGGAATCGTACGTTGGGGAAAAAACTTAAACAATTTGAATATGGATTGAATGCTGGAATCGTAACTTAAAACAAAAGAGCTCGAATTTAAGAATAAACATCGAATGTCGGAATAGTACGTTAAACCAGGAACTTAACGTTTTTGGCAATTTTTTTACTTTCTTTTACGTTTTTTGCATTTTTACGCATTAGCTGTTTGGCTTGCGCCTGTCTTCTTGCGTTTTAGTTATGAGTCTTTTTTGCCTTCGTTTTCGTTTTTTGTTATAGATTGTAACCTTCTTTATTTCGCTAACAAGTTCTCTACAACTAAAAATGCTTATGGTAGATTAGGGAACTATGCTTCTGCAATTGGCTTCTGGCTGGTGCTTCTTATGCTTTCGTTGTTGTGCTTTATGGGAATGGGTTTCTCCTTGCTACCACGCTGCTTAACTACACAATAGATCACACCTTCTTTCTTGGAATTTTGCGTCACTAACACTCGATACAGCCCACACTCTCTTCTTGGAATTTCACGTCTTGGTTGGGAGTAACATCCTGTACAGCACACACGTTTCTTGGAACTATATTGCACCATTGGAATGCAATAGGAGACTGCACCTCTTCTTGGAAAGCACGTCTTATGCATAGCTGGAATGGACAACGCCTGTTCTTAGAACCAAGGCATTACAATAACCAGAATTAGCTAACACAACCTTTATAGAAAATACCATAAAGAATTTAACTATTACTTCTTCTTTCTTGGTTGTTCGTCACCCACAAAATTCGTAATCTTGGTCTTCGTAATCTTGGTCTGTAGTAAAAGTAATCTTATGGCCCCTAAGGATTGTTTCCCTTCGTGTACCAAAATATAATAGCTTAGAGTCTGTTTGGTTTTAGCTAGTTAACAGTAACAATAATGCATTGCTTCTTTTCTTTTTCTCTTCCTTTTTTCCTTTCTCGTTATTTTGTGCTAAAATCGAACTTCCAGCTCTTGTTTGTATGGGATGGAAAGTCTTCTAAAATTGCTTTCTTTTTGCGGTTATTCCTTTACAGACAAAAACCCAATAAAGAACTCCTAATTATTACTTTCGGAAAATTATTGCGGTTATTTTTTTCTTCTTGGAGGGTTCTCTTCTTCTTTTTTCTTCGCACGTTACATTGTCTCAACCCAAAGTCGAACAACTTATAGTAGAATTATCGGAATCGTAATCTTGGTCTGTAGTAGAGGTAATCTTATGATTGCTTCTTTTTGTACATAGTGGTTGTTTTTCTCCGTATGTAAGATACAAATGCTCCTTACTCTTATTGATCTTATCGACTAACTTGGAATCAAAAATCGTTAGATAACGATCAGGAATACTTACCAAATACTTAGACACATGTAGAATTTTTTTATTCCCATTCGAGTATCTTGCAAATCTACGTGCTTAATTAAAAATTGCTTATTTGTTGGAAGATCTCTAAGAGATAAAAACTGCTTGGAAGAGGTGTAGGTATAATCGCTTCTACAATTAACTCGGTTCCATTGTCCAATTTCTCCAGTCTAGAACAGCTTGTAGTCTTAACATTGCCTAAAATTGGTCCCATCTGTATATCTTTAACACTTGTAATGTCTTGCTGTGTATATTCCAGAGAAACCTTTTCGTCCCAGATTCTTTCGAAAACTTTAAATCCACCATTTTAGGAAAAGTACGTCCACAATAGGTTTCTGTTCCGTTTGTTCTAAATTCTAAAAATCCTTCTGTGTCGTCTGGAATATACAAAATTTCTAGAAAACCACGGGAAACAACACAAAAATTATAGCGACTCACTAACTCTTCTTTATCTCTATAGCCTTCTAAAAATTTAATCTTATATATCCCTTTTACAAATCGAACAGACATTTCTCCAGACTCCTTATCTTTAACTAAAGCACCTACATAAGTGGTGGCTATAAAGTGGATAGTTATGTGCGCTAGAATGTCGCAGAACTAGTTTGGGAGTATCAGGGGTGTCTATTCCACGGGTGCCTGGAGTGTTACCCCACAGGTCGTGATAACACCGTATATAACGATGCATACACTACTTTTAATATGCGTTATGAGAATACAGTAAACAAAATTAATAGATTAAAAGAACTGGGGTGTATAGTGCATAAAATGTGGGAATGCCAGCGGCGCGAGTTTCTGAAAGAACACCCGGCAGTGAATATATTCGTAAAAACCACTGGGCTAAGAAATGACCAATTCTTCGGCGGGACGCCCTGTATGGCGGCAGGGTCGACGCCATGAAACTTTACAAAAAGGTGAAAGTGGGAGAACGTATCACATATACCGATATAATCTCCATTTATCCTTATTGTTGTAAGGTGAAAAAATATCCTGTGGGTCATCCGAAAGCTTTTGTGGGTGATGACGAGTGTCCTGATATTTTGGAATTTGAGGGAAGAATAAAGTGTACGGTGTTAGCCCCGGACAATCTCTACCACCCGTTGCTGCCCTAATGGAGTGGTGAAAAGTTATTATTCCCCTTATGCTGAACATACGCGGACACTCTTAATGAAGAAGAATGCACGCATTCGGATGAGAAGAGAGCTTTGACTAGAGTTACGGTTGTAGACGAAGTGCGGGTAGCTGTTGAGAAAGGATACAGTGTGCTCGAAAAACATGAGGTATGGAGCTATGAGGTTGTAATGTGTGACGCTGAAAAGAAAGAGGGTGGTCTTTTCACGGACTACACTAACCTGTTTATGAAGATCAAGACTGAATGTAACGGTTGGCCTGCAGGATGCGTCACTGAACAACAAAAAGACCAGATCATACAGGAATATTATGAGAAAGAGGGTATCCAGTTAGACCGGGAAAAGATTATGCGCAACAAAGCTAAGAAACGAATTTCAAAGCTAGGGGTAACCAGCTGTGGGGTAAGTTCGCACAAAGAGAAAACATTGAGCAAATCCCTATCATTAAAACTCCCGAGGAGTGTTTCGATAAATTAACAAATCCGAATATTGAAGTTAAATCATGTATTCCAATCGGCGATAAATTCCGTATGCTCAACTGGAGTGCTAATGAGGGCGTTATTGCTCGTGCTAAAAATATTAACGTGATAATCGCCGCATACACTACGACACACCCTCGCCTCGCGTTATTTCGTTATTTGGATTATTTGGCGAGCGTGTGTTATATTATGATACCGACAGTGTTATTTATACTCAATCCCCTGGTGAGCCACAGTTAAAAATAGGAGTGCATTTAGGGAAATGGAAGAAAGAGTTGGCAGAATATGGTCCGGATGCATATATCGAAGAATTTTGTGCTGGTGGTCCCAAATGTTACGGCTATTCCGTTCTTAACACTCTTAATGTTAAAACAAAGACAATATGTAAAATTAAGGGAATCACAGTGAATAATAAAACATTGAAACATGTTAACTTTGAGCAGATGAAATATATGATTTTAAATAATTCACCTTCTATTAGCATTCCTCTCGGTCGACAAATTGCACGTCCTAAAGATTATAAATTGATTACTAAGCCGGAGGCGCATAAAATCTATCAGGTTACTGCTAGTAAAAGGAAACGAATAGAAAATTTTGACACACTTCCCTACGGGTATAAAAGAAAACGAATTGGCTAAACACTATATTAGTTTTTTAATTAAGTAGAGAGAGAGTGTGTGTGGTGAAAAAAGTGGATAATCAAATTTTAAATCATTATTATTATTTCAATGAAATCGAGGTATCTGTTGGTCTACGATACGATGATGAGGGAGAATTTTCTGTTATTATCACTTTACATAATTACTATGATCGTATTCGTCTTTCACCTGATGAGTGGTATACTTTTCTATCATATTATTTATATATTGAAAACTACTTTAATGCCGTTACAAATTCTTCATTGCCTACACAATTTTCCGTTAGTGAAAATTATGAAATATCATTGTCAGATACTTTTAAAGGCATTCGTCAGTATTTTATTCTCTCGTCAGATGAGGATAGTAATAATCAGGAAAATTTCTGTTTATACATGGAGAAAACTGCAGCTTTATTTGCCGTGCATTCAGCGGGTCATAGTTACTTGTTCTCAATTATGTAAAGATGTAAGAAAGTATGCTCAAAATTGTCTGAAAGAGGGTACTAATACCATTAGAGAATTTACTACTACTACTACTAATTCTACCAATCTACCTGCTGAACGTATTGCACTAGAAGTATTCACGTTTTTGAATCGTAATAATAATAATAGGTTATTATATTCATAATTGTTTTGTAGTGTATCAGTATATGAAGTTTCAACATCCATTTACTTGTATTATAGCTGGCCCCACTGGGTGTGGTAAATCATATTTTGTAAAAGAGTTTTAAAAACATTATGATGAAAGATGGAAAAATATAGTATGGTGTTATGGTGAGAGGCAACCTCAGTATGAAACTCTATCCTCAGGTTGTACATTTAAAGAAGGGCTCCCCAAAATAGATGATTTTTCAGCACAAGCTGGTTCACATCTTGTAATTATTGATGATTTAATGCGAGAATGTGTTACACGCATTGTTGACTTTTTTACTAAAGGTAACCACCACCGAAATTTAAGCGTTATTTTTATAACGCAAAATATTTTTCACCAAGCTAAAGATATGCGAGACATATCATTAAATTGCCATTATATAATATGTTTTAAAAACCCCAGAGACCAGGCTCAAATTAATTATCTAGCACGCCAATCATATCCTGGTAACACAAAATTTGTGCACGAGGCCTATTAGGACGCAACTCGAGATCCTCATAGCTATTTGGTTTTTGATTAAAAACAGGGTACTCCCGATGAACATCGTGCTCGAACAAAAATTTTCCCCTCAGATTCTTACAATTACGTTTATGTACCAGTAAAAAAACTCATTAACTTTTATATTTTAATAATCAATTTTAGTATAATAGCTACAAAAATGATTAGCAAAGAGAGTGCGCATTTACTAAAACTTTTAGCAAAGGCAAAACCTAAAGTACGCCAAGCACTTTTACAAAATGTTGATTCCGAATTAATTCGCTCTATTTGTGAATGTTCCTATAACGTATTGTTTGGAAATGATCCGTTAAATAAAAAAGAGAAAAATAAATTAAAAAGATATAAGAAGTAATTGAGGTATTTAGTGAAAAAAGGTCCGTCATTAAAACAAAAGAAAAAACGAATAATTGTACAAAAAGGTGGGTTTCTTACCGCTTTGCTTGCACCTATTAATGGATATATACTATCTAGTGTAATTAAATAATTATGCAGCATGCACAAAAGCTTGTTTTAATTGCACTAGAAAAATTGCACCAGGATCAAACTATATGTAATTTAGATGATGAGATGAAAAATATTTTAAATAATAAAAATATGAGTGTTGAAGAAAAATTGATACGATATAAAGAGGTGTTACAAAAATATTTACACATTGTGCAAAAAACCTACTGCAACAACGTCAACTAGTGTTGGTACTAAGGAGGAGGAGGAGGATGGTCATGATGAAATACTATCTACTCTCCCTGAAAATTGTCTGCGTAAAGCAAGACCTTTATTACGTAAATTAAAACAAAATTCCAACATTCATTGGGATGACATTGGTAATGTTAATATTTATAATAAATTAATTCCTGGTGCTAATACAGTAGATCTGATAGCAGATTTTTTCAGGTGTCGCAAGAAAAATATTCCCCCTACAGGTTGGGAACCCTTTGCTGTACTGTTGGCAGAATCGAATATACCTTTAGAGTATATAGGTAACCCACAGCGTATAGAATATATTCGTAAGCTGACATCGTCATCATCTGATGCTCCTGATCCATAACAGGAAGAAGAAGAAGAGAAGGAGAAGCCACCACGTAAACGTAAAGTTGTCAACAAATGGCGTGATTATAAAATATGAAGAAGCTGGCCGATATTTATTATAACGCGCCACACCCTGCCTCATTTTCAACTGCTACGACATTATGGAGAGCTGTAAAAAAATCAATTCCTTTACATAAGATGCAACAGTGGCTAAAAGAACAGCCGGCTTATATTCTGCATAAGCCAGTACGTAAAAGGTTTCTACGTAATCCCTATTTAGTGTTCAACATTGACGATCAGTGGCAACCTTATTTAAACGATATGCAAAGACTGTAGAAGTATAATGATGGTTACAGGTATATTTTAACAGTGATTGATTTGTTTAGTCGTTATGCATGGGCTCTGACGGTACGTACAAAAACTGGTGAAAACATTATAAAAGCATTTAAGCAAATATTTGCATCTTCCCGCCGTAGACTCTTACGTCTACAAACAGATAAAGGTACAGAGTTTGTTAATAAACCATTTCAGTTATACTTAAAAAAGCAAAATATTAAATTCTTCACAACACAAAACTCTGATATTAAGGCAAGTGTTGTGGAACGTTTTAATCAAACTCTTAAAGAACGAATGTGGATATATTTTACAGCAAAGAAGACTTACCGATATATAAATGTGCTATCGAAACTTGTTCAGGCATATAATTCTAGACCACATAGAGCTCATCAATTACCACCTGCCAGTGTGAACCAAGACACTTTTCAACCAGTTTGGAATAAATTAAGAAAACCGATGCCTCATACTAACATTGCAAAATATTAAAAAAGTGATACTGTACGCATTATTAAACCAAAACGGCATCTTGAAAAAGGGTACAAAGAAAAGTGGACTGTCGAAATATTTAGAGTAAAACAGGTGATACATAAGGAAAAGAAAGTGGTTTATGTGTTGGAGGACTTAAATGGTGAAGTTATTGATGGTACATTTTACGAGGAGGAATTACAAGGAGTGCCTCTGCCTAAAGTTTATGAAATAGACGAAATTTTAGAAGTTAAAGGTAAACGGGTACTTGTTCGTTGGCGGGGATACCCCCTTCCTTTAATTCATGGATTCCTGTGTCACATTTAAAAAACAATTAGCCACAATCCAATATTATAAATCGCTGTTTTATTTGCGTATATAGGAAAAAATAGTAATGAATGATCCATACTTTAAATACTAAACGCATCGAGCAGGAGGTGGTTATAACGTGTATAGTGGTGCGCCATAACAAGAAGGCTATGGTATTGGAAGTTTTTAGGTGGTTTATTTCGAAGTGTATTTCCATTAATTAAACAAGGAGCAAAAACTGTTGGTAAAGAATTCTTACGTACAAGAATTAATGTAGCTGGATATGTATTAGGTGATAATAGACCTATTGACGAAGCTTTAACATCACGTTGGCAAGAAGCTAAAAATAATTTAAAAACTAAAGCTCAAAATAAAATAAACCAAAGATTGGAAGGATCTGGAAGAAAAAGAAAAAAGCTCTTTTTGCAAAGACTGGTGGTAAAAAGAAATGGAAGAGGGAGAGTGATATTTTTGATTAATATGGAGCAGAGTACTAGCTTTTATCTTACATTACCGAGTAACAGTTCTATGGACTATTTTCCACAAAATACTTTGTCATGTTATACTACCAAACTATATCATCCATTGGTGCTAGAGAAAGGTGAGTGGGATACAGCAGTTGTTCAAGTACATGATACAAATTCATTTCAGAATGTTTCCAATTATACTAATAATATTTATTACCGTCTCATGAATACAAAAAGCTGGAACATAACTAAAATCTTACCAGGACACTATTATAATGTTGATGATATTCTATCTCAAATTAATCACAAAAGTGATATATTAAATTTACAATTAAAAGTTAAAGCATCACTAAAACGAATTGAAGTCAGTAGAGTAATAAAAGATGAAGAGACGCATATAGAAGTATGTCTATCTCCTGAACTAGCCAGAATACTAGGCTTTGATCAAATACAACAAGAAGATATTGCAGTTGTGCATCATGCTCGTTATCCACCTGATTTACAAAAATCGCTACCTACACTTATGTATATTTACAGTGATATTGTAGAACCACAAATGGTGGGTGACACAATAGCTCCATTGTTAAGTATTATAAATACAAATATTACCGAGTATGGTATTAATAATGTACATATTTTTGACAATCCTCATTATGTCCCCGTGCAACGTAAACAATTTGATCAAATAATTATTTATTTAAGAGATATTACAGGTAATCCACTTCCTTTCCAACATGACAGTGTATGTGTATAATTACATTTTCGCAAACGTAATACGGTTTTGTAAATTTTACCATGTGTGAATATTAACCCTTTCTGGATCCCTTGGTACATTTTTGTACCATACGCGTTTTTCATGGTACATTGCGTTATTTCTCTTCTATTTGAGCTTTTTCGTCCGTTTTTTTTTTGTTTTCCAAGTCCACAGGCCTTGTAGAAGACATTACATATGGTTTCCTACCGTCCTGCGTCCAGACATAGGAGGTGATGACGTCATAAATATTTTTGGCGGGCTTATTTTTCTACGTAGAAGATTGAAATTTTGCACAAACATTCAGTCCACCGAGTAGTATTTACCAGATTATTTGTTCCGATGTCAGTGCTAAAACAGGGGGTAACCAGAGGGGCAAAATGGTAAAAAAAAAGGGATTTTAACACCAAAAATCCTGTTTTTCGTCATTTTCCCGCCTCACATATATGATAGGACCACGTGAGTCATACCGTCTGAAAGGCAGTTCCATTCTGAAGAGAACGACGGTCGAATTATTATTCTAGGGTAATTAGGACCGTCTAAGTGAATTTTTATCGAAATATACTTCTGTATAGGGTAAAAGTGGGGCATGATAAGGAATTTTTTCTGGCGGGCCTATTTTTTCACGTAGAAGATTGAAATTTTGCACTAACATTCAGTCCACCGAGTAGTATTTACCAGAAGTATTTTTCCGATTTCTGCGTAAAAACAGGGGGGTCCAGAGGGACAAAAGTTGAGAAAAGGGATTTTTAGACCCAAAAATCCCTTTTTTGGGAATTTTCTATCTTTACATACATGATAGGGACACGTGGGTCATACCGTCTGAAAGGCAGTTTTGTTCTGAAGAGAATAATGGGCGAAACATGACCCTAGGGTAATTAGGGATGTCTCAGGAATTTTTTTCCCTGAGATCATGGTGTTTTGCGGTCGTTTTGGGCATGGTGGGAATTCCTGATAAAATTTCTCCCGCCCTTACTATTCAAGATACAAACTTGAAATTTGGTACATTTAGTTTACCAAGTAATATTTATCAGATTTTTTGGAGGTCTCTACGTTCACACAGGGGGGCAGGGAGGCTCAATGTTGGATAAAAAAATTCCCATCAAAAGTTTCCTTTTGACATCAATTTTCCCTCTCCTGGTATATGGTATGGGCATGGAAGTGATACCATTTGAAAGCCTGCTCTACTCTAGGTATGAACCATAATCCTAGGATAAATAGTGACGATGCAGTAGCTGCTTAACTGAAAGTCTAAAAAATAGCCCAAAATGCCAGGATCCGGAAAAAAGCGAAATAATGCAGTGTGAGTGTATGAAATCAGAATTAGATTTATTTGCTGGTTTACCCACTCAAACTAGTATTATAGGTAATAAAATAGTTCCATATAAGCCTGTGGCTTCAATATCTAATAATGCACCAATAGAATTTGTTGTCCCCGCTCATGGGGATGATTATATGGACTTACCGCACACAATGTTATATATTAAAGGTAAAATTACTAAATCAGATGGTTCTAATTTAACTTCTGCCGATAAGAAAATTGGTCCTGTAAGTGATTTTCTCAATGCAATGTTCAGTGAAGTGCAATTATATTTGAATAAATAACTTCTTTCCTACTCTTCACATACATATCCATATCGATCGTATATTGAAAAACTACTAAATTATAATGCTAATGCTAAATCAACGCATCTTCAGATATCAATGTCGTTTAAAGATATGGCAGTGCATATGGACAGTGTGTCCGATGGTAATGTAGGATTTAAACAACGTTTTCTTCTCACTACTTTAAGTCAATCATTTGAATTATTGGGTTATATTCATGCTGATATCTTTAATGAGGATAAATTTTTACTGAATGGTGTACAACTGAGTATTAAACTAATTCCTGCTAAACCTACATTTTGTCTAATGGGTGACGCAGATGCTGATGGAAAAGTTGTAATTACAGATGCAACATTGTTTGTGAAAAAGGTTGATGTATCACCAGCAGTTAAAATAGCAAAAATAAAGTATTACAAAATCCTAAATTTAGAATAAAATATCCTATAACAAAAGTGCAAGTGAAGACAGAAACTCTGCCACAAAGAATTATGGATAGTACACTTCCAGATCTGTTTTCAGGCATAGTGCCTAAACGTATTATTATTATGTTTGTTAGTAATACTGCTTTTAATGGTACTTATCAAACAAATACGTTCAATATTCAACATTTTAGTATGTCGTTTTTTACAGTGTATGTTGATGGAACGCCTGTACCATCCAAACGACTACAATCTGATTTTGATAATCAGCTATTTATACAAGCATATTCTACGTTATTTACAGGTTCAGGTATTTATTATTCTAATCAAGGCAATGCTATTTCACTTGCCGAATATCCTAATGATTATACTCTACTTCGTGTTTGATTTAACTCCTGATTCAAGCGCAAGTGCTGCATTTCATATTAGTCCATAACGGCAAGGAAGTGTACGTTTAGAGGTTCATTTTAAAGAAGCACTGCCATCTCCTGTAACAGCAATTATTTATGGTGAATTATCTTCAGAATTAGAAATTGATTTCCAGAGAAAAATATATATTAATTAAAGATGTTAAATACAATTGAATCTTATGAGACACTACAACAAAATTTACCTAAAGATCATTTTATTGGTTTGTATGCTGCAGATGAGCTACGGCTGTTTATTCATACATTTTCAGCTGCCATAATTATAAACACTGATTCTAGTGATAAGCCTGGTGAACATTGGGTTGCTGTTTATATATCTAATATGCATGTGGGAGAGTATTTCGATAGCTATGGTATACCTCCCTGTATACAGAATCATAAGGTTTTTAAAACGAAACTGTCTGTATTATACTTGGAATAATAGACGTATTCAAGGTGATTTATCTCAATTTTGTTGACATTCCTGTTTTCTATATCTAGCATGTCGTGCATCTTGTTATTCACTGCACGATTTCTTAAACAAATTCTCACTCACCACTTTTGATGCTAATGATATTATGCTTTATTCATTTATCAGAGTATGATGCTGTTATTTTTTTAAACTCCGCCATTGCTGGTCCCAAGCCCTGGATAAGAAAGGAGGAGGGTTGGGGGCTGCTACCCCAATGCTATGATCAAATAGGGGTGGAACGAATCATATGTATTCTCAGCTCTGCTATGTTAAAATGAGGATTGGAAAATATGCTCATAAAAGGGAACGATTTCACCCCTTAAAATGTACTTATAAAAGAGAACGAGTACACCCATGCTATGTTTCGTAGTCTGATGTTATATGTGCTAAGTTAAATAGGTGGATGGAGAATGTGTTATCGATCTGCTATGTGTTCGTAGTCTCTGTGTAATTTCTGCTATGTCTAAAGTGCTCATAAAAGGGAATGAGTGCACCCTTGCTATGTTATATATAATCTTATGTAATATGTGCTATGCTATGTGTTCGTAGTCTTGTAATTTCTGCTATGTTACAAGCGCTCATAATAGGGAAAGAATCTTATGTGGCCTTTTCGAAAACCCCCATATCCCGAGGTGCGCGAGCGCGGGTCCGCCGCCAGCCAATCAGTGCTGCACTCCTAAAAGACCGTGCGCATGGCCAGGGGGCGTGGCCAGCCAATCAACGTGAAGGGGGCGTGTCCGACGCCAGCCAATCAGCGCGGCATCCTGAGGCGCAATATCAGGCGCGTGGCCGGGGGCGTGACCGGGGGCGTGGCCAGCCAATCAGCGCGAAGGGGGTGTGGCTTGTTTGCGCATGCGTAGTAGGAAAAAAACTGCCCCAAGAAAAAACTGCCCCATCCTACTGACATAACTTATTGATATTTTGCTGTAATGACGTATTTATCCAGTATTAGAGTACTATTGGTAATAGCTATTGTTTTCAGTTCATGCTGTTGTATAGCTTCTCTTATTCTGTTTCCTTGAAAAAAAAACAATTTTAACTCCAACAAAAGTATTAAGGATATATACGGACAGAAAAAGACATCTTGATACCAATCGTATTTATCGTGGTGAAATGAACTAGTTTGTCATTATTTTAAAAAAAAACAAAGTCAATTAATGCTTTTAGCTAAAATTTTTTTTTTCTTTATAAGACTATAGTTTATAAGGCAAGGAGTGTGATCATATCCACAAATTTAGCTAGGTAGTGAAACATAACTGTTTATACAAACATTTCACAGATATAGCTGAGTGAAACACCAATACACCATGGTCTCGCTTATCTGATCTTCCTTTGTTCCACATACCGTATGATCCGACATATCATTGCAGATAGCACCAATCGGCAAGAAGAACTGCAAGTTGTGGTCCTAATCTATTTTTCATGCTCTGGAGTCTATCGCCTAGCGCACCCGTCTACACTTTGACTCATATGTCTATCATTCAGTACAGACACATATCCACGTCTTCTATTCGGACGGGGCCCAACACGAATCCTCGTCAGGACGTAATTCTAATATTTTAAAAAATATCAATAATAATAATAATAATAATAATAATAATAATAATAATAATAATAATAATAATAATAATAATGAAACAGTTCTGTAGTTCTCTTAAACTCTTTCCCACTTTTCATTTATAAACCGGTTTACTTTGGAAACTGCATTATAGCACAAAAAAAAATGAAACGTATTTTCGAAGGAAATGTAACTACGGTAAAGAAAACTGTCTGCTACGTATATCACATAAAAAATAGCAAGAATGCATTAAGTGTATCGTTCAATATATTAAAGCTAAAAACAGAAAGGGAACAAAATGTTAATCCTATTTAAAACTGTTCTTTAATTCCACCTGGTATAATGGCATTATGGTATATTCTTAGAATTATAAGAAAACAACAGCACATTGCCCAAAGTTTGGACATTGACTCCAAGTAAACTGATATAAAGGAACCTCAAGAGGGTAAATCAAGTTTATTAAAAAGTGCCGTAGTTTCGGATGTGGACAGCCCTCAGGCCCTCATCCTGGATTCGTCCCTGATTCAGTGCAGTGCATTTATTTGTTATGAAACATAATTATTAGATGCATAATATTTAAAATTATATCATATGTTTTAGTTTTAATAGCTTTTTTCTTAACACATTCATATTATCCGGCGTTCCGCCTGTCTGTTCATGTCGGATAAGCGAAACTCTACTGTATTTCCAAAGCTAGCATATTCATGAACTAGAATTGTATCGTCCTAGAACAGACAATAGTGTGAAATGCTTATATTAAAAGGCTGGAATAAAAAAAAACATAAGTACTGTTTTGGTAGCGTGAGAACAAATTAACAAACAATTCAATATATTTCCTAGGTATCAGATTATCATCTTATTGGGTCGATGTGTATTCTTTTTCAAACGTAGTTTTAGAAGTCATACCATTCGCAATATTTCTAAGGAATTAGAAAGAGAAACACCTATGTGCGTCTTGTGGCAATGTGGCCTAAGTATATGGTCCGAAACCGATTCCCACGTTCAGGTATAGCTAGAGTTCCCATATGTTAAAAATGCAAATCCGGGATGCTCCTAAATTACGAAAATCTTTGAAATGCTTAAAATTGAAGGAAGTATTGGATACTAATTTACTTTCCTACATTAGATAGAGTTGTTCAAGTATTACGTTATCACATTTTTATTCATTTCACTAGACCTTCTTTCAAGAGCGCCGCACTGAGAAAAATCCATTATCCGGACAGCGGTATATTGTACAAATACAAGGATTCGTTATGTTTACTAAGGAAATCTGTACGGAGCGTACTTTATCCATATACTACACAGGTACTGCCTTTTACCCGCTTAGATATTACATCATTTCGCTGCAGGATGTCTGACATCTAACAATCTTCTGTATTTTACATACATATACGTATGTTAAGTACTTCAGTTATACGTTATATACGTCCATCTGTACGTGAGATCCAGACCGCCTATAGACACTCTTTCTTTCGCCATGGCTGACGTCATTGAACTAGCGTCTTTTGCTTGCGAAACGAGGTTGTTACAATCGGAAAAGAAGAGAGGAAGGAAACAAAAACATGGGTAAGTGCACTAGTTAACTATTACTTTAGTTAAATATTCCATTAATTATATATTCTTTTAGTGTAACTTGCTTTAGTATAGTACTAAGTAAGTAATATAGTTTATGACTACAACTCGTTAATGATTGAGGAGAATGGAATGGGTGAATCTGAATTTTGAGAAATCTTTGAATATTAATGTTTTGAAACATTTTACGTTACAAGGTAGCAAAATGAATGTTATGTGTTTATTCATTCCGTTTTATATGTGACGATTTATTACGTGGTGCAGAGTTACTACAGGACTGCTTAACATAATTGCTAAGAAACCGTTTTCAGCGCGAAAATTCCCTTGTGTAGTGAAGATTTAGGCTTTAGGTCTCTGGGCTTTCGGCATCAATGGCCTTGTTAGCCCGTCACATATGAGGGATGACGTCCCTCGATGAGCACACTATCCGGGTAAAGGAAGGGAAGAAAGGATTTGGGAAGGAAGAAAACGGCCTGGGACCTATATGTTAGGTACCACTTCGGCATTTTCCTGCTGTGAATGAGGAAAACCCAAGGAAATCTCATTCAGGATGGCTGGACTTAAAATCTTTTGATACTTTTTCGACTGAGGAAATCGATCCCCAACGGGATCGAACCCGGGACCGTTCGCACCGAAGGCGAGAGCGTTAGCAACTACGCTACGCGGGGCCACTTGTGTAGTCTAGAAAACTCATTTTTATTAGGATATTTGCATTTTTTTTCTTTTATTTTAACGCCCCATGATTGTACATAAACGTAAGTGAGAAGGTGACGATGAGATACATGATAATGGTGGAATCAAGAAAATGTAAGGAAACTGGAAAGTCTTAAGAATAACCACACCTACAGTGTTCACCAAAAGGCTATTTGTCGGGAGCAGGAATCGAACCAGGGACCTAACAGGTCAGAGGTAAGCGCTCTACTACAGAGCTTTCTTTTGTTTAAAGAACTTGTTTACATTGAAATATATATATTTGACGAAGATATTGATATATTTTACAGCCTCACTGAAATTTAAAAAAAAAAGTAGTCAGGGAGAGCTTACTTGTCAGGTTTTTATTTTTTAAATTTAATTTGATTTGATTTCTATTTATTTATTTTTGCTTGTTATGTTCCCTAGTTAATTAATGTTTGGGTTACTGAGAATTAAAACCTTTTTAGTATTATTGTTATGGCATCACTTTGGAACCAAAAAGTTTGATTTTTTTTTCTTGTGTTTTCATATAGGAAGTTGGTAAGTTTGTGCCTTAGCATTGGTTTGGTTTCTACTGTAGAACGTAATTGAAGGTCATGTTGAGTTGAGTCTTGGCGGGTTTGAGTTCGTGAAGTGTCAGGCACTGATTGTGCCCCTGTCTTCTGTCTGTGATGTTTCCTGGTTTTGGGCAGTGACGTATTTATGTTGAGGAGTACCAACGCAGGCCGCGTAACTACAACACAGCTTCAACAGCTCTACGAGTGCCAGGCGTTTGAATTTCACCCTTCGTTCCGGCGTGACTAATGCAGTATAGAACTAGGTTCAAATTCTATGGCTGGTAAAAACGGTATGGTAAGAAACACAACGTAATAGTTATTAGTTCAATTAGTGTTTCTTCATAGTATTGTTTCACTATTTCTAGAAGGAATTAACTATTAACGAAGTAATGAATAAGCAAAAACACACTTTGATTGACGTTTACGATTTCTCATACTCCATTGAGGATGTTTTGATCCTCAGTTGCGCAAACATCCAGTGTGCGTTTTTTTTTTTTTAATTTTTTGTTGCTTACACTGCCTTACAGATGAGGGTTATAAATGAAGGAGCCGTACTTCCCGTTTAGGGAAGGACGAGAAACGCCATACCTTCAGGAATTATTCATTGACTATCTAGGACAGCGTTTCCCAACCGGTGCGCCGCGGCACACTGGTGTGCCGTGAATGGGCCGCTAGTGTGCCGCGAGGAAGTCGAAGCAAATTATTAATTCTATAGCAATCAAATTGCAAGACGAAGGAAAAATGTATATTTTTATTTCACATTACTATGAACCTCTACTATGAATCTACAACTTTAAGTTTCATACCGTGTTACTTTTCTGTACATTTTTAATGTTGAAAATATATATTGGTTATCATTGTTGTGACTATTATTGCTTCTTTATTGTTGCAGACTATTTTGTAACTTGAAAATTTAAAATAACATTCAATCCTTTCGACAAATTAAATACATTTGTATTTTAAAAGTAAAAAAGATTTTTTTGTTCGTTCGTTATTTAGTGATCTTACTTCTTAGTGAAAGGTTGGATACAGTTTTCGAACAAGAAAGCTTAGTTTTAAAAACCTGAGTCCAATATTTCATTGCAATTGTTTTATATTTTTAAATTAGAATGAAAAATAAGCATAATAATTTACCACGGGAAAAAAAAACAGTGATTGAGCTTTCTTCTCTGTGAGAAGGAGATCAATAATCGCAGAAAAAATACTAGTTTTATATTTACAAATAATAATATCTATGAGTGCGCCGCGAGAATTCAAGTTACATCCGTAGTGTGCCGCAAGTTGAAAAAGGTTAGGAAACGCTGATCTAGGATGTTAAAAAGCAGGTAATAGACTGAGTTCTTGCCCTTGTACTTAGGGTGTTTAGGTAGTGCAACAATAAGATGTATCCTCGTGCACGGGAGATGAGAAGTAGCTGTTCTTAACTATTACCCAGATGGGTTCCCTCGTGGCTAAGTGGTTAGTGTACACGCCTTTGGCGTGGGACACCCGGGTTCGATTCCCGGCCGGAGCTTATGTGGTTCGGATTTCACGTTAATCTGTAAGTCCATGTCTCATACAGCCTTGCTGCTGAAAGGAACGTTAAAATCAACTCAGCACTGCTTTACAGATGCAATTGTTCGATTCCGAGTTCGAATGAAGCTTTTTACGGGCTTTTTACGGTGACTTTTATATATACAATCCAAGCATTTTAGTTATCAGTCAGTGATGTAATATATATATATACAGTAATATATACTGTAATATATATATACAGTATATATATATATTACAAAATTGAAAGTGACTAAGTTTATGACTCTCAATCTCTTAGGGCCGCGGTGGCTCAATGGTAGAGCGTTCACCTCTGGTGCTTGGGGTCCCGGGTTCGATCCCAGCTCCCGCCAAATGAACTTTGTGGTGAACAAACACCGCATGCGTGGGTTTCCTCGGGATTTTCCCGTTTCCTCCCACTTTCTTCATTCCACCATTTCATTCATTGCTCATCATCACCGTCTCCTTTAGCCTAACCGGCATAACCGTGAGACATAAAACTCAAAGATTTCATTTCATTTTCATTTCCATTGTAGCTCTCCCCGCAACCAGTGTTGCCAAACTGTTGACAATAAGTTTGCGAAACGAGAGGTGGCGACTCGAATTTTGGGTGAAAAGTCGCTATAAAAAATAATCGAGAAATTCATTGTCTATAAGCATTGTTTTAAAGTTGTAGATGTAAACTAAACAATATGTTCTACTCACTGCCGCAAATCCCGGGGGGGGGGGGATGACGGATACATGTCCCCTCCAATCTTGGAACTGAGGGGGAGTTTTCCCCAATAATCCGATTTGAAATGTGTTTTTTGGGAGAAATTTGATGATTTTTGTCCAATTGCTACAAAGGAACGTGAGATAAAATAGACGTCTCCCAGAATAAGCCTCAAATCTGCAGCTTCCCAATGCTGAAGACAACTCTGATACTCCACAACATTGTTTTTCAACTTCATAACTATTTTGGACATCGCAAAATAAAAAGTATGGTAACGGTCTTACCCTTCCCCCCCAATGTTGAAGACAGATTTGCGCCGCTGGTTCTACTCACATCTTTGTAAACAGGGCGCAACCAATCCTTGAATTCAGGGATCATTTCAGATTGTTTCGGGTACTTTTGTTCATATTGTGGAGTCAAAATAGTTCAGAAATAATTAACACTACAGTACTTACGTTAAGCAATTTTTTGTAAAAGAAAAACTGCAGAATAATTAAAAGACCCCAAAGAACGAATATAACAAACATCCACATCGCCTTTATTCACGCATCTATAGCTAATCTTTTTGCTATCGGTAAAGATGTATTACGTGTGTCTCTCAACGGAAACTGCGAACTAAAGGACATCAAGTTTGTAGTTCTTCTTCGTTAGAGGACAAGGGCAACATAACAATGCAGGATTGTGGGCCAGTGGGTACGCTGTATTTCCAAACTCTTCATCACTTGCGCTGATTAAAACAAACAAACAGAAAAAAAGAACAAACAGAAGCATTATTAGTTCAAAAACTGTTTTGAACTAATAATGCTTCTCTACAGATGAAAATTTTGTTTGCAGCAAAAAGTCGCTAAATGTATAAGTAGCTGAATCGTCATTTAAAAATCACCCATAAAAGTCTCCAATCGGAAAAATTATTCGTAGGGCGACCATACGTCCCGTTTTGACCGGGACAGTCCCGTTTTAGGGGCGTTTCCCGGCCTTCCCGTCAGTAGATGGAAAAAAGTAGTATTCGTCCCATTTTATGTAAATGAAAGAAGTAAATAACAAACCCAATACCTTTACTCCTTTTAAAAGTATTAATAACAACAAAGAGGCAAGAATTGAACTGAAATTCCCTATATTAAACATACTCTATAGTTCGTAGTACTGCTCGAAAGACAGCAGAGATTTAGCAGTTGGTTGTGTGTTGAACAAACTTCAACGTGTCTTTCCTTTTTCATAAGTACCCGCTCAGTAACAAAGAGAGAGAGAGAGGGGAAACTCTGATATCAAGGCACTGATAAATGAAATGAAATGAAATTTTTGAGTTTTACGTCCGACGGTTATGCCGATTAGGCTAAAGGAGACGGTGATGATGAGAGATGAATGAAATGGTAGAATGAAGAAAGTGGGAGGAAACGGGAGAACCCCGAGAAAACCCACGCACACGGTGTTTGTACACCACAAAGTTCACTTGGCGGGAGCAGGGTTTGAACCCGGAACCCCAAGCACCAGAGGTGAACGCTCTACCACTGAGCCACCGCGGCCCCAAGGCACTGGTAAGAACAAAGGTAGATCTAAAAGCCAGAACCTATCCCGTTTTTAACTGAAAATTTTATGGTCACCCTACGCTATCGTTGAGGACGAATTCCCCTGATTTAGTGACTTTTCCCAAAATTGGCAACATTGACCCCCACCGAACAACACCAAGTCATCTGTAGCCTAGCAAGCATAATAGTGGGACGTAAAACTTAAAGATTTTATTTCATTTCGAACAACACCCCCAGAAACCTACTGTTATACCATTCCCAAAACACCCTTTTGTACAATTCTCCCTATTCGAAAAAAATTGTAAATAGCAGGGTTCATACATAAATATGGAACTCAATTTCCCTGAATTTTCCAGGTTTTCCAGGTATTAATTTTGCAATTTCCAGGTCTAGTGGAAGAAACTAATAATACGAGAAGACATAAATTTTAAGAATACTATATTTATATATTTGAGAATGGCCACCCTTCTCCCCAATGAACGATTGCAATTAAATATTGAGTCACAAGAAAATAAATAATCAAAACAAATAAAATTTAAGTTGAAAAATATTAAGTTGAGAAGCCTACTAAGGGAATTAATTAAACACTTTTGTTCCATACTTGAATACATTCAAAATATATAAAAATATTGGGTTGGGAAAGAAAAAAGGGCCCGCGAGATTTTAACTGATTCTTGTAGTACTCGACGACAGAAATCGATTACTGAAAGAATTTTCAAAATCGGCGCAGGCAAATATGGAGAAAATCATATTTTCATGTACCTGTTCAAAATGGGGAAGGAAAAAGGGCCCGCGAGATTTTAACTGATTCTTGTAGTACTCAACGAGAGAAATCGACTAGTGAGGGAATTTTCAAAATCGGCGCAGGCAAGCATGAAGAAAAACCCATTTTCATGTACCGGATCAAAATGGGGAAGAAAAAAGGGCCGCGAAATTTTAACTGATTCTTGTAGTACTCAACGAGAGAAATCGACTAGTGAAGAAATTTTCAAAATCGGCGCAGGCAAGCATGAAGAAAATGGCATTTTCATGTACCGGTTCAAAATGGAGAAGGAAAAAGGGCCCGCGAGTTTGAACCGTTACGATGTATGTTCACGAATGTGCTCGTCTTCTCAAATTTAGTTAATTACTGTAGCACTGAAACATGTGACACAGAGTCACGTTGTGGATGACTCTGCAATCGGCAACCACTGCACATATACTTCTCCAGTCCCACAGTTTTATTATTTCGATCCATTCCTCACGTGCTAACGGCATGGTTTAACATCTGCAAGAAAGAGGTAAATGTAACGTTCAATTGGCAATAGCATTTCACCAAATTAAGCTGCATGAAATCTGATTGCATTTTTGACATACTGAGAAAATTCTAGCCCGTGGCCATATGTATCACATATCCCACCAGTTCATAATAAAAATTTTGAACACAAAATTACGGTCGTCCGTGTGATGTACTCCCAAAAGGCCTAATGTGTATCACCCACCTCACATTCAATGAAACCACATCCGTGTAGAATTTAGAAAGGAACTTCTTATGATGTATACAGTATGTCTCAAAAGTTCCCTGACATAGGGTAACTCTGTTATTATCAGAGTTACAGCAAAATGTAAGAGGAAAAATCATATCGAAATATGACGTTTTCAATCTAAAGTGAACACTTTTTTTTTTCAAAAAAAATCGGACGAGATATTTGTGCTGTATACTCTTTATGCACCCAAATTTAAATGAAAATGCAACGTTGTCATTTACCTGGACCCACAACATAAGTGAATGAAGTTCCTGTTTGAAACGGGGGCTGGCCATCGAAATGTTAGCGCAAAAGAAAGTAACTTCATTCACTTATGTTGTAGGACCAGGTAAATGGGAACGTTGCATTTTCATTTCACATTAGGCGCATAAAGAGTGTACAGCGCAAACGAGTCATCCGATTTTAAAAATTCCTTCACTTTAGATTGAAAACATCATATTTGGAGATGCTTTCCTCTCCTACATTTTGTTGTAACTCTGTTAATAACAGAGTTACCCTATGTCAGGGGACTTTTGAGACACCCTGTATACCTTATTTAATGTATGTTTTATGTCACTATAACTGTAGTATAATTTAGTTTGTTTAAATTTACAATTTAATATAAGTAGATTCGGATTTACATGCGTAGGATTTTGTATGCATCTAACTAATGAATTCTTTTATATTCATGCTTCACTTAGTGACTTGGCTTTGGACTGCAACTGATTATTGTAACCCATTATTGCTTGAGAAGAAACAAGATATCCGAATCTTCATTTGAAGAAATCAAAGGTCTATTGGAAAGCTGGGGATTACAATCATTAATTTCTACATTTCAAGGTGCGTAAATTATATATTCTGTTTTTCTTGTTAAATTACTATTACTATTATTGGGTTTAGAATCAATCAAGCACTTCATGATATTTTATGGGGATCAAGATGGGTGCCGGATAGATAAGTATTTAAGCGTCAGGTTCTTAATTCTTTTCAATTTAATATTTAATCAATGATTATTTTCTCCCTCGTTATTCGGCCAAATCGTATTCCAAGATCATCAATTTTCATTACTCAATTCTGACCGTCAACCTACATAGCATATTCGTAGGACGTAAAACAAAGATTTCCTGTTATTTTTATTTTTATTATTTTTTTTTTTTTTTTTGTTTCTATCTCTTTCCTCCATAGCTGTGAAAAATAACGCCTTCAGCATCATAAATTTGTATGCTACTTGCGCCTTCAGTCGTCTACTCTTCGGTGGCTCAGTGGTAGAGCGTTCACCTCCGGTGCAGGGGGTCCCTGGTTCGATCCCAGCTCGCGCCGTGTGGACTTTGTGGTGGACAAACACCGTGCTCGTGGGTTTTCTCGGGGTTCTCCCATTTCCTGCCACTTTCTTTATTCCACCATTTCAGTCATTTCTCATTATCACCGTCTCCTTTAGCCTAACCAGCATAACCGTGGAACGTTAAAGATTGCATTTTTTATTAATCTCAGTATTTTATAGTGTATTCTTAAGCTTAAGGTGATGTATAATTAAATTTTGAATTCAGTTAACTTATTTTATTTCTCAGATTGTTTTTAAAATGAATGTACAAACGTTTATTTTCATTCTTGAGTGTTTAAAGTGATGTATAGTTATTAAACATAGTATTTAATATTGTACTCTTAACGTGAAAGTGATATACAGTTAACTTTTGAATTCAGTTAACATTTTTCTTTCTGAAATTGCTTTAAAAAGTATGTAAAAACGTTTCTATTTTCTTTCTTGAGTGCTAAAAGTGATGCAAAGTTATTAAGCTTACTACTTTATATTGTATTCTTAACCCTAAACTGATACACAGTGCGTTTTTGAATAAATTATATCAAGTTATTTGAGTGACGAATACTGGTAGAAAATCCTGACTACTACTGGAACATTTTGATTTTAAGGTGACGACTACTGGTGCAAGGATTTTAAAATATTGTTTTTCCTTCAACGGCTACTCCTTTTTGAATTCTGACTATATGGTCATTATAGGAAGGATCAGTGAGTCCTTCCAACTATGGTACAGCTCCGACAGATTCACGATGCTCAGAGAAGAGACAAAATAGTGTTTTCAACCTTAAAGTGAGAACCATTGGCGTTTTTACCCTGCTATGCAAAAGTAAGTGAGTACTCCAATGGGGTTCCAATGCGGTACCTAATTTCTGCATTTTAGATATTTGGAAATACATGTCTCTAAAATGTAAACAACTGATTTTTTTTTTAACTGAAAACTGCAACTCGGTAAGCCTTATGGATACCGAGATATGGGAAAATAAAGAGCGATACTATAGGTATTTGGGACTTGCATACTTGACGCTAGAATTCGGAAATTGAATTAAAATATGACTAACGGCTATCAAGATGTTGTCAAATAAAGGGAGGACCAACACAGTTAAGGGGTTTTAGTGTTAGATGCTAAAATTTCCGAAATCGGTCATAGAAAGTTAATAAACACCAGTAGCAATTTCATCTTAAAGTAATTAGATATCTTCAGGGGGTGTTAGAACATCATGGAGTCTACCAAAATTAAATTTTAAAAGCTTTTGAAAATATAATCTGACATTTGTAAACAATATTTGAAATATGTGTTTACCCAAAACTTCCAGCTAGTACATCTAACATCTGGAGAAACACTGAAATAAAAGCGTATGAGATCTTGAAATTTCGGAAACAATTATTGGTCGCAACAAAATTAAATCAGATGGGTACTTCTATGGGTTAAATGAGTACCTTAGTACAATTTCGATCGAAAATTTAGTTCAGTCCTAGGTCTTCTTCAGGCAATTCCAAGGGTTCATCGAGCTGTGCAAAAGAATGAAAAGTCGCTGTCAATATCTAAGATAGTCGAGAAGATATAAGGAATTATATATTTTATGACGTAAAAATAGATCTTTATGGATTTGTACTTTTGGGTCTTTCCCATAAGAAAAAAATTCAGGAAACTACTGTATATACCTTAATAGACAATTCAATGGACGGGGATACAGTAGCTTAGTGGTAGGGTTTTTAACTAGTCTTCTTTTGCAGAAACTATTGGAGTTTTCACTTATCCCATAGAGATACGATCATACTTAACTCCCTATTTCATTTTAAAATTAAATAAAAGGAAATATTTCAGTGTAGCGACCCACGATTATGCATTTTAGTCTCAGGGAGATTACGATTAAAGCAAGTGAATGTTGTTGACAGAATTGATGGAATGCAAAGGTGGGAGGAGAGGTAGTACCCCTAGAAAACCCACGAATACGATGTCCACTACAAACTGACGGCCGCGGATCGAACCACGAACCCAATACACCAGAGGTAAGCACTCTACCACTAAGCCACCGTGCTCCCGCCCATTTAATTTTCTATTAAGGTATATACGGTTGTTTTCTGAAATTTCTTCTTACAGCAAAGACTCAAAAGTACAAATCCATGTGGGTCTCTATTTTTACGACGTCATAAAATAATTTCTTATATCTCGCTTGCTGTATTAGATATTGACAAAAAATGTTCACTTATTTCAGAGCCCGATGAACGCTTGGAATTGTCCAAAGAAAATTTAGAGCTGAATTAATCTTTCGATCGAAATTGTACTGACAAGTCTGAGGTAGTCACTTAACCCATAGAAGTACCATCTTATTTAACTTTTGTTAGGATCAATAATTGTTTTCTGAAATTTCAAGATCTAATACGCTTTTATTGTATGGTGTCTCTCTAGCTGCTAGATGTACTAGCTGGAAATTTTAGGTAAATACATATTTCTAATACTCTTTACAAATGTCAAAATATATTTTCCAAAGCTTTTAAAATTTAACCTTGGTAGACCCCATGATGTTCTTAAACTCCATGGAAGTACCTAATTACTTTAAGATGAAATTGCTACTGATGCTTATTAACTTTCCATGACCGGTTTCGGAAACTTTACCACCTAACACGAAAATCCCATAACTGTATGGATCCTCCCTTTATTTGACAATATCTTGATAGTCATATTTTAATTAATTTTCTAAATTGTACTGTCTAATATGCAAGCTCCACGTACCTATGGTGTCGCTTTTTATTTCACCATATTTCGGTAACTGTTAGGCGTACCGACTTGCAGTTTCGGCAAACACACACCTCTAACGTTCTTTAAAACGTTATTAAGACATATTTTAGAATATTTAGAAATGAGAGTTCTGCGAATATCATGGTAACCGAAAAGCCCCATCAGGGCGTGTGTGTAGTGTATTTAATTGAAATTACTTTTGAGGTTGTTGTAAGCCCTCGTAATTACATTTCCGAAACTGCACCATCTAGTACTCAAACCCCACACTTCTATGGTGTCGCTCTTTATTTTCCCATATCTCAATATCCATAAGGCTTACCGAGTTGAGGTTTTCGGTAAACAGATGTCAGTTCCTTACATTTTAGAGACATACATTTCCATATATCTAAAAAAATACAGACATTAGATACCCCATGGTACCCCGAACACCATTGGGGTACCCACTTACTTTTGAATAGTAATACATTTTGAGTTGTTATTCAGCATCAATAAACACTTCGTAATTTTTCTATGTGCAACCTAAAAGTCCATACCTGACCGAACAGATTTTGTCCATTTAATCTCAAAAATGTTAAGATACTTTGTATTGTTAAGTACAACCAAGTTGAGCACACCGAATGTAACATTTTAAATGTTTTCTGATTTTTGTTTCAGGTATTTCGTGCATCAAACCAGGATTCTGCTTGAAAGACAGTGAAAAGAAGCAGTGTAGGTTGTGGCTAAAAATACGTCCTTTCTGAAGACAGACCCAATTGTACTTACATTCTTTTGTACGAACATATAACCCTAATAAAGATACTGTACTACAAATTATTTCTTTCTTCCATAAATTAGAATAAAATATTGTCTCTGTTTAAAGAAAATGTTTGTTACTGTTAAGTCATTTCAACTCTTTTTCTCTGTAATAAGAACATTATCTTTCGCAATATTTTTTTATCTTCGTGCTATTACGTTTGAATGAAGTAAAATTCTATACGAAGCACTATTATTTCAGACATGCATTAATAACTAATGTATTGTTCTGTATGTAAGACAATGTGTATACTGAACATGTCTAGCAAAGGTGTTGTTTTAATACAGAATCTGTAACTCAGCTTTTCAGTAGTCAACTTTATTGGGAATCCGAAGAAAGAAGTAAAAAAAAAAAAAAGTTCGACTTACCAACGTATATGTGTTCGAATTCTGGACTAATCCAAATTATCCAGAGAAATCATATATTTTTTGTTGCAATTTCAGATGTATCCTTTATCCAAGTCGTATGAAACGGAGACTTCATACATCGCTATACTTTGTATGAACTATGTTCCGTATTTACTTAATCACTTTGTAACTTTCTCTAGTGTTGACAAGGCCGCAGGTGTCAATCGAATAGTTTAGTGTTTCACTCATGTCACCTTGTGACTAAGGTACGTCCTGTCGGTATATATATATGATACTGGGTTCAAGTAGCGATAAAATACATTTTTAGCATTAAACAAATGCAAAAGTCTACACGAAATGAGATACCATGATCTCTGACTTACGGATAACACCATGAACTAATGGTACTGAGTGTGATTGAGTTTACTAGTTACTATCTGGCTAAAATCAGTGTTCCTTTAGCTATAGTTCTTTTCGTGCTCTGAATTGCAAAGTTTGAAATAACAGTTTTAAATTATTGTATATATATATATATAATATCTTCCGAGTAATTCTGAGAATCATTGCTCTTTCTTTAAGCAATGTATGAGACTGTTAATCCGCTCGTTGCTTAAAATGTTGCACTAAGAAGGATGCACCCACGAAAATCCAAATTTGCAGAATGTCTAGAGCAGGGAAGGATAAATATGTTTAGTCGATGGCTGCACAACGCCTCCGCTGTCACCACGTTGTCGCACAGCGAATACGGCGGACGTTTAAGAGTATTCTGCACTTACTATTAGGTATCGGCCTGGGAACTTTGGCGCAGCTACCCAGCCTCCTTCTTGGTGTTGCATTTTTATGGCGAGTACTGAGTAGAAATCATCTTGTGAGCGAACACGTTTTCAGCTGACACCATACTTTTAATTGTTGCGACATAAAAAAAAAAACATACCTGTTAATTAAAATGTACAAAGAAGTTGTTTGATTTTGAATATAGGATTGTATATGGCTGTGCATTTTGCATTATTATTAAAGTGCTGGAACTAACTAACAACAAAGCATATGATAAATTCTTACAGTAATATATCACATATTGATTTACTCTGTATGAAAACGAAAATAGTTTAACATATGGTTAACCTCCTTTGTGCCCATAATTTTAAAATTAACGCTTGTGTCACTTTTCAACACTTGGCTTTGCAGTAGCTTCCCAACGAATTAGCAGGAAATCCAAACTTATAGGACACCCTGCAGGTAAATACATTTCTTTGGACACTTTCACTGCTCCAAACTAAGATTGTTAATTTTATTATTATTGGCACAAAGGAGATCAAACATATTTTAAGCTATTTAGTTTTCATACAGAGTAAAACAATATTTGACAACATTACAGTAAGAATGTATCATGCATTTTGCAGTATGTTGCAGCACTTTAATAATGGTGCACTATACGTACAATCTAGATCCTGCATATGTCCAATCCATATATTACAAGAAGGCAATACGTATGCGATACAGGTAAAATCCGTATATTTCATATGGACAACCTATTAGCTATATACATCCAATCCATACATTACATATGGCCAACCTGTACGCGACATACGTATAATCTATATGCTGCATGCATACAGTCTGTAAGCTACATATGTGCACTCTGTATGGTGCATATGGATATTCTGTATGCTGTATCTGGACAAGCTGTGTGCGACATAAGGAAAATCTGTATAATACATACGTACAATACGTATACTGTATCTAGTCGTACGTACGGGGCACAAGTACAATATAGATGCTGTCTTGGGGTTGAACGAAAGAAACATACGTAAAGAACGTATATTGCATACTTCTTGAAATTATGCTCCGTCCTGATAGTCAGTGTGTGTCGTCATTATTAACCCACATGCTACATACGATCCTGACGTCACAAAGCTAGATATCACCTCCGTATATATTTGTTACTGCAGATGACGTCACACGAATGACGTCATTGCACTTATGCAGACAGTGCGTATAATACATACTTTTTCAGCTATACGTTTGCTGCAGGATGTTATATACGGTTGTACGTTAAGTCCAGAAACTACAGGAATTACGAATGTAACCTACGTTTTTAAGTATGCCACCTACATTTTTTTTTCTCAGTGCGATTTCTCTGTAAATATTGGGGGAGTAGTCAAATGCAGAAGATATATATATGAGGTATTTTAAGACAAATTGCACTCACATTATGCCAAATAATGTATATTCATAAACACAAAGGAGGCCCCCATGAGCTTTGGAGGGCCCGCACGCCCCCGGCTCCCCAGGATCGGCGCCCTTGCCTTCATCCTAGTTAAGCAAACGTAAGCAGATTATTTACTTCCTCTCTCTGGTAAGCAAAATCGTTTTTTCCCTCAAGATCTGTTGTGTTTCGTGAAATAACAGCAGCAATTTCCTGAATACTTAACCATCTAAATGAATGTTTTCACTTAGAGCCATCCCGTCGAGTCGCGTTGCCTAGGACTAAAATAACTTAAGGGTCAAGAATAAAGATGAGACTTCCATATCAAACATGAAGAGACATGTGGATCAGAGATCTTTCCTTTTCGAACTTCGATTTTTTCAAATCCATGATGGGAAATTATATTATGAGTACAATTTTCAAAAGTAATGTTATACGATCGTAAAAATATCTTACAAAACGATTGTTTATTGCAAAATACTTTGAGTCAAAGAATAAATTACAAGTAATAAACTTGTTACTTTTCCTGAAGAGTCTAAGTCTTGAATGAGACGGAGGGTGTCTTGCGTAGTGCTTCGAACGATTTCCTCACTTGTTCTACCATCCCGTGGGGCAGCCTTAATTCGACTTGATCCTAAACGGATTATTCAAAAGTCGAAGTCGGAAGTCCCTATTTTTGCAAAACACTCTTGGTCGATTATAATCTGCCTCACTTGTGAGGGGACAACCCAATGAAGTAAGCGTCGTTGGACCACCGTTAGGCAACTAGCGACATGTCCCCAAAAATTGGCAGTTCCGCAGCGACGATCGGCGGTGGTCCCCCTTCCGTTCTGAAAATTATACTACCAGCGGCAGAGAAGCGACGGAACGCCAACGAACCACAAAAGTATTCCCCTAAAATACGTTAAATAGCCTATATGCGTAATTTGTAATAAAAAGGCGCCCTGAGCTGAGCGCGAACCACCAACCTTAGGGTTACTAGTTGCGTGTATTTCCGAATTCGCCACGGAGGCAATTATGAGGACACAGCTTGTAGAGTGATAAATCGTGTACGTCTTTTTAATATTTGTAATCAGAGTGCTCCTTTAACCGTGTATATTTGACGATAAATATTTGGAATCAGACCAAATGCTCTCGCCATGTAATTTTATAACAAAATGGCAAGCGTCTATTTACTTTTCTCATAGATTTCCCATATTCACTTGATAGTGAACGGCGACAGTTGCGATCTAAATTCATACAATTATACGTACTCATCTCAAGATTTTTCACTTAGTGATGTAAAGGCAGTAGTTACTCTTGACCCCCGGAGCTCAAGTATTGTGATAAGCATTATTCGTCATGGAAAAAAAAATAATAATAACTGCATGCACATGACTGGCGATAGTTCGTGTTGGTCCCTTTGCGATTCTCCGTGGCAAATCAAAGGAGCGCGGATCAAAATGAAGTATTCTTTTTTACGCGGTGGTAACTTCAATAACCCCCGATTCAAGATATTTGCTTCGATTCGACGAACCCCTGCCATTAGTGGCACACTAGCGACAATCCTTCGACGCGTCGCTATATCGACGATCGCCATTTACCGGCAAGTGGGTCACTAGGTGTCGGCGACGTTTACGGCATGGGAAAGCTAATACAATAAAAAATAAATAAATAAATCTAAAGCATTATAAAAAAGTTTTCCCAAAACTTACATGTAGCAAAATCATTTGTTGGTATTCCAGAACTGTAAATTCACCTTTATTCATAATTACTTCTATCGTAGTTTTGATATGAGAATGATATGTCTGAAATTGTAACACAGTTCATTAATACTTTTTTGCTTTAGTCAGATTAATACTTTTACTTAACAGTCAGTCAATTTGCATCTGTGATTTCAGAGTTATAGATTTTTTCTTTAAATTTTTCATTTCTACAACAGTTTGCAACTAACACCATTAACGTATCTCTTTCGATATTTCAATAGGTAATGGCTTGGTCACAATATATGGCTTGGTATATTTCAAACAATAAACTATTTTTGTTGTCTTACTCCATTAATCCGAACTACATTTAATACCCAACAACTCTGTGTACTTTCCTTTAAATTGCAAATTTCTACTAGGTTAAAACTGAGTATTTTCTATTTTCTTTCTTTCTTGCTAAGACGAAAGTGTTCTTTAGACAACCTAGAAATGATGACTGTATACTACACTATATTGCATACGCATTTTATGTAGCATATCATTTGACAATTGGACACTTTCTTCGAATATTAAAAGCAACAGGGATTAAGTCCTTCTGAGAACTGAACAAATTACATGAGAAGTAAACAAATTCTTTTTAATTCGTGGAAT